>NC_037348.1:15702160-16004993 GCF_002263795.3 Bos taurus
GCCTTTTTGTTTTGTTTAGTGTATCCTTTGCTGTAAGAAAAATTTTAGATTTAAATAGGTCCCATTTGTTTAGTTTTGTTTTTATTTTCAATACTCTAAGACACAGATCCAAAAAAATTATTGCTGCGATTTATGTCAAAAAGTGTACTGCCCATGTTTTCCTCTAGTAGTTTTATAGGATTTGGTTTTGATGGGAATAGATTCCATATATGTGTGTTAATATACAACATTTGTTTTTCTCTTTCTGACTTATTTCACTCTGTATAATAGGCTCTAGGTTCATTCACCTCATTAGAACTGACTCAAATGCATTCTGTTTTATGGCTGAGTATTTCCTGGTTACTCAGACAGTAAAGAATCTGCCTGCAATGCAGGAGACACAGGTTTGATCCCTGGGTCAGGAGGATCCCCTGGCAACCCACTTCAGTATTCTTGCCTGGAGAATTCTATGGACAGAGGAGCCTGGAGGGTTATAGTCCATGGGGCTGTAAAGAGTTGGGCACAACTGAGTGAATAACACTTTCACAATATTCCATTGTATATATGTACCACAACTCCTTTTAACTGTCTGTGGATATCTAGATTGTTTCCATGTCCCAGATACTGTAAATAGTGCTGCAATGAACATCGGGGTACCTGTGTCATTTTCAGTTATGGTTTCCTCAGGATATGTGCGGAGAAGGCAATGACACCCCACTCCAGTATTCTTGCCTGGGAAATCCCATGGATGGAGGAGCCTGGTAGGCTGCAGTCCATGGGGTCACTAGAGTCAGACACAACTGAGCGACTTCACTTTGACTTTTCACTTTCATGCATTCGAGAAGGAAATGGCAACCCACTCCAGTGTTCTTGCCTGGAGAATCCCAGGGACAGGGGAGCCTGGTGGGCTGCCGTCTCTGGGGTCACACAGAGTCGGACACGACTGAAGTGACTTAGCAGCAGCAGCAGGATATATGCCCAATAGTAAGATTGTTGGATCATATGGTTGTTTTAATCCTAGTTTTTTTGAAGGATCTCCATGCTGTTCTTCATAGTGACTGTATCAATTTACATTCCAACAAATAGTCCAAGAGGATTCCCTTTTCTCCACACCCTCTCCAGCATTTATTGCTTGTAGATAATGGTCATTCTAACCAGTGTGAGGTAATACTTCATTGTAGTTTTGATTTGCATTTCTCTAATAATGAATGATGTTGAGCAGCTTTTCATGTGTTTATTAGCCATCTGTTTGTCTTTGGAGAAATATCTGTTTAGATTTTCTGCCCATTTTTTGATTGGATTGTTTGTTTTTCTGGTAGTGAGCTGCATGAGCTTTGTCAGTTTTTTCATTTGCCAATATTCTCTCCCATTCTGAGCAACCTAGACAGCATATTAAAAAGCAGAGACTTTATTTTGCCAACAAAGTCCATCTAGTCAAGGATATGGTTTTTCCAGTGGTCATGTATGGATGTGAGAGTTGGACTGTGAAGAAAGCTGAGCACCGAAGAATTGATGCTTTTGAACTGTGGTGTTGGAGAAGACTCTTGAGAGTCCCTTGGACTGCAAGGAGATCCAAGCAGTCCATCCTAAAGGAGATCAGTCCTGGGTGTTCATTGGAAGGACTGATGTTGAAGCTGAAACTCCAGTACTTAGGCCACCTGATGTGAAGAGCTGATTCATTTGAAAAGACCCTGATGCTGGGAAAGATTGAGGGCAGACAGAGAAGGGGATGACAGAGGATGAAATGGTTGGATGGCATCACCGAATCAATGGACATGAGTTTGGGTAGACTCTGGGAGTTGGTGTTGGACAGGGAGGCCTAGTATGCTGCAGTCCATGGGGTGGCAAAGAGTCAGACACAACTGAGCGACTAAACTGAACTGAACTCCCATTCTGAGGGTTGTCATTTGAATAAAAAGATTTTTTTAATAAAACAATTACTGATTATAAAAAGCAATAATTGCAAAGTATAGTCAATTACATACAAATTTATGTTCTAGATAGAACAGTAGCCCAAGCCTGGAGATCAACTCTGTTTGTGGGTGGAGAATCAGAGGGAAAATTGTGAAGAACTTCAGCAGAAGTCTAGAGAATCGCTAGATAGTCAGGAGATGTGAATAAGTTCCATGGGCAAAATCAAGCAGGCAAAGCCCAAGAAAGTTTGTCCAGGGATAGTAAGGACTTATAGCTTAAGTATGGGGCATGAAAAATGCAGAGTTGAAGACCAATCTAGGGAAGTAGGCAGAGGGTATTCAGGCTAAGGAGCTGAGCTTTGTCCTTTTAGCAATGAAGAACCTTTGAAATATTTTAGGAAGGAAAGAAGTGATGTGATGGGTTGATGCCTGATCAACTGAAGGCAGCTTTTGTAGAATGTTCATTGGAGGCAAGAGTATGAGAAGCAAGTTGGATTGTAACTAAGATTGATGCAAATGTGGGGAGGTGTCCAAAACCAAATCCTTAAGCCCATGTGCTAAACTGTACAGCTTGTTCTCCTGTTCTGCATCCCATCACTTTGGGGTTCACACTAGGTCTGTCCTTTAAGAGCCTCCCTTGGTCATCTGGTGACAAGCATAAAATGGCCTCAGAGAGAAAGAAGAGTTTTGCCAGGACCCTTTATAAAATGGCCGGTTACTAAGGCTCTCTGCCCCATGCGTGCCTGGCACCAACACAGGAGTGTCAATGTTGAAAATGCTTGTATTACATCACTTATCTTATACACCTTTGTCTTCCTCATCATATTTTTCCCTCACTGCTGACCTCAGCCCACACAAAGAAGAAAGATAATTGATACCAGATGGTGCTGTTATATACACAGCTCTCAGTGTCCCGGAAAGGATTCCAGAACTCTTTTTCAGCTTGTTTGTAGGTCTTTGGGAACCCATGCACGAGGTCACTCAACAGGTCTACCAGCCAGCATCGGCAGGTAATAACTGAAACACAACCGCCCTTGCTGTGACCATCCTTCAACATGCGGTAAAACACCCAATGTCTATGAGATATTGAAGGACCAGGCCGTAAAAAGTGATCCAACATATAGAGTGGCAGTTAAAGTTTATCAAACTTCCACGATTACAGTGGTTTTTAAAAAAATGGAATATTTCCTGCCATATCAGTAAACAAAGGATGTCGGAGTCATCAGCAATTGCAGTCACCATGGCTGGTGGGCTGGTGAGCCCTGAGGCAAGGTGGGAAGAAAAGAATACGTGCCACCTGGCAGCCATCAGACTGTAGCCCTGAGCCCCGAGGAAACTCAGGATGTGAAAACACAGGATACTGGCCCCAGATAGGTGAGGTGCATATCAAAGGAATGATTTCAGTGAGTTCAATCTATTAGATCTTCCCATATATAGAAAAGCACGAAATTCCTTAACTTGACATACCTAGTTTCTTTAATTAACAGTAATCTTTTGATGTCCCAAGTGAAAGTCACCCAGTCATGTCCGACTCCTTGTGACTCCATGGACTGTATAGTCCATGGAATTCTCCAGGCCAAAATACTGGAGTGGATAGCCTTTCCCTTCTCCAGGGGATCTTCCCAGGTCAGGATCAAACCCAGGTCTCCAGCATTGCAGGTGGATTCTTTACCAGCTGAACCACAAGGGAAACCCACTTTGTTATAAAAGTTCTATATATCCTGGCTTCTGCCCTCACTTCCTCAGAGAACTCTCTTGGAGCTCTGAAACACTGTCTCCTGGACTGCAATTATCATTTTGCCTCAAATAAAGCTTACCTCCCAACTCTCATCTTGTGCAAAAAAATGTTAACACTTTTAACTGTGAAACACAAAATCTCACAGTTGAATTTCTATCCTAAAACTCATCTAGTCCACAGGGTTTCTAACATGGCTGTGTTTTAGCATCACTATGTAAAAAATATATAGATTCCTTGCCTCTACTTCCAGATGCTCTGATTTGGCCAGTCTTGCGGTAGTACCCAGGTAGTTGTATTTTCAACAGCTCAATGGCCAATTTTGATGTGCACTTACTTTTGGCAGCTTCCGGTCACCTTTACAGTGTTTGAATTCTATCCCAAACACCCCTTTCAATTTGCTGAGCAACATCTGCAACTTCGAAGGACTTCATTTCCTCCCTCTGTAGTCCACTTATTTAAATAACTTAAACCATTATAAAGTGCTTTTTCATGTAACCAGATGGCAGGGTCCCATTTCTGTCCCTGGATAGGGAAGAGTTTATCAGGGGAATCCAGGAAATCCACCCAGCAGTCTGCATTGCCCAGGAGCACACATGATGATTGGCAGTCTTCTCCAAACAGGTGACCCCAAGAGGAAGGTCTGTGTTCCCCCTTTCACTTGCCATGCCTCGCCCCGCCAGAGCACCACCAAGTGATCCTACATGCTATCTGCAACAGCTTCATTTGTGGATAATCCCACACTCTCCTCCTTGAAGAAAGAGAGACAGAACGCTAACAGATGTAGAAGCAGTTCTTTTACTAATGATTCAGCCAACCACCCAGGCAATAGAGACAAAAGGTGATGACTTGGTCAGAATTACTTATACTTCCCCAAGCAGGTGTCCAAGGGCTTACAGTTGGGACCTTTGTTAGTTGTTCTTATAAATATGTTCTAGCTCCTCATCACCCTTCTTCTCAGTGACCCTCTTACTGCTCCCTGTTCTTGTCTTCTTCCTATACTCACAACTCAAGTCTCGCCATATGGAGGTGTCACCACCCCATTCTTGTGTGAAACTCCAACCCTTTTTACTTAGGGAAGGAATTCTAGTCTCATAGGGCTTTCCTCGTATCATAACGGAGGCTTCCTTTTGCCCAAGCTCACAGAGAGAAGAGAAGGTGTGGACACTGAGGATGGGAGAAAGAAGATGGGAACTCCTATTCCATTTCATTCTCTCCTCCAGTAAAGGTGGTAGCCAGTGTCAATTGAAATCTCCTAAAAACTGAGAAATGGAATATTTCCCGCCATATCAGTAAACAAAGGAGGTCACAGTCATCAGCAACTGCAACCACCACAGGGGAGTTGGTGAGCTGGTGAACCCTGAGGGATCTCAGGAAGAAAAGGATGCCTGCCATTTAGCAGCCATCAGACTGCAGCCATTCCCTCCAAGAGCCCCAAGGAGACTCAGGATGTGAAAACACAGGACACTGGCCCCAGGTAGCTGAGGTGCATATCAAAGGAATGATTTCAGTGAGCCCAGACTCTTACATCTTCCCATACATAGAAAACTGATAAATTTCTTAAATTGGGATATCTGATTTTCTTTAATTAATGATAATCATTTGATGTTCAGACAATCTGCCCTTTGTGGCAAAACTTCTACATAACTTGACTCTTCCCCTTACCTCCTCAGAGCAGTTCTCTCAGGGTTACTTGAGATGCTGTCTCCTGAATTCTAAGTCCTAAAAATTCCCAAAGAACAAAACAAAACTCTCAACTTTTCAGGTTATGCATATTTTTTAAGTCCACTGAGCAACACACCATGCCTTAGCAACTAACTATTCATTTTCTTCCTAAAACAACATGATCTAGTTGCCTAAGTCTCTTATTAGAAATTTACTAACTCCCTTGTGAAATATAACATTGAGGGCATGATTGAACCAAAGAGCATTTTAGTATGTTTCCTGCCTTTGTTTACATTACAGGAGCTACCACATTGGCAGCTGAGATACAAATAGCTTATAGGAGATATGCAGAAACATTCCCATAGATTTGTTTTTTCTGATGCCCAAATTGTTCTCTTGATAGAAAGCAATAGTATTAGCTCATTCATACCTGTGTTAACTTGAAATCTCTCTCCCAGTGTTTCTGGTTTTTTGTTTAGTCAGGCAATCAATACAACACCATCCATCATAGAGATACAAATAATTTATCAAAGGCCTGCTACTTTGAAGAAGTAGTGCAACAAAGGTGAACTTCTATACTCTCCTTTGGCACAATTACCATTCTTAGAGACAGAATACAAAACTGTACAGACAGTTATTTTCAATGCAAGAATTTTTCATATGCTACCCTCCTCTAAATAGCAGTACACTTTACTTTTCAGATCTATATATATGTTTTTGATACTTTTTTCATTACACCAAGAGCTTCTTGAGAGCAGGAATACTCTCTTTTTCATTACAGTATGCCCTGGGTCATAGAGAGTCCAGTATATATGAGGGGCTCAAGAGCTATTTATTGGAAGAGAATGTAAACAGAAATATAGATGGATTATGGGTAGAGGATGGATGGATGGATGGATGCCATAAGCCTTTGGGGAGTCCAGCAATGCAAATATCACATACACTTAATTCTGTAGCTTGAAATTCTGCTTTCCCATCTAGGACTATAGGTGAAGAGTGGACCCTGATTCTTACCATAGGAATTGTGATTGCTTTGTTCTGTCTAATTTCAGCTACTTCCAAAGCCAAGAAAAAGCAGATCCTGCTCATAAACATGATTATGCCAGATGGGAAACTGATTAAACAGGCCAGCTGACAATATCTGTTCATCTTAATTAGGGCATAGCTTGAAGATGACTGCCTGAGATTCAATCTGATCACAACCAGAAGCAATGGAAATTGCCAAATGTGCTGCTTCCTCCCTACGAACGTGAGTCTGAGATGACTGTAATTTCTTTTTAAAAAATTAAAAAAAAAACATTTGAGAACAAAATTGATCTCATTTGTTAAGATGTCTTTTGAGGGAGATCCAAATTATAGGAGATAAATATGGAAAATGACAAAATCCATCAAAAGTTGATGATAAACAAAGAAATTAGAGTCCATTCTTCATTTGTACAGAATTTGTTAAAGGGAAATGAGAGACCATATAACTATTATGCTTTATTTCTTCCCCCAGGATGCCAAAATCCATGACTTTCTAAAATAAACAGTAGATTTTACAACACGGTCCTGAACAAACTCTGCTACTTATTAACTGGGTGTGACCTAGGGCAGAGCAATTAATCGTTTGGAACTCAATTTCCTGATGTGCATAAAAAATAAAATTTAAAAGGTGCAGGCTAGCTAATCTATGTGCACATTAAAGAGGTATGCAAACCATGGGTGCCAGGCGATAGTCTGAGTCATCTGCATATAATAATTTCTTTAACCTGGTTAGAGTGGGTGCTCTTATGCAGGAGGACGTGGCAAGCACTAAGAAGTTAAATCACCTCACCAAGATCACACGGCTAAGACTTCCCTGAGGGTCAAGTGGTTAAGACTCCGTCTGCCAGAGCAGGGTACAAGGGTTCAAGCCCTGGTCCAGGAACGCCACACGCTGTGCGGCCAGTAAGCACCACAACTACTGAGCCTGTGTGCTGAAACTACGGAAGCCCACATGCCTAGTGCCCCTGCTCACAGGAAGCCACCACCATGAGAAGCCCTCACGCCACAACTAGAGAGGAGCCCCCACTCGCTGTGTAGAGAAAGCTGGAGAGCAGCGATGAAGATCCGGCACAGCCAAAGATAAATAAATACATTTTTTTTTAAGATCACGTGACCAGAAGCAGACTATTAGTGACTGAAAATTAGGAAGGTTCTCCTCAGTACTCTCTGCCTCACATTGTTGGTTTCCCAAAAGTATTGTTGATGAATGAATGAGAAGGGGAAAGGGAAGGAGGAAGGAGAAAGTCTAACCGCAGACGTCTCTTTAAATCAATTCAAGAATTCCCCACTGTTTCTGATTCAGGCTTCTCAACAGCCTTATCATTATAATTTGACTTTGTCTGTAGATCAAACAAAGAAGCAAAAGCTTATGTAACTGAAACAATTCATATGGTAAATTCCACCTGAAATGAGAATGCTTATGACAAATGAACAAATTCTGAACGATGTTTATCCGGCAGTATCTAAACTTGGTTAATGTGAGTCGATACTTGAGAGATAGTCCATATCCTTAGGCTGACCAACCACTTTTAAGAGCCTGCATATCAGACCATGGGCTACTGGTGAATCTTCCTAGGAAATGCCAACCTGTAGGGTCTTCCCCAGGTGATGCTAGTGGTAAAATACCCACCTGCCAATGCAGGAGATGTAAGAGACATGGGGTCGATCCCTGGGTCAGGTAGATTCCCTGGAGAAGAAAACAGCAAACCACTCTGGTATTCTTGCCTGGAGAATCCCATGGACAGAGGAGTATGACAGGCTACAGTCCATAGCGTCACAGAGTCAAACACAACTGAAGTGACTTAGCACACAGCACACAAGGTCTCTGCAGAGACTGCCAGCCAGCCTTGGGCAAGAAAGACACCCTGGGGGCAGACAGAGTTTCTTCCCACTCTCTCCAGGACCTGTAGCCTATTTCTGTTTCTCAACTTCTGTGCAATGAACATTAGTCCTGTGAGATTCTCTGTGAAGAGATATATAGCCAAATCATGCACATTAGAAAATCAAAGGGTTTTTTAAATCCTGTTTTCAAAAAATGTATTTAGATACAACTTGATGTTTCCCAATCTTCCCATCAAGGGAGCCCATTATTTTTCCACATAATTCTCATTAATTTTCTATAATAGTAATTCCACTGGCTCCACTCAATTCAACAAGGAAACAAAAATTGAGTACATACTTCACACAAAGAACTGTCCAGGTTCTGGGTAAGAAATGGAATATTTCCTGTCATATTGACAAACAAAGGATGTCACAGTCATCAATAATTGTAGCCATCACCAATGGTGAACCAGTGAACCCTGAGCAAACTCAGGGAGGAAAGAATTCATGCCTTCTAGCAGCCATCAGACTGCAGCAACTCCCCATGGTGAGCCCTGAGGAAACTCAGGATATGAAAACAAGGGATGCTGGCCCCAGAGAGCTGAGGTGCATATCAAAGAAATTATTCCACTGAGCCCAGACTCCTGCATCCTCCTACACATAGAAAAGCACTAACTTCCTTAATTTAGGATATCTGAGATATCTGTCTGCATTTGAAGCCATGTTCCTATCACTGCAGGCTTGAGACTCTTACAGTTCTATTCAGTTCAGTTCAGTCACTCAGTCGTGTCCAACTGTTGGCCACCCCATGAATCGCAACATGCCAGGCCTCCCTGTCCATCACCCACTCCTGGAGCCCACCCAAACCCATGTCCATTGAGTCAGTGATGCCATCCAACCATCTCATCCTCTGTCATCCCCTGCTCCACCAGCCCTCAATCTTTCCCAGCATTAGGGTCTTTTCAAATGAGTCAGCTCTCCATATCAGGTGGCCAAATTATTGGAGTTTCAGCTTCAACATCAGTCCTTCCAATGAACACCCATAACTGATCTCCTTTAGGATGGACTGGTTGGATCTCCTTGCAGTCCAAGGGACTCTCAAGAGTCTTCTCCAACACCACAGTTCAAAGCTGAGTGCCATCAATTCTTTGGAACTCAGCTTTCTTTATAGTCCAACTCTCACATCCATACATGACTACTGGAAAAACCATAGCCTTGACTAGATGGACCTTTTTTGGCAAAGTAATGTCTCTGCTTTTGAATATGCTATTTAGGTTGGTCATAACTTTCCTTCCAAGGAGCAAGCATCTTTTAATTTCATGGCTGCAATCACCATCTGCAGTGATTTTGGAGCCCAGAAAAATAAAGTCTGACACTGTTTCCACTGTTTCCCTGTCTAATGCCCATGAAGTGATGGGACCAGATGCCATGATCTTAGTTTTCTGAATGTTGAGCTTTAAGCCAACTTTTTCACTCTCCTCTTTCACTTTCATCAAGAGGCTTTTTAGTTCCTCTTCACTTTCTGCCATAAGGGTGGTGTCATCTGCATATCTGAGGTTATTGATATTTCTCCCGGCAATCTTGATTCCAGCTTGTGTTTCTTCCAGCCCAGCATTTCTCATGATGTACTCTGCATATAAGTTAAATAAGCAGGGTGGCAATATACAGCCTTGACGTACTCCTTTTCCTATTTGGAACCAGTCTGTTGTTCCATGTCCAGTTCTAACTGTTGCTTCCTGACCTGCATATAGGTTTCTCAAGAGGCAGGTCAGATGGTATGGTATTCCCATCTCTTTCATGTCCTAGCTATTGTTAAAAAAAAATAAAGTAATTAATTAAACCTCTGAGTACGTACCAAGTGCAGGACATGATGATGATGTTAAAGTGGACAAAAGTGACTTCAGGACAGTTTACTACATAGTAAGGAAAAGTTCCCTGAATACAACCATTGGAAATAGCTGTGGAAAGCAGAAGAGGTCTAGATTGGTTTCAAGTGAAGAGCTTCCTGGAAGAGGTAGAATTTAGTTTGGAGATATATTTGAACAAGAAGTGCTAGAGAAGAAGGGCATGCCAAGCAAAAATTCCAACTGAACAACAGGAGAGAGTAAAAGATATAAGAAAGATGAAACATTTAGAATGCTACTATAGTCTGGGAATTGGAAGAGCTGCCTCTGTGGCCACGGCATGCATGCATGCTAAGTTGCTGCAGTCATATCCGACTCTTGGTGACCCTGTGGGCCATAGTCTGCCAGGCTCCTCTGTCCATGGGATTTCCCAGGCAAGAATACTAGAATGGGTTGCCATGTCCTCCTCCAGGGGATCTTCCCCACCCAGGGATCAAACCTGCATGTCTTATGTCTCTTGCATTGGCAGGCAGGTTCTTTACCACTAGCGCCACCTTCCCTGGTGGCCAAGGCACAAAGATAAGGCAGTCGGGCTCGAGATCCCTCGCAATTTCTAACCAAACAGTTCTGCCTTTATCTTTGCCATATCTTGCAGATCTTTATAATGTTTTATTTTATTAAAAAGGATTGCTTTGCTTAACAAAAACTTGAAGCTGGGGAAGATTGGGGTTGAGTGTAATGGTAGACAAGATTGGAAAAGAAGAACAGAATCAGTTGTCCAATGGATCAACTCCATGCCGTGAATTCTAGGTTAATTTAGTAGGTGGTGGGGAGTATTTTTTTTTTTAGTGAGAATGTAAAACTGAGAAAAATGTTTCACAGTTGGCTCTATCCCATACGTTATTCTTAGAGAGTATTCTGATAGTTTTGAGTTATAGAATCACTCTATTACTATCTTCTACCTTTCACCACCATGATTCTTGTGTGGCAGCAACATAAGAATGAAATCAGGCCAGAGTATTTCCACCTGTCCTTCCACTGTCAAAGACACACACTCTCAAGGTAAGGTCACTTCTCAGTCATTGTTCCAGCATAGAAATGGAGGACCAATGTTACAAGTTAGGAAGAATATCTGGCTAAACTAGGACCATCCCAGGATCACATTATGATAAAAAGTTTACCCTCCTTAATGTTCCTCTTTTGCCTTTGATTCCTTGTGTTGAAGTGGAAAATTGGTGTATTTAAAAAGAAAATAAGATATACAACCTAAGTTGAAGTGTTTCAGAGAAAAGTGTTAGATGGGGACTAATAGAAAAATCTCTCCATGTGGGTCAAATATCAGGGTAGGAGTACCTCACTAATAGGAATGTTTATCTTATCTAGTAACTCAGTACCTAATTCAGGGTGTCTGATAAGCGATCATTATTGAAAGCGCAACAGCAATGGGAAAATTCAATGCCATTTGGCCCTAGTCACATTTTGAGAATTTCTACCAAGTAGCTGAGATATTGCAAGTAAGAATATAAATTGCCATTTCAGTTTCAAACACGTTCTCCGCGAAGTGAGAAAATGCCATAATGAGTAGCAACAGAAGACCCCAGCAGGGTTCCAGAGTGCTGAGATTTCAACCCATGTGCACAAATGCCGAAACTCATAAGCTCTCCAATATGGAACATTTCTCTGCTCTTTTGAAAGATCATGTTCAAAGTTTAAGAACTTAATTAGAAGACAGATGAACTAGTTTTCAGACCTCAGAAGTATAAATTCTCAAATCAAGTAAATTAGATTCACTCCAACATGAATTTTCAAGTGAAATAAATATGAACTCAACAGGATAGCTTTGCCATTAAACATACACATTATACAGAGGGGGTTCTTGCCATACCACCTTCATATGGTCTGGGTATCCTGAATACTTTCCTGTCATTTCTCCAACCTGTGCCCACCCTTCCCCATTCTGCTCTGCAGGGCTGGAAGTCTGCAGGCTCCACTTCTCAGACTCTCTCACCTGCTGGTATCCTGTTCGGTTCTTCTCATAGTGGGCACTGACAAGAGATCAGAAGGCAACAGAACCAGAGAGGTCTTCTGCTCTGATTCCAACAGAGTGGCAGTTGCTAGAGATGGCTAGGTGTTTTCCAGATTATTCCAGATTATTTCCAGATTATTCCAGAATCTGGCAGCCCCAGCTGATTCCAGACCCAGTCTCTGGGGCATCTTCAGTGGGTTCAAAACTGACTTCTGTAGCGTTTTCAGCAGCTCCTCTCCACTGAAAGGTGAATGCAAATCCTCATTTGGGTATTATCTCCTTTTCCTTTTTACTCATTCTATGTCCCCTGACTGATTCAGGCTATCCAACCTCTGTGAGTTTTAATTTCCTCCCTTCTAAAATTGAGCTAATAATATTTGCTGGAGAAGAGGGTGAGAAATTAAGACTTTTAGAAATCCTAGGCTCTAAAAAGATAATAGAGACTTTCTTTGTGTAATTGAATTTTTTAAGTAATTATAAACAAAGAAGTGTGAAGAAATTCATAAAAATTCTGATTTCTAGCATAGGACATTAATAACATTTTTAATATAAAAATATGGGTACCCCTGCGCTTCTGGTTGAAGATAGATAACAAAAGAAGGGAGTGGCAGAGGTTGAGATGATTAAATAGCATCACCGACTCAGTGGACATCAATTTGAGCAAACTCCAGGAGATAGTGGAGGACAGAGGATCCTGGCGTGGGGTCTCAAAGAATCAGACATGATAAACGACTGGACGACAAAAACAATTGCATACCTTGTCACTTATTGTGTATCTAGCACTTAAAATTTCTATCTTTTAGGGTAATTTTGATGATCAGCAGTAAGGTATATGAAACACATAGCACAGTGCCTGGCCTGTAAGCTAAATACATGGCAGCTATGATTTTTTGCATTGCAACCATTTTAACAACAACCATATCTTCTTAATACCTCCTGTACCTTCTAATATCATTACTATTATTATATCTCAGATTATATCCTCATTATGCCTCCACACAGCTAAGATTGGTGATCTCAGGAAGCCTCAAATAGAGACTGCATAGATAATAAAAATTGAAATCTCTCTTGATTCTCCAGAATGTGTTACAAGCCATAAACAGGAAAGCTGACACTCTTCCCAGTAAAATATATTTACATAACCTACTTAATCCTAAAAAGAAATAAACTAACATTTCCTGTTGCCTATTAAACAACAGACAGTTTGTTAGGTGCATTTATCTGGATTCTCTCATTTAGCCTCGTTAAATTAACTAAGTAGAAGATGATTTACCTTATTAATTGGATGAACATAAACAAAGACAATGAATATCATCTGTCTTAATTAACAGGTGAGTATATATCACATTAGGAAGAGACTTATTTCTGTAACCAAGATTTATTGCACACCTGCTGAGTACCAGGAACTGTATTAGAAACTAAGAAATGGAATTTAAAATAAACACACTGGAAACTACCCCCCACTCCCAGTTGCTTGAGTAGGGACTGCCAAGAGCACACAGCCTCAGTCAAAAGGAGCAGTTTTGGGAATTCCCAGGTGGCCCAGGGGTTAGGGTGTCAGGCTCTCACTGCCGAGATCCTGGGTTCGGTCCTTGGTCAGGGAAATAAAATTCCACAAGCCCAGCTGAATGGCCAGGGTAAAAAAAAAAAAAAAATGGAGCAGCCTCATGCAGAAAAGCCATAGAGGATCCACCTCTCCCCAGGGTGTGCATGCTTGCGAAATCATTTCAGTCATGTCTGACTTTGTGTGACCCTGCGGATTGCATCCCACCAAGCTCCTCTGTCCGTGGGATTCTCCAGGCAAGAATAAAGGAGTGAGTTGCCATTTCCTCCTCCAGAGAATCTTCTCAACCCAGGGGTGGAACCCGTATCTCTTATGTCTCCTGCATTGGCAGGTGGGTTCATTAACTCTAGCACCAAGAAGCCTCTCCCCAGGGCAGCCTCCACCAATGACTGATATGTGGGTACAAGAATCCCAGCCCTGTGCCTTAAGGCAGGGCAACTCTGTGATGCTATTCACGCTCCAGGGCTCTGCACGGATCAGGGTGAGGCAAGACAGCAGGGCAGTCACATCACCTTTGCTTAGTTTCTCCCTGTCCCACATCCTTCCCTGGCTCTCAGGTTCTTCCCAGGAGCATTCCTTTAATAACTCCCTTGAATAGAATCTCCATCCCAGGCTCTGATTCCAGGGAGCCTTGTCTCATCCTGCCCTCAGGGAGCTTTTTGCCTAGAAGAGAAACATACCTATAAACATTCAAACTGAAAATAAATCTTAACATACAGTCACAAATGCAAATGTACCAAAAACTGCCGGTGCACAAAGATAAAGAAGCTTGACAGAATCCTTGCTCATCTTCATCCAGATGGTATTTGGGTGAAAGCAAGATAAAATTCGCCCAGAATTCAAGTACACTAAGGCATATGCTCTAGAACAAGATCAACAAGCTTTTTCTTAAAGAAAGTGATAGTCGCTCAGTCGTGTCTTTACAACCCATGAGCTGTAGCTCACCAGTCTCCTCCGCCCATGGAATTCTCTAGGCAAGAATGCTGGAGTGGGTAGCTATTCCCTTCTCCAGGGGATCTTCCTGACCCAGGGATCGAACCCACTTCTGTGTCCCCTGCATTGGCAGGTGAGTTCTTTACCATCTGAGCCAACGGAAGCCCTTGTCTTATAGAACAAGGTAGGAAACACTGTTAAGTTTTCTGGACCAAGAGGAGAAGTTGAGTATATTTTATAGGTACTTATAAAACCTTGTAAAACCTGGTCACAAGCAGCTGAGTAGATTTGGTCTAAAGGCATATCCAGAACAGAGCTTTTCAAACATCAGTGTGTATAGTAAGTACCAGAGATACTTGTGAGAACACAAGATTCTGATCCACCAGGTCTAGGGGTGGTTCCTAAGGATCTGAATTTCTAAGATGCTCTGCTGATGCTGCTGGTCTGCAGACTGCACTTTGATTAGCAATTCTCCTAGAGAGACCAGGATGGAAAAAAATTGTAGTTAAGAACCAAGGAAGCAATGGAGAGGGCTCCAGGCTCAAGTCAGAGGGAGTAGAAATAATTTAATTAACATATTTATTGTCAACTCATTGCAAATCACTGCTCTAAGCACTGCAAACGGAAGAGGTCTAGCTTATGCAGTCATCAGTGTACATTGTCAAAAAGTCAGCTGGAGGATAATGCAGCAGAGATTACCCAAAGACTTAGGTAATCGGTTGTGGCAGAAAGCGTCAACAGTCTGGCAGAAATAGGATGGATCAAAGGTTGGAATAAACGAAGCCAGATGAACTCAAATGCAGATGCTTCAGAGGTGGGCCAACGACACAGGGCTTCAAACTCCAGTTCAACCCTTAACTCTGGGGTCTAATGTGTGTCAGCTTATGACTCTGAGCCTCAGATATCCAACCTGATAACGCAGTCGTTGTGACAATTAAGTGAGACCGTGTATACGGAGGCACCTGGCACAGACCTGCTGAGTGAAGCCCTTCTCTTCCCCTGGTAAAGATGATGGCGTGGTCACCTGTTGTGAGACATGCAAAGATGGGACCAGGGATTTTAAGAGAGGATTGCAAGTCATGCTTTTTTATATTTATGAATTTATGAACTCTCTCTGGAAGGATCTTTAATAAGTTGATAACTGATGGCATCTGGGATAGGGACAAAGGTGAGGGACACGGACAAGAGGTAAGATTTTGTACTATACATCCAGACTCTGTTCCATGTACGTGTATTGCTCATTTAAAGAAAGGAATCTCCCAATGATCAATACATGATCTATAAAATCATGCATGGGTAAAAAAAACCCACTTACGTTGTGAGATAGTCCACATGGATTTACATGTAACAGAGAAGGAAAATTTTATCAACAGAAGTACAGAATTACAACCAATGCTTAAGAAACTACCACTTGCCTAGATTTAATGATGTATCTCAGAATAGTCACAATTATCTGAAAAGGAAAAACTATTATATAGTTCTCCCTTTTCCCACTATGTAGCCTCTATGAGTCTAAATTTTTTCAAATAAACTGAAACAACTTATCACAAACACTGAACACACAAGGGCTATGACACTCCAGCTGTCTTTAATTTAATCAGATATTAAAGAGATTTGCAAAAAGGTAAAACTGCAACCTTTTTTTAACAAGTATTTTGTTTGGGGAAAATATAGCTAAGTATTCCATAAAAATCTTATTTATAGAATGTTTTCATAGAATGGACCATTATAGAATGGACTTATTAATGTTACTTTGAATAGATTTATAAGTAAATGTAAAAAATTCAAATTTTCATTGCTAATGCTGTAAGCATCAATAGATATCACCCACATTACAAAGCTCTTTGGGACTGTCATTTTGGGGAGTAAAAGGTATCCTATAAAGAACAGTCTCGTGGTTGCTAAGGGAGAGGGGCTTGGAGGAGTATTGGAGTGGGAGATTGGGGCTACCAGATGTAAACTCTTATATAAAAAGAATAGATAAACAACAAGGTCCTTCTTTATAGCACAGAGAACTGTACTCAGTATCCTACGATAAACAATATGGAAAAGAATATTTTAAAAAGAGAATATATGTATAAAAAATGGAATATCTCTCTTTCTCTCTCTCTCACACACACACACACACACTGACCCTCTGAGTTGATCAACAATACACATTTGTGAATGAAGTCTATTGACAATAGGTTTGAGTGAGGACAGTCTTCAGTGTGTGATTGAATTTCTGTCCAGGAAATCAGAAAACTATACCCAGGAGCCTACTTTGCCTTTTATTTCTAAACATTATCATAACCAAGAAAATTCATTAAAACTTTTCCGGAAGGCTATGGAAGATACAGTTCTTTGGTTCACTCGGCATGGGTTCCAACCCTATTCTTCCTTAACTTTTTTGCTTTAAAAAAATTGATTTTCCAATATTGTATTGGTTTTTAGCCTCCAATTAAAATAAATAAATAAAAAAGAAAGAAATGAAAAAAAAAATTGATTTTCCAGCCTCTCTTAGAGCTAGAGGGCGCTGTATAACAGAGTTCTGGTCATTGAAACACAAGCATCAAGTTACTAGTGCTGCATCTTCCCTTTCAGTCTTCTGTCTGTTATGCTGGCTTGATGCCTAGAGATCCTGCAGTCATTTTGTAACCATGAGGGTGAGAGCCACATGCTGAGAGCATGAAGCAGAAAGTCAGGAAGGGCCTGGGCTACAGCAGCATTGGTGACCTGCCACTGAGCACCACCTTTGCTCTTCTTCCATAAAAAAATAAATTCCTTACTTACTTAGGCTACTTTGTATTAGTTACAATTAAAATCAGCTCTTAATATATAAAGAAAAGGAGCCAAGTTCAAAGAACTTTCTTCTCTTCTTCAGAGAAGAAAGAGATCCATGAGAAATGTGGATGATAAAGAAAATCCATTTCAGAAGGATAATATCAGAATAGCTGCATTTGAAATATATATGTATATTTCAAATATATATATATATCACATATATATTCACATATATATTTCAAATGCAACTATTCATATATGAATGAAATAGTGCCATTTGCAGAGGCATGGATAGATCTAGAGATTATCATACAGAGTGAAGTAAATCAGAAAGAGAAAAACAAATATCATATAATATCGCTTATATATGAAATCTAGAAAAACGGTGCAGATGAACTTACTTGCAAAGCAGAAATAGAGACACAGATGTAAGAGAACAAACATATGGAAGGAAGGGGGGTTGGGATGAACTGAGAGATTGGGATTGACATATATACACTGCTGAGGATAAAACAGATAACTAATGAGAATGTACTGTATAGTACAGGGAGCTCTACTCAATGCTCTGTGGTGACCTAAATGGGAAGGAAAGCCAAAAAAAGAGGGGATGCTGGGAAATCCCGTGGACAGATGAGCCTGGTGGGCTACAGTCTATGGGATCTCCAAAGAGTCGGACAAGATTTAGTGACTCAACAGCAGCAAAAATGTGTACATATAACTGGTTCACTTTGCTAACACAACATTGTAACGCAACTATACCCTAATAACAAATACTTTAAATTTAACAAAAAAAAACAAAAATATGTATTTATATGTATACAGATAGAAAGATATCGATATATTTGGAAATATATAGAATCTATCTCCCTCTCTTATTTTTGTGATATATAAACACAGCCCTCTAAAGCAAAGGAGACACAGACATAAAAAAACAGACTTTTGGACTAATTAGGAGAGGGTGAGTGTGGTATGGTTTGAGAGAATAGCACTGAAACATGTTTATTACCACACGTAAAACAGATGACCAGTGCAAGTTCGATGTATGAAGCAGGGCTCCCAAAGCCGGTGCTCTGGGACAAACTGGAGGGATGGGATGGGGAGGGAGGTGGAGGGGGCTTCAGGGTGGGGAGACAAGGATGCTTATGGCTGATTCATATTGATGTATGGCAAAAACCTTCACAATGTTGTAATTATCCTCCAATTAAATAAATAAATTTAAAAATAAATAAACACAGCCCTTCAAACAAATATATGCATTTTCACCAGCCCTCTCAGTTCAGCTTAATTTTAAGATTAGACTCTCTGCCCTGTTTTTTTCTATTTTTCTAAATTTCAAGCAAAGGATATATTTCAAAGGCTTGGGAGTGATTACAGAATAAAGGAAGAACTGAGTGGTTGTTTTGCAAAGACTAAAACAAAGAAGTTCCAGGACCTCCAGCAGCTGGGGGTTGAAGACATACTTTCTACAGCAGGGCTCAGGGTTATGCAACTCCAACTCCATTTCCATGTGTCTCAACTCAGGTTTTCAAATTGTTAGGAGAGCAAATCTAACAGACTCAACTTGAGTCAGGTGTCTCTATTCTTGGACCAAATAGCCATGCCCAGGGGACAAACTCTATCTTGCAGCTATGGCACTGGGGAAAGCATCAGGAGCTGGGCCACCATCCCGCTTTGTGTCTCTGACATTCTGTCCCCGGCTGTCTGGGGTGTGTGTGTGTGTGTGTGTGTGCGTGCGTGCATGCACTCGTGCACTTATATATACACATCCCTACACCCAGCACACGAATCTTTTTTCCCACATTTCCATATTCTTCATACAACTAGAAGTAATTATTCTATATATAATAACAGTCTCACTCGCTTCTCCAATAGGAAACATCCCAAATGTTTATCCCACTATGAAGAAAGGAACAATGTCATGAGACCACATTTTAGTGATTCCAGGGTCTCCAGGTAATAGCCATTTATTATGATTTGTAGTAATTCTATCTTTATATTCTGCAAATGCACAGACTATGAAAGGAAAGAAAAGGTTATTATATGTTAAACATTATTATATGTTAAATGTTAATATAGATATAGATATATTTGGGACTGACACATAGACACTAATGATACTATGAATAAAATAACTAATGAGAACCTACTGCGCAGCACAGGGAACTCTGCTCAAAGCTCTGTGATGACCTGAATGGGAAGAAAATTCAAAACAGAAGGGATATATATATATATATATATGGCTGATTAATTTTGCTGAACAGTAGACGCTCACACAACATTTTAAAGCAGCTAGACTCCAATAAAAAATATTTTTAGGAAAAGATAGAGACATATTATAAACAAAGAAATGCAAGTAGAGGTTTTTTCCTTTCTTACTGAAACTGACATTCCTTCATTGCTGGTATTTCTGACTTCCTTGCAGACTCTTGACTCCTCTTGACTCTTGCTTTTAGGCAGGAACTCAGCTAATCAGAATTCTTTGCCCAGGAAATTGTCTGGTATTTCACTCTTGAATGGTCTGGTCCCTTAATGTTTCAGCTAGCACGATGTTGCAAGAACTTCTATTAACCTTTGCTATTGAGCACAGCAGCCAAGATGATTTTTTCTCTCTAGAGGACTGTCATCTGTATAACTCAGCTCGTGTAGCCTTGATCTCTGTATCTTCCCTCACATGTTTTGGATCCTTGTGAAAAAATATTTTGAGGTTAGAGATCTTTATCTGTTATATCAGTTGCCTGTGGCCAGAGGCCTAGAATCAAATGGACATTCACCTCAGGAATGGTCGTGAAATGGGTCACCACCCCCAAATTTTTCTAGGCAAATATATTCATTATTAGTACCTATTTCCAAGACTGTAAATGAAGAATGGGAGCATTTTTTCTACAGTGATATTTTGTCAGCATTAATTTGCTCTCACATACATTGTTTTTTTTGAGAATCATATAGAGGAACAAGTTAATGTTAACACTGAGGAAAAACTTTGAACATGAGTTCTATTTACTTACACATTAGCTCAATAAACATAACAACACACACTGGTTTTCATTTGAGATAAAATCTCTTTCATTTGGTTGTAATGCCAAGAGAAGGATACTTTGGAGGCATTCCAATAAACTAAAGCATTGATTTAGTTCTGCTTGCACTTGCTATGCATTGTTTGTAGTATGTGTGTTTTGGCAAGATTTAGATGTCTAATGTGAGGCTTGGGTGTGATTTTTTTTGCAATTGTTACCAATATGTAGCCCACCAGGCTCCTCTGTCAATGGAATTTTCCAGGCAAGAATGCTGGAGTGGGTGGCCATTCCCTTCTCCAGGGAATCTTCCCAACCCAGGGATTGAACCTGGGTCTCCTGCATAGCAGGCAGATTCTTTACCATCTGAGTCACTGGGGAAGCCCTACCAATATGTAAGTTGCAGAAAAAGTGATCTTCTGCTGTCCTAGGTGAGCATCGACACTTCATCTCCACTCTTCCCCAAGAATAGCACATTGTCAATAAACGTTCATGAAACTGAACTGAACATACAGCTGGTCCAATTTCTCACATACATTTTTAAAAAGATAGAATATTCTGATCATTGGCCATGCATTAACATTTTAATTTAATCTTTTTTCCTCAAAGTCTTTCTAAATGACATATTCCCACTCATTTGATTAGATTATCTGACAGATAAACCTAATAGTTGGTGAAAGAGCCCAAACAAATAAAGTAATTCTTTTTGTGATCAAGTTTGTAACATAATTGAAAGAGCAGAAGCTTGGGAATTAGTTGATGTGGGTTTTATGTCTGGTACTTACTTGCAATCTGACCTTGGGCAATTTATTAATTGCTTTCAGGCTCATTTTCTTCATTTATAAAATAATTGTAATATCTAATTCATATGCAGATTGAAAAAAATGTAATTAAATGACTTATATAAAGTTTCCACCACAGTTTCTAGAAAATAATAGACATCCAGCCAGTGACAACCATAATAATCAGAGCTCATTCTTTACACTGATGGGATAAAATTTAGCAGGCCCTGGTGGCTCAGCTGGTAAAGAATTTGCCTGCAATGCAGGAGACCCAGGTTGCATCCCCAGGTCAGGAAGATTCCCAGCAGAAGGGAATGGCTACCCACACCAGTATTCTTGCCTGGAGAATCCTCATGGACAGAGGAGCCTGGCTGGCTACAGTCCATAGGGTTGCAAAGAGTCGGACATGACTGAGTGACTAACACACAGCACATGGTGTAGCATTCAAATAGAAATTCACAAACAGAGGTCCTGGTTACTTTATACCAAGCCAGAAATGTTCCCACTATTATCTCACCTGTTGTCTGCAACACAATCCTTCCCAAATTCCTTCTCAGATTTCTCCCAAGGTAAGGTACATTGGATCATAAATGACTCTGCCTCCCCTGGCTCTTTTTGCCAGATTTTTCTCATTTGGGCATCATCAGCAGAAGGTGAGACTGTTATCAAGATAAGCAGGGAGTGCTCTCAGTGCAGCCTCAGTTGGAACTTCTGCTCCACCTGGTCCAGCTCCAACTGTGTTCTTGGCTTCCCTCACTCTTCTTGTTCCAAGAAAGTAACCATTCTGCCATTTTCTCCTCTTTATTTTCCTTTCTCCACATGGTATCATTGAACTACACATTTTCACTTAATTCTTCTCAACCCTGTTTCTTGTAAATTACCTTGGTCCCTCTCCCTTCTCTAAGTCAATAGAATAAACAGTGCCCACTAAACAGTGTGTGGGAAGGAGAAGTGGCCAGGATGGCAGAGTAGAAAGACTATGAACTCACTCCTTCCATGGGCACAGCAAAACTACAACTATATATGGAGCACTGGTGGTACCAGTGGTAAAGAATGCATTTGCCAATGCAGGAGACGTAAGAGATGCAGGTTCGATCCCTGGCTCAGGAAGATCCCCTTGGAGGAGGGCATGGCAACCCACTCTCGTATTCTTGCCTGGAGAATCCCATGGACAGAGGAGCCTGGTGGACTCCATAGGGTCGCAAAGAGTCAGACACGACAGAAGCGACTTAGCACACATATATGGAGCCACTATCTATGAGAATGACTTGAAAACTAGGAGAAGATTTTCCACAACTAAAGATATAAAGAAGGAACCACATGAGACAGGTAAGTTGCAGGTGGGGGGGATATAGTTAAGAAATCTGGAGTCTCTTCTCTGCCTGCTGTTTCAGAGTGACATGAGAAGCCAAAAATGCTGTATGCAAGAGTGATGTTCAACTTCCAGTTCAACAGAACCATAAACGTCCTTTGTGATAGAAGCATCTCTCCTTTGGGAATTAGGACCTCTGAACCACAGTTGCCAATACAGGAAGAAAACATGTTGTATGTGGGCCATTAAGTGTAATACTGAGAATTTCTCCCATTTTCACTTGTAATTCCCAGATCCGTATATTTGACTCAGGAGAAAAGAATATTGTATTTCTATTACTGTCCAAAGTGCGTGCCTTATCCTGCAGGCAGAGGGTTTATGTAGTAAGATGCTGTGCTGAGCTTGGGGTCAATTTCTCTCACAATAAAATGAATTCCTTGGTCAGGAACACAATTAAATGGGATACCATAATGGTGAATGTGGCCTTTGATAGAAAGTCTGGAGGCAGAAAAGGCAAAGTGATTTTCAGGATAGACCCCCTTCATTTGGAAGGAGGTCAGCATAATCAACCTGATATCATATTGCACAGCACTGATCCTACAGCCACACTTTGGGCGCTCAGCAGTGGCTGAGCCAAATCAGTCTTG
Organism: Bos taurus; assembly: GCF_002263795.3. Taxonomy (NCBI): domain Eukaryota; kingdom Metazoa; phylum Chordata; class Mammalia; order Artiodactyla; family Bovidae; genus Bos; species Bos taurus. The sequence continues at coordinate 15,725,182 of NC_037348.1, forward strand.
GTGAAGGGAAGTCCATTTAGTTGAGCTTATGAATGACCTTTATCACTGCTGCTATGGCCACTTTGTACATGAGCAAGCTTTGAGGGAAGAGATCAAGTGATGTCCACAGAGTGGGTTACCTTGTTCTCCTAGTTACTGAGGGCCTCCACTTCCATGGGTTCCCTATGGGGACTGTATTCAGAGTATATTTTCACACTCTGTGCCTTTTTGTGAAGTCCAGCCACATTCCTCTTCTCCAGACTTCCTTGTGACAAATCTTCCAGTCTGATTCATCCTCACTCCATGACTAACCAGTCTATGCCACTTTTATGAATCAGTGTAGGAATATACTTATATCTCCTTCCTTGCAAAGTAGGGAACCAGATACATTGCCAAAGGTTCTGTCCACTCAGAGGCTTCCCTTCATTCCTCCCAAATGAAGCTGTAAATCAGAAGCCTGTAAATCACTTCCAATTGTTGTCAGCCTATCATGCAGACACATCTGTTCACCAGGTCCAAGTTTTTTTTTTTTTTTCTTCCTCCATCAGCTAGTCATAGGAGACACTCCATGAGGAGTAGCTGGAAGTAAGGATGGCAAAGCTGCAGAAGCCAATGCCTGGGGATCTGAGTTACCTGCTCATACACTATACACTGGGACAAACCCAGACAAAGAAGAAACATCACTTTGTCAATAAAGGTCCATCTAGCCAAAGCTATGGTTTTTCCAGTAGTCTATGTATGGATGTGAGAGCTGGACCATAAAGAAGGTTGAGTGCCGAAGAATTGATGCTTTCGAATTGTGGTGTTGGAGAAGACTCTTGAGAGTTCCTTAGATTGCAAGGAGATCAAACTAGTCAATCCCAAAGGAAATCAACTTTGAATAATCATTGGAAGGACATATACTGAATCTGAAGCTCCAATATTTTGGCCACTTGATGTGAAGAGCCAACTCATTGGAAAAGATTCTGATGTTGGAAAAGACTGAGGGCAGGGGAGAAGGGAGTGGCAAAGGATGAGATGGTTAGAGAGCATCATCAACTCAATGGATATGAGTCTGAGCAAACTCCAGGAGATAGTGAAGGACAGGGAAGCCTGGCATGCTGCAGTCAGACACGACTTAGCAACAATGCTATACTTATGTCCTCTTAGACTTGTACAGCCTGATCTCATGTTTGCCATTTCCACTTGATGATGTAGTGTTGCTGCACACAGGCAAGCTTCTGCCTTGGTATTAAAAGATCAGATAGCACCCAGTTCACAACTGATGGGTCAAGCCATATGGTCGTTTGGATTTTAAGGATTAAACAACTGTGTCTACCTGTAACTGTATCTCAGAGTAAGAATAATTACCAATGTAAGAGAGCTGTAAAACCCTAGGGTCCTAGCTGTAACTTTCATATTGAGTTTTGCCAGAGGCTTCATGTAACATTTAATAATGGGAACTAGTAACAAAGGTGTTAAAAGATACGATGAGCAAGAATCTTCTGTCCCTCGGAGTGGAGAGAAAAAGTGGTGTCACCAGAGGCCAGAAGCCTAGGCACTTGGTGGAAAGTGAAACCACAGTGGGGCTGCCTGTAGGAGCTTGGACCATGGAGTCATGGGGTCTGGTAGACCTGAAACCACTGAAGAGATACAGCCACGGTTGGAGGTATCACCTAAAGCCTGGGATGGGGATGGAAGTGATGGATGAGAAAAGCTCAGGCTTCTCCACTCCTCTCACAATTGATTTCCTCCCCTTGTTGAAGCATAACCAGGGGCCAGTTGGCAAAAGAGCCTGAGAAATGCTGTTTGCAACAGAGCAGGGGAATGTCAGAGAATGGGTCAGTAATCCAAATGCCAAATAGCTGCACACTTCTTCCCTGTTGTTTTCCAAATTCCGGGACAGTGTCTGGGACATCATAGACCATCAATAAAATTTTACTGTGTGACTAAAAATCCACTTATTCTCATTGATCTACAACGGACAGAAGAAAAACAGGGGAATTTTTGCCTTGGGCAAACTTTGTTTTACTGTCGGCGGTTTCAAAGCAATCAAGGAGTTTAGAGACAAGTGCCATGTTATGGTTTTGAGCTCCGTTGCCCACTGTGGACAAGCTGAGGCTGCTACTTGTGAAAGAGCTTCCTAGCAGAGCGTGGAGGGAGGACAGCTTCAGCCACAAACCAGAACATCCGTATCCTAATCCTCCCTAATTTCAATCATTCTTGGCTCTGTATTCAGACACAGTACAAGGGTTTTATTTCATGTCTAAGTTATTTCAAGAGTGTATTTTCCACTGGAGAACTGTTACCACTATTCTGTGAAAAGCTTGCATGAAAATTTTTCTTTCTTCAAAATATATAATAATGCCACATGCATAATGATAAAACAGGTGATTTAACAAGGAAGGTAATTAAGATAGCAATATTACTATAACTTTCGTAATAATATAGATTTTAAGAACAAATAAATAAAACTCATACTCAACTAAGAAGCTCATTTTCCAACCAGGCAGACCAGAAATCTGTCCCAGAGAGGCTGTCCTTATCGAAAATATTCTTTGAGATAGTTTTAGAGTCGAATACAAAACATAAGGGATATTATGTGATATTCCTTATATGTGAAATCTAAAAAATAAATGATATAAATGAACTTATTTACATAACAAAAACAGGCTCATAGACTTAGAAAATGAACTTATATCTGCCAAGGGGGAAGGGAGAAGGGGAGGGATAATTAGGGGGTTTGGGATGCACATGTACACACTGCTATATTTAACATGGGTAACCAACAAAGACGTACTGTATAGCACGTGGAAGTCTGCTCAATGTAATATGGCAGCCTGGATGAGAGGGGAATTGGGAGGAGAACGGATATGTATACGTATGGCTGAGTCACTCTGCTGTGACCTGAACCTATCACAACATTGTTCATAGGTTTTACTCCAGTATAAGATAAAAAGCTAAAAAAGAATACAAAGGAAAATGAGTTACTTCATTATAGCAGAAGCTCCTGAATACCCCTGCAAGCCAGTTCTCCCCTCTTCCATAAAAAGAGAGTTTTTCCTGGACACACCACCTCATCCCGGCTTGGTGTGGCCATGTGACTAAGTTCTGGCCTTTGGAATGGTAGGAGGAAAGTCACGTGGCTGTTTCTGGGATCTTTCCTTAAGGTACAGTTGGGACATGCTCTGGACACTCACCTTATTCATCTTTTCCTTCTTATTTCAGGTGAAGAAACTGTTAAAACTGCAGATTACAGAAAGAGTTAAGTGGTGAGCTACATGAGTTTGGGTCCCTGAGGACTTGGGTGCAAAGCTGTCAAACAATGGGCTACTTATTACCAGGTTTTTTCTACTCCTGAAAGAAAATAGAATTCTGTGTAGTGTTAATACACTAATGACACATTTGTACGTTACTTTCAGACAAGTCAGTTATTCCATAGAAATCAGACAGCATCTTGGAATTGGTAGGCCCTCCTTGAGGTTATGGAACAGACAAAAGAAGTGGATTTGGAGGATAGACTTGTCAGGGTAGGGCTTTAAGATAAGTCCATTCTTGATCAACTCAATTGTCTCTGTCAAATAGATGGTGAAATCATTGCTAGGAGATACTGGGAAGCTGGAGGTGGAAGAGATGCTGGAAGATGGAACATAATCTTATCATTAAGAAACAAAAGCCAGTTAGAGACAGTGCGATAAATTTGGTGCTTGAGTGAAATCAAGGCCATGTCCCTTTCATAGAAATCAAGCCAAGGTCTTGCTAATGAACTGCCTTCTTTGGCAGAAATCAAGAAATTAGGCAAGTTTATTCTTCCCTCTCTTTCAGATCCTTCTCTGTCCTAGCTGCTTGCTCCTAAGACAGCTGAGCCACTGGGGTAATGAGTACTAAGCACATATTTTGGGGGAAAAAGGGGGAAAAATGTGAATTATCTCACTTACACTTCTGATGTGCTGTGCTGTACTTAGTCACTCAGTCGTGTCCCACTCTTTGCAACCCTGTGAACCACTGCCCACCAGACTCCTCTGTCCACGGGATTCTCCAGGTAAGAACACTGTAGTGGGTTGCCACGTCCTCCTCCAGGGAATCTTCCTGATCTACGGATTGAACACATGTCTTCTGTGTCTCCTGCATTTCAGACAGATTCTTTACCGCTGAGCCACTGGGGAAGCCCTATGGTCCTGATACAATAAGTCAATTATACTTCAATTAAAAATAATAATAAAAATAAAATTTAAAAAAGATTTTTAGATTCTGATTTGACTGTGTAACTTTGCAATGTACAAAACCCATCAGCCATAGGGATCCCCAGCCATCTCCTCTCTCTACTTTTGTCAAATCAAAGACCTCAAACTTTAGGAGAGCCAGAATTGTCTATTTTCCACAGAACATCGGCATCCCTCAGCGTGTCAACAAACATCCAACACCAAATATACTTGGGAATGGAGAAAGAGGAGAAATATGTGTCAGTATTGCCGGGTGTATTCTTAAATGCCAAAAGCCTTGTTACCACATGTTTCCTCATCCATAGCATATTCTGGTAGGAAAGAAAGGCCAAAAATAACTGAGAAAAAGCTAGGCTTTTATTGAAAGTCAGCCTTTGTCAGGAGTGAAAGGCATTTCTAAAGTAAAAAAACAGACAATGGGGGAAAAAAACTATTTACTAATCAAAGCAAATGCAAGGTACATTCAAGTTTTGAGATTGAACTCATGGGATTTTGCTATAATACGAAGCTAGAAAGCTCTGCATATAATAAAGAGAATTTTAAGCTGCCTGGGGAGAAAATGGAGAAGTTCTGGGACAGGAGGATGTAGAGCTTTGAGGAGAAAAGAGAAGGGTAAGCACTTGAGCAGATGTATTGATCTGGTTCACTGGCTAGGGCAAAATCCAGGAGGAGGCTGTATTGATAACAACCAACTAAACTGGAAATTCTAGAGAATGTAGCCAGGCTTCTCTCCCTTTTGCAGATACAAACTGGAAGATTTCACCTTCACTTGGAAGACTGACATTCAGCTGGTTCCCTGAGCAACATGGCACCTCAAGAAGAGGTTAGACCTACAAAGGGAGATGATTAGAGTTGACCAAAGGCTACATTCTCCACGGGTGGTGCAGGGATGCAAAAGTATCCACATGCCACGGGGAGGAAAACGGGAGGTACCCATGGGGGTAGTGATCAGCAGAGTCTTCAGCCAGGACAAAGAAGTCATTCTGTAGGTACATCAAACTCAAGAGAAAAGGACCGGCACTTCAACAGCAGACACCAGCACACCATGACCAAAAGGACTAAATGGAGCATATCATTCCCCAGGTAACAGGTAATGAGGAGATTTTATACGTGTAGGACAGGAGACATATGGGAAATCTCTGTACCTTTCTTTCAGTTTTGCTATGAACCTGAAACGTCTCTAAAAAATAAAGTCTATTTTTTCAAACTGCACTACACTATCAATAGAATGTATGTGTGTGTGTTCAGTCATGACTAACCATTTGCAGTCCCATGGACTGTAGCCTGCCAGGCTTCTCTGTCCATGGGATTCTCCAGGCAAGAATACTGGAGGGGGGTGCCATTTCCCCATCCAGGGGATCTTTCCAACCTAGGGATGGAACTCAAATCTCTTACATCTCCTGCATTGGCAGGTGGATTCTTTACCACCACACCACCTGGGAAGCCCTTGTTGGTAGAAGTACAATGTCTATTTTCATACCTAGGACGAAGTCTTCAAAACCCATATTGAATGGGCTTCCCTGGTGGTTCAGTTGGTAAAGAATCCACCTGAAATGTGGGAGACCTGGGTTCAATCCCTGGGTTGGGAAGATTCCCCGGAGAAGGGAACAGCTACCCACTCCAGTATTCTGGCCTGGAGAATTCCATAGACTGTATAGTCCATGGGGTTGCAGAGTCAGACATGACTGAGCAACTTTCACTTTGTCTTTGGCTCATATCTATAATTTAAAAGCATACTACTCTCTGCCCCAAAGCAATATCTTCACTGAATCCTTTACTGAATCCCTTATTCTGGTAGATGTTCATTAACTATACTTAAAGATCACAATATGTAGTAATATCTCAATAGTCTAAAATCGCAACAGAAAAAAATGTTAAGGAAATTACTTCTGTATGATTACGAGATGTCTTTAACAATTCTTTTACATTTTTCAGTATTTTTCAACTTCCCTATGATGAATAGGTATATTAGCATGAACAACAATAAACATACATTATTTGAAAGATACATATTTGTGAACTGCTTATATATAGACATTCATATACACATCATATCATCACCGTTATTGATTGGGGAAGAGACAGTAAAAATAGTAATTGCATCAGAGTGAAATATACCAAAAGAGAAGTGATGATTTAACTGTGGCTAGTTTTGTGTTGTGGGGCTTCCATGGTATCTCAGCTGGTAAAGAATCTGTCTGCGATGCAGGAGACCCCAGTTTGATTCCTGTCGGGAAGATCTGCTAAAGAAGAGATAGGCTACCCACTCCAATATTCTTGGGCTTCCCTTGTGGCTCAGCTGGTAAAGAACCCTTCTGAAATGCAAGAGACCTGGGTTGGATCCCTGGGTTGGGAAGATCCCCTGGAGAAGGGAATGTCCACCCACTCCATGGACTGTACAGGCCATGGGGTCACAAAGAGTCAGACGCGACTGAGCAACTTTTACTTTCAGCTTTGTGTTATAAGACTAAAAGAATATTTTAAAATCTACTTCTTTGTGTTTTCCAGATGTTTTATAGTGAATCTCTATTTTTATGTGGAAAAATAAACTTGGATGTATGAAATAAAAATTCAGTAACACTATATTTAGAGAAACACTTCTTAAATAAACTGGAGCATGAGGAAATTGTTGTGACTGTTGTGGTGAGCATTCTGAAAGATTAACAGAAGTAGGGGTAATATGACATTTAACTGATCTTTCAAGACAAGCTGGACGAATAACTTTTTTTAAAAAAAAGGAAAATAGTAACTAGCAATGAAACATGATGTTTCTAGTATGACTCAGAAGTGAGGTGTCAAATTCTTCCGTGGAAGATTTCAACACCACCAAAACCCAAGAAGTCACATACTTCAAAAACAGGAGTGAAAAATATCTTGATTCATTTATTTAACACTGCCTTAGAGTTTATTCCCAAAATCCTATTTTGGAGAGATTCTATCTCATGTCACCTTATCCTTTGTAGTGAATTGGCTAAATAAGAATAGTGTGTGTGTGTGTGTGTGTGTGTGTACATGCATGCTCAGTGTGTCTGACTTTTTGCTACCTCATAGACTGTAGTCTGCCAGGCTCCTCTGTCCATGGGATTTCACAGGCAAGAATACTGGAGTGTGTTGCCTTGCCCTTCTCCAGAGGTTCTTCCCAACCCAGGGATCAAACCCTGGTCTCCCATATTGCACTCATTTTCTTTACTGCTGAACCACCAGCGTAGCTATATCATCTCTAATCCTTAGAACAACAGTGTAAGGAAAGGATTCTTAGTCTCACTTTACAGATAGGAAAACTGAGTCTCAAAAAAGTATCTTTTCTGACATCACACAGGCAATTCACAACGGAGGTAGGCCCCAAACTGTCTGACTCTGAAGTCTGCATTCTCTCCACCCCTCCACCTCAACCCAACACTTGGAGCCTTTGCCATAACAACCCATTTCTTCACAATGTGCTTTACGTGAAGTTTTTCACCCAAACATTACCATCAGGCAAGACGGCTCAGGTTATCTGCAAAACATGACTTCAAAAGAAAAAGTTGTCATTTCTGAAGCACATCGAGCCACAAAGGATAAAGACATGAGCAGTAGTTTGTACAGAAGGAAGTAGCCTAGGCAGTAAGGACACTTCCAGAAATGTCTAGAACCAGAGGAATCAATGTTTTACTTGCTAGGAACTATATTTATTTGAAAGTAAGATTTTTTGTTCTCATTTAAAATAACAGTCTTGTTATTGATGTTTGCCAAAGAGGAAAAGGGTGGGATGAGGAGTGAAATGGATGAGAGAGGTTGAGAAGTACAAAATACTAGTTACAAAATAAATAAGTCACAAGGATGTAATATAAGCATGGGGATATAGTCAATAATCTTGCAATAAATTTATATGGTGGCTGATGGTAACTAGACTTATTCTGGTGATTATTTTGTAATATATAAAAATATCAAATCACTTTGCTGTACAACTAAAATTAATATAACATTATAAGTCAATTATACTTCATTTTAAATAATTGAAGTTTTATATATATATACACACAAAACAGCTGGCCTTAGGGACTCCCTAACAAGATGAAAGCACAGCAATTAGACTGCAATTTTTTTTCAATAAAAATTCTCTCTTAAAAATTCACCTGTTGCCCTCAGAATTTTCAAAGGCCCTCCTACAAATGAGCAGGAAATGGATCCGCTTGGAGCTAATATATGAGAAACAGTAGAAGCAACTGTCCTTGTGTTGCAATCGCTACAAAAGTAGAAATGTAAATGTAGAAGCAAGTCAAAGACCACATAACTTTAACAATCCCCAAACCTCACCTGTCCCTCTCAAAATGTAATAGATATTGCATAAGCGAAGTGAAAGTCACTCAGTCATGTCCAACTCTTTTCGACTCCATGGACAGTAGGTAGCCAGCCAGGCTCCTCTGTCCATAGGATTCTCTAGGCAAGAATACTGGAGTAGGTTGCCATTCCCTTCTCCAGGGATCTCCCAATCCAGAGATTGAACCCAGGTCTCCTGCATTGCAGGCCGATTCTTTACCATCTGAGCCACCAGGGAAGCCCTAGGTATTGCATAAGATCAAGGTAATTGGAGCCAAAATTGTTCAAAAAAAGAAAAATAATTATCGTAAGATTTCTGATAACAGACAAATATACTTCAAAACTCTAAGGAAAAAACATATTTTCTTTTGCTATCCCTTTAAAATGGGATCATCTAGGAGATAACTAAAACTTGCTTGAGACTAAAAGGAAAAAGGGAGCAGGGGGAAAAGGCCTTTTTAAATACAAACTGCTAAAGGGTTTTTGCCTAAACTTTAAACCACAGCTGTCTTAAAATTGCTTGTCAAGGGCAAATACAAATGATAATGTCACCACAAATAGTAAAAAGATCTTAGTCATCTAAGTAATAAACTTAATTTATTCCAACTGTTATTTATAGACTAGTGAACTTTGTTTGTACATGATTCATGGCTAAAATTTTCAAATGAAAGCTAAGAAGTATCTGTCTGTGTTTGTATATGTGTCTATTTATGTACATTATAAATGTTATTTTTCTACCTTTGGATGGCATTGCCAAAATTAATATGTAAAAACTCTATTTTATTAACTTAAAGCAAAAAGTGCTTATATGTATTTAAATACAACAGAAACTAACCTAGGTATTTTTCAAGCTCACATGATTTAGGATGATTTTAGTAAATAAAAACTAGTTTCAGTTTGTTGGTTTCATTTTAAAATAATAGTTAAAAAAATAAATTAACAGTCTTGTTATTTTAAACCCTAATGCACAGGTAGGAAGTATGAGTTATATATTAGCTTTTTATTCCCTTTACCTGCATGCTCCAAGGATGGATATCCTTCCAAATTTTAATTCTAATCACAATTTATGAATGTATAGCTGAATTTAATTCTTTAAGGGTAAAACAACACATTGGTAGGTTTATAGGAATCATTCAAAAGAATACCCTGAAGAAGTGAGCTCCTAGAAGGCAGGTCCAACCTTGTTTATCTCTACAGCCCAGTTGTGTGAAGCACATTAACTACTACAACTTAATTAATTATGCATTCAAGAATCTTAGAACAGGCAGTTAACAAAGAAGTCAGTTTCAGACTCAGCACAACCTTAAGGAGCTTGTGTGCTTTTTGATAGCTTGCCCTTTGGAATCACAAAAAAGAATCCCATCGTGTTGCTCTGGTCTATAAAGACTGCTCCTTGAGTTCTGGGTTTTTATTCTGACACTGCCACTAATGGGTTAAATAGAAAATCCTTCATTTCCCTTAGTTTCCTTTCATTAATCTTCTTTTTATTATTTTTTTCAATTTTTAATTTATTTTTTATTTTTGGCTGTGCTGGATCTTCGTTGCTGAGTGCGCAGACTTTCTCTATTGCAAGGCTTCTCATTGCAGTGACTTTTCTTGTTGTGGAGCACGGACTCCAGGGCCTGCGGACTTCAGTAGTTGGGGCACAAGGGCTCAGTGGCTGCAGCTCCTGGGCTGTAGAGCACACTCTCCACGGTTGTGCCCACGGGTTTTATTGCAGCTTGGCCTGTGGAATCTTCCCAGATTAGGGATCAAACCCATGCCCCCTGCACTGGCAGGCAGATTCTTAGCCACTGGAGCACCAGAGGAGTCCCTGTTAATTCTGAAATCAGCACAATGTGAAGCTGAGAAGAAGAGAGGGAAAGGGCAGTTAAAGGAAGGGGAGGGAGGAGTAGGGAAGAGATGGCGGGAAGGTTAGTGCACTCTCCTGCCTGTGTCTACACCACCGTGATCTGGATAAAGACCAGGGCTTGGCCAATCACAGCCAATGGGCCAAATCCAGCCTAACGTCTAAGAGTGCTTTTTACATTTTTAAATGGTTGAAAGAATTCAAAAGAATAATAATATTTCACAGAATGTAAAAAAATTAAGTACGATTCTATTTTCAGTGTCCATAAAAAAAATTACATTGGAACTCAGCCACGCTTGCTCCTGTGCGTATTTCAATGGCAGCTTTCACACTACAACAGTGGAGTTGAATAATTGCAACAAGAGACCATATGGGCCACCAAGCCTAAAATATTAACTATCTGGCTCTTTCCTGGAAAATGTTTGCTGACCCCTGACATAATCAACCAAGCAGTCACTTCAGAAAACTGAAGCAGCAGTCTAGGATAAGTGGGGTTGTGTAAATTAAGGGACAATTCTCCCAAGCACTTTAAGAAAATTCAGTATTCAAAGAAGAGCAGGTTATGTGCCTTGGCAGCACCACGGCTATTCTTTGTCCAAAATCTCCCCTCACCTGAGCCGCTCAACCAGCCAGTGTTTCACAGGCTTCCATGGAGAAGGAGGAAGCATTTCGATTGCTCGCCCTACATCTTTCTTTCCTCCCACTTCTTTACACTCTATTTTCTGAGTGGTTGTCAGAGGAATGCGGGATCCTGCTGTTGTTTTTCAGACCCCAGGAGCAGTTTCTGACAGACTTGGCACCGTGAAGCACTCCAAGTTCCTATCTCGGCTCTGCAGCTGCCTGCCCCCCGTTCTGTCAGGCTGCTCTTCCCACAATGCACTTGTCCACTTCCCTCTCTCTGTGTGTGTCTCACACACACACACGCACACACACTCTCTCTCTCTCCAACTGGATAGAGGGAGAAATCCCTCTCAGCCTCTCGCCAACACTAATAGAAAATCCTTTTTATAGACAAAACTGCCTTTTGTCCTTTGTAAAAGTACAAAAAAAGCCCCTTCTTTCGGAGAGTGATAGCATTATTTTTCTGCATGGCCTTCTCTTGGCCGTGTGTGTGTATGTGTGGGAGGGGTGTGAAGCAGGAAGGGAAAGAATGAAGGGGAGGGTGACAGGGAGAGGGCACCGCAGAGTAACCAGACGGAACACTTAACGTCAACACTGTAAGGTTAGGATATGGGGTTCCTAAGTCAATCACCTTCAAGGAGGAGAAGAGGAGAGGAGAGTGGGTGGTCCTCTCTGACAACTTACTCATCTCCTCAGACAATTTCATGAATAAAAATATCTTCTAAAAAGGTGTCTGAAAAAGTATAGGAAGAGAATATAGCAAGATGTTAACAGCAGTTGTGTTTGTGTAGGAGGGAAAAGAGGCAGGTTATGGGTGACCTCTTCCTTCTATGTTCTGCATCTCCCTTTACTCTTTTGAATGTTAAGCTAAAGAAAAAGTACAATAATATAAAGAGCAAGTCACTGATGCACAGAAAATCTCCACAGACCCTGACTTGGCCAGAGATGCTTGGGCTACCTTCCACGCCCAATTATTTGTGGGTTAATCAGAAACTCTTTTTTAAAATGTGTTTTACAATATTTATTCTTTTATCCTAAGGATTATAAACTGAACACAAATAAATCTTCCCCCTTGCCCCAGTACTGATTCAAAATCATTGTCTGAATATCACTTCTTTTTAAACAGAAAACAGGGCTAAATCTTTATTGACGCCAAAAACAGAACAGAGGGTTTGTCTATTATAACACCATGTTTCCCTTCCTTCCTTCTCAGTCTGTCTCTCTCCCTCACTCTCTCTGACTCTCTTTCTCCTTCATCAAAGCATAATGCACATATAAAATTCTGATTAACTGAAACATGGAATGATCAAGATTTTACTCTAAGAGAAATACAAATATTGTTGTTTAGTTGCTCAGTTGAGTCCTACTCTTCATGACCCCATGAACGGTAGCCCACCAGGTTCCTTTGTCTGTGGGATTTCCCAGGCAAGAATACTAGAGTGAGTTGCCTTTTCCTTCTCCGGAGCAACTTCCTGACCCAGGGGTAGAACCCACATCTCCTGTATTGGTAGGTAGATTCTTTTCCGCTGAGCCACCAAGGATGCCCCAAGAAAAATATATTGACCTTGGCTAAGAGAGGCCATAGAATAAATGCACGTGCTTTCATTCCTTCTTTACATTACATTAAAGTCACAGTGAGAGGATCTTAAAAAGTAAACCCTCTAAGATAAGAAAAAGAGCAAAGACAGTACCTAGGAAGCTGAGTACCTATCCAGCACTTAGGAAGCTGGGAAGCAGAAAGTGTAAGTGGTACCTGACAGCAGATCCAGGACTGCTGAACCCTAAGCCAGCAATAGGAAAGCAATCAGATTCCCCTAAAAGCTTGAGTTGGCAACATAATTTACCTCCAGAGGCAGAGGTAAAAGTAAGATGAAAAACAAGGTTGAATTCTAATTAAGTAGCAGTACAGCCCAGATTTTCTACCTGCTCTGAAATGACTGTCCCTCCCTCAAAGTGGCACCACCCAGAAGTGTCTTTTCTATAGGGTCTCTCAGTAGGAGCTCTCCATACACAAAGTGCTGAAAACACTAGAAATAAGTCACCGGTTATACAATGAACACTGATATCCTCCAGCTTTTCCTCCCAACTGGTTGCAAGCAAGATAGTAGACACTCAGTTAGGAAGCAAGAAGATTCCTCTCTGGAGAGAATCTTACCTGCCCAGCTGAAAATATTGAAAGATAGGGCTGGTGGGGCACAGTTCCCAGAAAACTGGCCCAACCAGACTACCTTCCAAGGAAGCCCTCCCCCCCCCCCAACAACAAAGAACTCTAACTACTTTTAGATGCTCTATTTTTTAACAGAAACAGACAGCTAAGTGTCACCAGATATCTGAGGAAAGTTTCTAAAAACAACAACAACAAAGGCAGAGACCATAGCAAAAAGACAAATAAAACCATCTGGATGAAAAAGGACTGTATAAAGAGGTATCTGCGGGGACTTCACTGGTGGTCCAGTGGCTAACTCTCTGCACTCCAAATGCAAGGGGCCTGGGTTCAATCCCCTGTCAGGGAACTAGATCCCTCATGCCACAATAAAGACCCTGGTGCAGCCAAATATATAAATAAATAATATTTTTTTAAAGAGATAAAATCTTCAGAAACCCATCATGCGAATCCTCAAACAGATAAAAGCAGATAATATTTTCACAAAACAAGAACTTAATGCAAAGTGTTCCAAAATTTCCCTCAAAGCCCCAGCAAATGCCTTCTTATATCAAGAACTCCAAAACTGGATTTTTCTCTCCAGTGAAACAAACTTGTGATGAGAAGACAATTTGAAATAACTTCTGCTCACCAAAATGAAAGTTTTCAACATTGATGAATGTATTTCAAAGAGTATGTCATGGCCTTCCCTAGGGCAAAGTAATACAAGCCAACAGAATGGATTTATATCCATATTTTGTCAAAAAATAGAAGAGATTTTTAACTTTATTTTATTTTTCTGATGACTTTTTAAATTAAGACATAATTGAAAATAGTATTGTGTAGGTTTAAGGTGTAGTTGCTGATGTGATACACGTATATAGCCCAATATCACTCCCCTGATGGCTGTCAATAAAGAATCTGCCTTCAATGCAGGAGACTGGAGACCACATGCAGCGCAGGAGATGTGGGTTCAATCCCTGCATTGGGAAGATCCCTTAGAGAAGGAAATGGCAACCCACTCCAGTACTCTTACCTGGGAAATCCCATGGACAGAGGAGCCTGGTGGGCTATATAGTCCATGGGGACCCAAGAGTTGGACATGACTTAGCTACTAAATCATGACCACAACGCAATATTATTACTTCCCTGGCATCAGTTAACACTTCTTTCAGTCATATAATTGTTGTTCAGTCGCTAAATCATATCCAACACTTTGCAACCTCATGGACTGCAGCACACCAGGCTTCCCTGTCCTTCACTGTCTCCTGGAGTTCACTCAAACTCATGTTCATTGAGTCAATGATGTCCTCCAACCACCTCATCCTCTGTCACCCCTTCTCCTCCTGCCCTCAATTATTCCCAGCATCAGGATCTTTTCCAATGAGTCAACTCTTCACATCAAGTGGCCAGAGTATAAATTTACCATTTCTTTTTGTGGAGAAAATTTAAGATCTAGTCTCTTAGCAAGTTTGACAAATACATTACAGTACCATTGACTATATACACTATGTTGTGCATTAGACCTCCAGAACTTATTGATCTCCTAATAGAAAAATTGTATCCTTGAACCCACATCTCCCCAATTCTCCCACCATCACCACCTCATGCCAGGGTCAAGGTGAACTGGGAGAAGTCTCCTCCAACACGTCCCAGGGCTTACAGCTCTCTTTCCTGTATTGCTCTGTCCCACTGCTGCCCATGAACTCTGATCACATATTTCTTTGGTAGAAGCATTTTTATTACTGATTAGCTATATAGTCAAGTGGCTCTTCTTAGGGCCACTAGGAGGTAATCGACTGCTTTTTGTTAAATGTCAAGTTGATTAGTTTAACTGATTAGTTTGACCTCAAAGTTATTGCCTTTATCTCCAGGTTCTTGGGAGAGAAGTCTCATGGATTGCTTAAGGAGGGGGTCCCTATCCTTTGAGAGACTTAATGCCTGATGAACTAGGTGAAGCTGATGTAATCAAGACAGAAATAAAGTGCACATTAAATGTAATGCACTTGAATCATCCAGAAACCACACCTCCATCCTGGTCCATGGAAAAATTGTCTTCCATGAAACCCATCCCTAGTGTCAAGCAGGTTGGGGACTGCTGACTTAAAGAACTTGGCCTCCTTATCTGTGACTTGTGTGATTCTGGGCAAGTTATTTAATGTCTCTTCTATAAAAGGAAAATATAGTATCAAGGCCATTGTGAGCCTTTGACAAAGCAAGCAACATAAAGTTCCTAGCCTACGGTCCATATTCATGGAGTGCTGAATAGCACAGTTCCCTCCCCTCTGAGATCACATCATTCGAGGACCCTCAGACAAATACAGCTCTGGTCAGTGGGACCAACATGGGGCTCCAGACCACACTGTTAAGGTTTTTGCCCAGTGGCACCTCTAACTTGTGGTTACTCATGGCCGCCTGAGTCTACCAACTCCCACCCCTCACAGCAAGGACTTCAAATGCAATTTCTGCCCCACCCTTCAGAAGAAGAACAAGAATTAGAGACCAGGCCTGAAATACACACAATAAAATGGAGGCAGAGTTCACAGGAGCCCAAGCACAGTTTTTCAGCTGGTAATCAAGAAGTCCCATCACTCGGCCCTCACCCCTCAGCCCCTAGGTCAGACAAACATGGTTCTTTTTCTCTGCGACCCTAGTCCAGAGTCACTTGGTCTTTTTCCAGCTGACTCACAAAGCTAGACAAAGCTTTCAGGCTAATTTCTCTTTTAAAGAAGCAACTACTCAAATGATGGGCAGTGTTTCAGGTGACCTGAGGGTCCTATTAGAGCTCTCTGGGGATGGTGCTCTGCTCTCAGTCACTCATAGGTCAAAGGCTCAACACCAGAGCAGTGGTGCATAGGCTCAGACATAGGAAATTTTCTGCCTTAATTCTTCTCTCCCTGGCAGAGGGGAGGTTGTGAAAAGCTGACTTCTGAGCAGTGAACCAGAAATCAGCTAATTTCTCCTGTTACTTTGTTGTGTTTTCCCGGGCAAACACATCACATCTCTGAGTCTCCTTTGTGAAGAGGGGTGGGATTAGAAAGTCTGTAAGACCCCTTTCCCTTGGACTTCAAGGAAGATCAAACCACTCAATCCTGAAGGAAATCAACCCTGAATATTCATTGGAATGTCTGATGCTGAATCTCCAATACTTTGGCCACCTGATGTGAAGAGTCAACTTATTGGATAAGACCCTGATGCTGGGAAAGACTGAAGGCAGGGGGATAAGGGGATGACAGAGGATAAAGTAGTTGGATTGCATCAAACTCAAGGGCCATTAGTTTGAGCAAACCCCAGGAGACAGTGAAGGACAGGGAAGCCTGGTGTGCTGCAGTCCATGGGACTGCAAAGAGTCATAATGAGTCAGACACAACTGGGCTACTGAACAACAAGAATGGGTTAAGTTTGCCAAATTTTAGAATTTCATGCAAACTGAATCATATAGTGATCACTCTGGTATAAGCCTTCTTTCAAGCCAATAAAATGGTTTTGATATTTACCCATATTGTTGCACATATCAAGAGTGCTTTTAGTTTTATTGCAATATTCCATGGTATAAATGACTATAGCCTGGTTATCCACTCTCCTGTTTATGGACACCAGCACTGTTACCACTTCTTGATTATTATGAATAAGACTGTTATGTTCTTCTACAAGTCTTTTTTTTTTCAGTATGCATTTTCATTAGTCTTGAGTATATACCTAACAGTGAAATAATTGAACTTATACGATAACTATATGGTTAGTTTTATAAAGAAATTTCAGAAATTTTCCAAAGTGGTTGTACTATTTTATATTCTCACCAGCAAAATAGCAAGACCTCCAGTTGCTCTACATTCTTGCCAATACTGGTGTTAAGTATTTCAAGTAGCCATTTTGTTAGGTGTGTAGTGACTGACTGAGGCTTTAATTTGTATTTCCTTGATGACTAATGATATCAACCACTTTTTTCCCATTTGTATATTATCTTTGTGAGGTGTCTCCTGAAATCGTATCCCCTTGTGGAGGATTTTTTTTTATCTTTTATTGTTAGACTATAAAAATTCTTCATATATCCTGGAAACCAGTTCTTTTGTCAGCCAATGGATTTATAAATATTTCCTCCCAGACTATGGCTTGCATATTTATATTCTTAATGTATTTTTTGATTAGCCAATATTTTTTTCAGCAAGACCCTGTGTCAGTTTTTGTAAGTTGCATTTTTCAAAGGATTTGTTTATTTTATCCAAGTTGTTAAATTTATCACCATAAAACTTGATAATGTTCCCTTATCATCTTTTTCATGTCTGTGGGATCTGTAGTGATAACTCCACTTCTGATATTGAGAATGCATGTTTTCTTTTTTTTCATGATCAGTGTAGCTAATGGTTTATTAATTTTAACCTTTTCATAAAGCCAGCATTTCCTTTGTTTTCTCTATATTCTTTTTCAATTTAGCTGGTTTCTAAAGTTTTATCTATAGCATTTCCTTTATATCACCTCCTGGATGGTTTCTTTTATTTTCTTCCTATTTTCATTAGGCCATTGATTTTAGACCTTTCATTTTTTTCTAATATAAGCATGTGTAGCTATAAATTTCCCTCTAATCACCACTATAGCTGCAAATGTTGATATGTTGTATTTTTATTACCATTCAGATTGCAGCTTTCTGTTTTCCTCTTATGATTTTTTTGACTCATAGATTATATCTAATCTCCAAATATTTGAGACGTTCCTAGATATCTTATTGATGATTTCTATTTTAATTTTATTATGGTCAGGGAATACTCTCATTATGATTTTGATTTGATTTAATCTACTGAGTCTTTTTTCATGACTCAGACAGTAATCTCTCCTGGCAAAGATCATACACATTGGAAAAATTATAGATAAATGGACAGATAGATAGATAGACAGATGGGACTTCCCCGATGGCACTAGTGGTAAAGACCTCGCCTGTCAATGCAGGTAGACATAAGATACTTGGGTCTGATCCCTGGGTTGGGAAGATCCCCTGGAAAAATGACATGGGCAAGCCACTTCAATATTCTTGCCTGGAGAATCCCACAGATGGAGGAGCCTGGGAGGATACGGTCCATAAGGTCGCAAATAGTGACTTAGCACATGCAGCACACCCACAGATGGATACAGATATTTTGTGGTCTTCTATAGGTTAACTCAAGATGTTTAATGTCCTACTCATCCATGTCTTTACTAATATTTGGTAGTTGATCTACCAATTGCATGAGAGATGGATGTTGAAGTCACCAACAAAAATTGTAGATTGTCTATTTATCCCTTTAATTCTATTTCTGTTTCATGTAGATTGAAGCTGTTATTAGGTACTTTTTAAAAATTTTTGACATTTTCCCAATAAATTGACCCTTTTGCTATCATAAAACAATTCTCTTTATCTCTTTGACTTGGAGCATATTTTGGAGATCAGTCCTGGGTGTTCCTTGGAAGGACTGATGCTAAAGCTGAAACTCCAATACTTTGGCCACCTCATGCGAAGAGTTGACTCATTGAAAAAGATTCTGATGCTGGGAGGGATTGAAGGCAGGAGGAGAAGGGGATGACAGAGGATGAGATGGCCGGATGGCATCATCCACTCGATGGACATGAGTTTGAGTGAACTCCAGGAGTTGGTGATGGACAGGGAGGCCTGGCGTGCTGCAATTCTTGGGGTCACAAAGAGTTGGACATGACTGAGTGACTGAACTGAACTGAATATTGCTACTCCAGATTTTTATCATTTTCTATTTTCATAGTATGTGTTTTAGGAAAAAAGGAAAGATATAAGCATCTGAATGCAGAGTCCCAAAGAATAGCAAGAAGAGATAAGAAAGCCTTCCTTAGCAATCAACGCAAAGAAATAGAGGAAAACAACAGAATGGGAAAGACTAGACATCTCTTCAAGAAAATTAGAGATACCAAGGGAACATTTCATGCAAAGATGGGCTCAATAAAGGACAGAAATGGTATGGACCTAACAGAAGCAGAAGATATTAAGAAGAGGTGGCAAGAATACATAGAAGAACTGTACAAAAAAGATCTTCATGACCCATATAATCACGATGGTGTGATCACTGACCTAGAGCCAGACATCCTGGAATGTGAAGTCAAGTGGCCTTAGAAAGCATCACTACAAACAAAGCTAGTAGAGGTGATGAAATTCCAGTTGAGCTATTTCAAATCCTGAAAGATGATGCTGTGAAAGTGCTGCACTCAATATGCCAGCAAATTTGGAAAACTCAGCAGTGGCCACAGGACTGAAAAAGTCAGTTTTCATTCCAATTCCAAAGAAAGGCAATGCCAAAGAATGCTCACACTACCGCACAATTGCACTCATCTCACATGCTAGTAAAGTCATGCTCAAAATTCTCCAAGCCAGGCTTCAGCAATATGTGAACCGTGAACTTCCTGATGTTCAAGCTGGTTTTAGAAAAGGCAGAGGAACCTGAGATCAAATTGCCAACATCCGCTGGATCATGGAAAAAGCAAGAGAGTTCCAGAAAAACATCTATTTCTGCTTTATTGACTATGCCAAAGCCTTTGACTGTGTGGATCACAATAAACTGTGGAAAATTCTGAAAGAGATGGGAATACCAGACCACCTGATCTGCCTCTTGAGAAATCTGTATGCAGGTCAGGAAGCAACAGTTAGAACTGGACACGGAACAACAGGCTGGTTCCAAATAGGAAAAGGAGTACGTCAAGGCTGTATGTTGTCACCCTGCTTATTTAACTTATATGCAGAGTACATCATGAGAAACTCTGGACTGGAAGAAACACAAGCTGGAATCAAGATTGCCAGGAGAAATATCAATAACCTCAGATATGCAGATGACACCACCCTTATGGCAGAAAGTGAAGAGGACCTCAAAAGCCTCTTGATGAAGGTGAAAGTGGAGAGTGAAAAAGTTGGCTTAAAGCTCAACATTCAGAAAACGAAGATCATGGCATCCGGTCCCATCACTTCATGGGAAATAGATGGGGAAACAGTGGAAACAGTGTCAGACTTTATTTTTTGGGGCTCCAAAATCACTGCAGATGGTGACTGCAGCCACGAAATTAAAAGACGCTTACTCATTGGAAGGAAAGTTATGACCAACCTAGATAGCATATTGAAAAGCAGAGACATTACTTTGCCAACAAAGGTTCATCTAGTCAAGGCTATGGTCTTTCCTGTGGTCATGTATGGATGTGAGAGTTGGACTGTGAAGAAGGCTGAGCGCCAAAGAATTGATGCTTTTGAACTGTGGTGTTGGAGAAGACTCTTGAGAGTCCCTTGGACTGCAAGGAGATCCAACCAGTCCATTCTGAAGGAGATCAGCCCTGGGATTTCTTTGGAGGGAATGATGCTGAAGCTGAAACTCCAGTACTTTGGCCACCTCATGAGAAGAGTTGACTCATTGGAAAAGACTCTGATGCTGGGAGGGATTGGGGGCAGGAGGAGAAGGGGACGACAGAGGATGAGATGGCTGGATTGTGGCATCACTGACTTGATGGACGTGAGTCTGAGTGAACTCCGGGAGTTGGTGATGGACAGGGAGGCCTGGCTTGCTGCGATTCATGGGGTCGCAAAGAGTCGGACACGACTGAGTGACTGAACTGAACTGAACTGAACTGAATCTATTTATAATTAAAGTGACTCTCTCTCTTATAGACAGTACATAATTGAGTCTTGTGTTTTTGTTTTGTTTTTTAATCAGTCTGGCAATCTCTAAACTTTAATTAGAGTGTGTAGTTCATTAACATTTAATGTTACTAAATACTGGTTTATTGATAGCTCAATAATGTAATTAGATTATGTCCACCATTTTATTATTTGTCTTCTTTACTTTTTGTCCTCCCTGTTTTTGTCCCTGTTCATTTTTTCCCTGACTTCTTTTGGATTATTTAATTTTTTTATGATTCCGTTTAAAATAACCCATTGAATTTTTAGTAACACATTGAAGGAGGTTGATATACCTCCTTCCACAATTTCTCATTGATTATTCTTTGTATTAAAATATGCAAGAAAACATAAAGTTTTTTGAATTTGGAAATTAAATTTGAATTTTGAAATTAGATCATATTTTTGAATTTTGAAATTAAACTGGACAGGATTATTTAAACCTAGAATTGCTCATGAAAATATTGGGTGCCAAAGACTTTACCCAATGAATCTCTAAGAATGAGTCCACAGAGCAAATTTAAAAGGTAGGGGGAAAAAATAAACCATTTCTAATTGTTTCTTACTAGATCTAGTGTATTCAATAAACATTTTATAGTGTTACGTTACTGTTTTTTTCTTGTTATTACAATTATTCCCAGATGGGAAAATAAGAGCAATGTGAAGCTGATAGAAAATATGAATGATTGAGAATTGCTTTTATGCCTCACTTTACCATTTAAGAAATATAATCACCACAATGATCTTTCACACAGAGGGTTGAAGGGTTTTTCCATCTGTTATGTTTTCTGTCACATTCTGGATAGGAAATAGACTTTTTTTCTCCCTGGGTGCCTGTTAAAGATATTTGAGAAGAATGCCAGTTCAAGACCAAAGTCTGATAAAAATGGGAATGTGTTTTATTTCCCTATTTTTCACTCTTTCCTTTTACTAGGAAGTGATGTATAAGAAGGAGGTGAAAGAACCAACAGGGTTGAATCCTTACTGTGGTCCAAACTCTGTGTATGGACTATCTACACATTATCTCTTTTTATTGCCAAAACTACCATACCAAACACTTAGTATTGCTTCTGCCATATTATACAGACTATAAAGCTCAAAGATTCTAGCTACCATGTCCAAAACCTTCTTGTGTGTGTGTTCCCAGTCACTGTGACCCCATGACCCATGGACGATATTCCCACCAGGCTTCTCTGTCCATGGAATTTTTCAGGCAAGAATACTGAAGCAGATTGCCATTTCCTCCTGCAGGGGATCCTCCAGACCCACGGATTGAACCCACATCTCTGCTATCTCCTGCACTGGCAGGTGGATTCTTTACCACTGTGCCACTTAGTAAGCCTCCAAACCTACTTAGAAGTCACAAATTCCTCAGAAACTTAAAAATTAACATGTATCCTTTTTTTTTTTTTTCCTAAGGTTCCTCACATGGTTTCTTCCCAGATGGCGCTAGTGGTAAAAGAACCCGCCTGCCAATGCAGGTGACATAAAAGACATGGGTTCGATCCCTGGGTTGGGGAGTTCCCCTGGAGAAGGGAATGGCAACCCACTCCAGTGTGCTTGCCTGGAAAATTCCATGGGCAGAGGATCCTTGCAGGCTATAGTCCATGGGGTCGCAAAAAGTCGGACATGACTGAAGTGACTTAGCACAGCACATAAGCCATATCATACAATATTTCTCTTCCTCTAACTTCATTCAGTATGAAAATTCCTAAATCCATCCATGCTGCTGCAAAGGACATTATTTCATTCTTTTTATGGCTGAGCAATATTTCATCAATATTCATTGTATGTGTATACCATGTCTTCCTTATCCATTCTTCTGTCGATGGACATCTGAACTTACTAACAAACAGAAACAGACTCATAGACTTAAGAGAACAAACTTACAGTTACCAGGGGGAAAGGGTGGTGTGGGAGGGACAGAGAGAAACTGTGGAACTGACAGGTACACATGGTTATATTTAAAATAGAAAATGGACAAGAACCAACTGTACAGCACAGGGAACTCTGCTCAATATTTTGTAACAACCTAAATGAGAAAGGAGTTTGAAAAAGAATAAATACATGGATATATATATAACTGAATCACTTTGCTGTACACCTGATGCTAACATAATGTTTCTAATCAACCATACTCCAATATAAAATAAAGTTTTAAAAATGTAAAAAAAAAAAATATTAGCATGTAAATAGCACTTCTAGGAATTTCTCAGAAGGCAATTCTCACGCTGATGCCCAAAGACATTTACAAGAATGTTTTCCATAACATTGTTGACAATAATGGAAAACTGAAAGCAACCTAAATGCCATAATCAGAAGAAGAACTAGGTTAGTTCTGATGCTTTCACAAAATGAATACTGTGCAGATGTTGACAAATAATGTTAAGTTAAAAAATCACATTCAGCTTCTACTCATGGGCCCCCAAGGAGACACGTTCAAGAATATTCACAAATATGAAGGAACAAGTAGAGTTTATCTACTACAAGCAGTTCTTTATTGGAAGAGGAGAATTAATGGAGGGGCTTGTACTTTTTAAATTAGTTTTTATTGGCGTATAGTTGCTTTACAATGTTGTGTTAGTTTCTGCCGAACAGCAAAGTGAGTCAGCTATACAGCCCCTCTTTTTTAGATTTCCTTCCCACTTAGGTCACCACAGAGTACTGAGTAGAGTTCCCTGTGTTACACAGTAGGTTCTCATTATAATCTATTTTATAAATAGTAGTATACATATGTCAATACCAATCTCCCAATTCATCCTGTTCCCCTCTTCCAAGGGGGGCTTGTATTTTTAATATACTTTGGTATTGCATGTTTTCACATATAACTTGTGTAACTTTTCTAAATATAATATTTTAATATCTGCATGATTACTAGGTGAGAAGACCCTAAAGTTGCTTTAATACAATCTTCCCTATTACTGCAACTGTTTTCTATAGCAAGGACCTTCCAAGTCCCTGAAGAACACTAGAACTGGAAGGCAGGAATATTAATGCTGGTGGTATAGGCCTGGAGAAGGTGGATCTGAGCAACCAGACCCAACAGTAGCCCTGAGTAGACGCCTCGGGAAATCTCACACTTGACAAGTGCTCCTAAATGAGTTAAGAAAAGCCATGCCGGTTGTGAGTTAGAAACAAAGGTTACATTTATCATCAGTAATAAGCTATTTGTTGTTGTTATCAGTTGCTAAGTCATGTCCAACTCTTTGCCACCCGATAGACTGCAGCACACCAGGCTTCCCTGTCCTTCACCATCTCCCAGAATTTGCTCAAACTCATGTCCATTGAGTCAGTGATGCCATCCAACCATCTCATTCTCTGTTGCCCTCTTCTCCTGCCCTCAAACTTGTCCAGCATCAGGGTCTATTCTAATAAATCAGTTCTTCACTTCAGGTGGCCAAAGTATTGGAGCTTCAGCTTCAGCATCAGTTCTTCCAATGATTATTCAGGGTTGATTTCCTTAAGAAATGACTTGTTTGATCTTCTTGCTGTCCAAGGGACTCTCAAGAGTATTCTCCAGAAACATTAAATTTAAAAATGCCATTTACACTGTTGCTGCTGCTGCTAAGTCACTTCAGTCATGTCTGACTCTGTGTGACCCCATAGACGGCAGCCCACCAGGCTCCCCCATCCCTGGGATTCTCCAGGCAAGAACACTGGCATGGGTTGCCATTTCCTTCTCCAATGCATGAAAGTGAAAAGTGAAAGTGAAGTCACTCAGTCGTGTCCGACCCTCAGTGACCCCACGGACTGCAGCCCTCCAGGATCCTCCATCCATGGGATTTTCCAGGCAGGAGTACTGCAGTGGGGTGCCATTGCCTTCTCCGATTGACACTGTTACGATTGGCAAAAATTTTAAAGCTTCACAATACCAAGTTAAGCTAAAAACAAACCAAGCTATCCAGTGTCACTTGTGGGAATACATATTGTTATAACCACTTTAAACAAATGGTCAATTCCTAGAAAAACTGGAGACAAGTCTACCCAACAAGTTAGCAATGCTGAATACTTAAGAGATATTCTTCTCAAGAGATCTACACAAGAATGCACATGGCAAGAGTTTAATGCTCACATTGTGGGCTGTCCATATGGTAGATTACTTAGCAGGAAAATTAAGTAGACTAGAGTTATACATTTTAATAAACATAAATCTTCACAAGATAAAATTGTGCATATCTTTTATCAAGATATTGTATTTCCTGATAAAAATATCTTTTATTAATATTTTATCAAGATGGAAGTGAAAAGTGCTCAGTCATGCCTGACTCTTTGCAGCCCCATAGACAATAGAGTCCATGGAATTCTCCAGGCCAGAATACTGGAGTGGGTAGCCTTTCCCTTCTCCAGTGGATCTTTCCAACTCCCACATTGCTGATGGATTCTTTATCAGCTGAGCCACAAGGGAAACCCAGTTGATCAATTGATAAAACAGATCAATCCTGTATCAGTTGATCCCAGTTGATACAGGAGTTTCAACACTATCTACAGTATTTTGTTTTGACAAAAAAGAGGAAAAAACCTAAAGATTCTAAAGTATATGAAGAAAATATCTATATTTTTAAAATTTTGATGATGTGTACATAAGTGTTTGTTATACTATTCTGTCTTTTCTACATTTTTTGAAGTATTTAATAAGGAGGAAAAAAGAAAATACATAGGAAAGAATATTCTGAGAACAGACACCAATATTTTAATCATGATTATCTCTAAAATGTAAGATTCTAAATGACTTTGATTTCTTTCTTACATTTTTCTCTATGTTATAGTTGTATACAAAGCATTTTATTTATAACAATAAAAATGCTTTATTTTAAAGCTAATATATACAACTTCATGACATAATGGGCTTCCCTGATAGCTCAGTTGGTAAAGAATTTGCCAGCAATGCAGGAGACCCCGGTTCAAATGCTGGGTTGGGAAGATCCACTGGAGAAGGGATAGGCTACCCACTCCAGTATTCTTGGGCTTCCCTTGTGGCTCAGCTGATAAAGAATCCTCCTGCAATGAGGGAGACCTGGGTTCAATTCCCGGGTTGAGAAGATCCCCTGGAGAAGGGAAAGGCTACCCATTCCAGTAATTCTAGCCTAGAGAATTCCATGGACTGTATAATCCATGGGGTCACAAAGAGTCAGACACGGCTGAGCAACTTTCACTTCATTTCACTTCACTTCACTTATGACATATAATGAAACTACATGATGTATAGACACAGCTTGAAGAACCAGAACTAAACTAAGATATTAACAGTTGTTCACCGTCAGGCCCGCTCACAGAACAAAGGACTGAACAGAGATAGCCGGCTGCAGACCATCCCCCTCCGGTGACAGGCAGCCAGAGCCGGAAGGGGGCAATCGAAGCCCCAGAGAGACATTATCTACAAAACTGCAAGCAGGCTTCTTTGCTAAGACTTCTTGGGGTTCTGGACGGTCAACATCCACTTGAGAAGGCGTGCTGGCTGTACACCCAGAAAACCGAGCAGCAGGGATGAGGGAGGTGATAAGTCGCAGCAACCGCACTCTCCAAACACCTGGTCACCCGAGCTGCTCGGATCTGAGAAGGGCCCAAAACGCAGGCCCAACCCAGCCTGCTCCTCTGAGGACTACCCAAGTGCCTGAACCTGAGCAGCTTAGACCTGGGAGGTGCATGCAGCCCAGGGCCGGCCTCAGGCGGTTCCCAGTGGAGCAAACTAGAACCTGAGCAGTGTGGGCAGGGAGGGCACACATGCTGTGAGCAGGGTCAGGCCCAGTGTGGCCGAGACACTGCGAGCATACACCAGTGTTATTTGTTTTCAGCGTCCCTCCCTCCCCACAGCGCAACTGAACAAGTGAGCCTAAAAAAGTGTCCACCACCGCCCCCTTGTGTCAGGGCAGAAATCCGACACTGAAGAGACCAGCAAACAGAAGAAGTTAAAACAGAGGAAACCATCTTGGAAGTGACAGGTGCAATAGATTAAAACCCTGTAGTTAGTACCGACTACAAAAGAAGGGGCCTATAGATCTTGAGAAATATAAGCTGGACCAAGGAACTATCTGAAAATGAACTGACCCCACACTGCCCACAGCAACACCAGAGAAAGTCCTAGATATATTTTTACTATTTTTACTATCATTTTTTTTAATTTTAAAAAAATTTTAAGTCCTCTATTACTCCTTTAATTTTCATTTTTATAACCTACTATTACTTTGCAAAAAAAAAAAAAGAGACCCTATTTTTTAAAGCAAACTTCATATACATATTTTTTTAATAATTTTTGTGAGTTTTTTTCTTTTTTATAATATTGTATTTTTGAAATCCAACCTCCACTCTAGATTTTTAATCTTTGCTTTTTGGTATTTGTTATCAATTTTGAACCTTTAAGAACCCAATCTTCAGTACCCATTTTTACTTGGGAACAAGATTACTGGCTTGACTGCTCTCTCTCCCTTTGGACTCTCCTTTTTCTCCACCAGGTCGCCTCTATCTCCTCCCTCCCACTTCTCTTCTCTACCCAACTCTGTGAGTCTCTTTGTGTGTTCCAGACGGTGGAGAACACTTAGGGAACTGATTACTGGCTGGATCTGTCTCTCTCCTTTTGATTCCCCGCCCAAACCCCGCTTTATCCTGCTGGCCCCATCTGTCTCCTTCCTCCCTCTTCTCTGTATAGCTCCGTGAACATCTCTGAGCGGTCCAGACTGTGGAGCACACACAAGGAAGTAATTACTGGCTAGCTTGCTCTCTCCTCTTTTGATTCCACCTCATCTCATTCGTGTCACCTCTAACTCCCTCCTCCCTCTTCTCTTCTCCATGTAACTCTGTGAACCTCTCAGGGTGTTCCTCACTGTGGAGAAACTTTTCATCTTTAACCTAGATATTTTATCAGTGGTGCTGTATAGAAGGAGAAGTCTTGAGACTATTGTAAAAATAAGACTGAAAACCAGAAGCAGGAAGCTTAAGTCCAAATCCTGAGAACATCATAGAACACCTGACTCCAGGAAACATTAAGTGATAGGAGCTCATCAAACGCCTCCATACCTACACTGAAACCAAGCACCACCCAAGGGCCAACAAGTTCCAGAGCAAGACATACCATGCAATTTCTCCAACAACACAGGAACACAGCCCTGAGCTTCAATACACAGGCTGCCCAAAGTCACTCCAAACCCATTGACATCTTATAACACATTACTGGACACTTTATTGCACTCCAGAGAGAAGAAATCCAGCTCCACCCACCAGAACACCGACACAAGCTTCCCTAACCAGGAAACCTTGACAAGCCACCCGTACAACCCCACCGACAGCGAGGAAGCTCCACAATAAAGAGAACTCCACAAACTGCCAGAATATAGAAAGGCCACCCCAAACTCAGCAATATAAACAAGATGAAGAGACAGAGGAATACCCAGCAGGTAAAGGAACAGGATAAATGCCCACCAAACCAAACAAAAGAGGAAGAGATGGGGAATCTACCTGACAACGCATTCTGAATAATGATAGTGAAAATGATCCAAAATCTTGAAATCAAAATGGAATCACAGATAAATAGCCTGGAGACAAGGATTGAGAAGATGCAAGAAAGGTTTAACAAGGACCTAGAAGAAATAAAAAAGAGTCAGTATATAATGAATAATCCAATAAATGAGATCAAAAACACGCTGGAGGGAACAAATAGTAGAATAATGGAGGCAGAAGATAGGATTAGTGAAGTAGAAGATAAAATAGTGGAAATAAATGAATCAGAGAGGAAAAAAGAAAAATGAATTAAAAGAAATGAGGACAATCTCAGAGACCTCCAGAACAATGTTAAACGCTAAAACATTCAAATCATAGGAGTCCCAGAAGAAGAAGACAAAAAGAAAGACCATGAGAAAATACTTGAGGAGATAATAGTTGAAAACTTCCCTAAAATGGGGAAGGAAATAATCACCCAAGTCCAAGAAACTCAGAGAGTCCCAAACAGGATAAACCCAAGGCGAAAAACCCCAAGACACATATTAATCAAATTAACAAAGATCAAACACAAAGAACAAATATTAAAAGCAGCAAGGGGAAAACAACAAATAACACACAAGGGAATTCCCATTAGGATAACAGCTGATCTTTCAATAGAAACTCTTCAGGCCAGGAGGGAATGGCAGGACATACTTAAAGGGATGAAACAAATAACCTACAGCCCAGATTACTGTATCCAGCAAGGATCTCATTCAAATCTGAAGGAGAAATCAAAAGCTTTACAGACAAGCAAAAGCTGAGAGAATTCAGCACCACCAAACCAGCTCTCCAACAAATGCTAAAGGATCTTCTCTAGACAGGAAACACAGAAAGGGTGTATAAACTCAAACCCAAAACAATAAAGTAAATCGCAATGGGGTCATACTTATCAATAATTACCTTAAACGTAAATGGGTTGAATGCCCCAACAAAAAGACAAAGACTGGCTGAATGGATACAAAAACAAGACCCCTACATATGTTGTCTACAAGAGACCCACCTCAAAACAGGGGACACATACAGACTGAAAGTGAAGGGCTGGAAAAAGATATTCCACGCAAACAGAGACCAAAAGAAAGCAGGAGTAGCAATACTCATATCAGATAAAATAGACTTTAAAACAAAGGCTGTGAAAAGAGACAAAGAAGGACACTATATAATGATCAAAGTATCAATCCAAGAAGAAGATGTAACAATTATAAATATATATGCACCCAACATAGGAGCACCACAATATGTAAGACAAATGCTAACAAGTATGAAAGGGGAAATTAACAATAACACAATAATAGTGGGAGACTTTAATACCCCACTCACACCTATGGATAGATCAACTAAACAGAAAATTAACAAGGAAACACAAACTTTAAATGATACAATAGACCAGTTAGACCTAATTGATATCTATAGGACATTTCACCCCAAAACAATGAATTTCACCTTTTTCTCAAGTGTACATGGAAACTTCTCCAGGATAGATCACATTCTGGGCCATAAATTTAGCCTTGGTAAATTCAAAAAAAAAAAAAATTGAAATCATTCCAAGCATCTTTTCTGACAACAATGCAGTAAGATTAGATCTCAATTACAGGAGAAAAATTATTAAAAATTCCAACATATGGAGGCTGAACAACACATTGCTGAATAACCAACAAATCACAGAAGAAATCAAAAAAGAAATAAAAATATGCATAGAAACGAATGAAAATGAAAACACAACAACCCAAAACCTGTGGGACATGGTAAAAGCAGTGCTAAGGGGAAGGTTCATAGCAATACAGGCATACCTCAGAAAACAAACAAAAAGTTAAATAACCTAACTCTATACCTAAAGCAACTAGAAAAGGAAGAAATGAAGAACCCCAGGGTCAGTAGAAGGAAAGAAATCCTAAAAATTAGGGCAGAAATAAATGCAAAAGAAACAAAAGAGACCATAGCAAAAATCAACAAAGCCAAAAGCTGGTTCTTTGAAAGGATAAATAAAATTGACAAACCATTAGCCAGACTCATCAAGAAAAAAAGAGAGAAAAATCTAATCAATAAAATTAGAAATGAAAATGGAGAGATCACAACAGACAACACAGAAATACAAAGGATCGTAAGAGACTGCTATCAGCAATTATATGCCAATAAAATGGACAACTTGGAAGAAATGGACAAATTCTTAGAAAAGCACAACTTTCCAAAACTGAACCAGGAAGAAATAGAAAATCTTAACAGATCCATCACAAGCATGGAAATTGAAACTGTAATCAGAAATCTTCCAGCAAACAAAAGCCCAGGTCCAGACGGCTTCACAGCTGAATTCTATCAAAAATTTAGAGAAGAGCTAACACCTATCCTACTCAAACTCTTCCAGAAAATTGCAGAGGAAGGTAAACTTCCAAACTCATTCTATGAGGCCACCATCACCCTAATACCAAAACCTGACAAAGATGCCACAAAAGAAGAAAGCTACAGGCCAATATCACTGATGAATATAGATGCAAAAATCCTTAACAAAATTCTAGCAATCAGAATCCAACAACACATTAAAAAGATCATACACCTTGACTAAGTGGGCTTTATCCCAGGGATGCAAGGATTCTTCAATATCCGCAAATCAATCAATGTAATATACCACATTAACAAATTGAAAAATAAAAGCCATATGATTATCTCAATAGATGCAGAGAAAACCTTTGACAAAATTCAACATCCATTTATGATAAAAACTCCCCAGAAAGCAGGAATAGAAGGAACATGCCTCAACATAATAAAAGCTATATATGACAAACCCACAGCAAACATTATCCCCAATGGTGAAAAATTGAAAGCATTTCCCCTAAAGTCAGGAACAAGACAAGGGTGCCCACTTTCACCACTACTATTCAAAATAGTTTTGGAAGTTGTGGCCACAGCAATCAGAGCAGAAAAAGAAATAAAGGAATCCAAATTGGAAAAGAAGAAGTAAAACTCTCACTGTTTGCAGATGACATGATCCTCTACATAAAAAACCCTAAAGACTCCACCAGAAAATTACTAGAACTAATCAATGAATATAGTAAAGTTGCAGGATATAAAATCAACACACAGAAATCCCTTGCATTCCTATACACTAATAATGAGAAAATAGAAAGAGAAATTAAGGAAACAATTCCATTCACCATTGCAATGAAAGAATAAAATACTTAGGAATATATCTACCTAAAGAAACTAAAGACCTATATATAGAAAACTATAAAACACTGGTGAAAGAAATCAAAGAGGACACTAATAGATGGAAAAATATACCATGTTCATGGACTGGAAGAATCAATATAGTGAAAATGAGTATACTACCCAGAGCAATTTATAGATTCAATGCAATCCCTATCAAGCTACCAACGGTATTCTTCACAGAGCTAGAACAAATAATTTCACAATTTGTATGGAAATACAAAAAACCTCGACTAGCCAAAGCTATCTTGAGAAAGAAGAATGGAACTGGAGGAATCAACCTGCCTGACTTCAGGCTTTACTACAAAGCCACAGTCATTAAGACAGTATGGTACTGGCAGAAAGACAGAAATATTGATCAATGGAACAAAATAGAAAGCCCAGAGATAAATCCACGCACCTATGGACACCTTTGACAAAGGAGGCAAGAATATACAATGGAGAAAAGACAATCTCTTTAGCAAGTGGTGCTGGGAAAACTGGTCAACCACTTGTAAAAGAATGAAATTAGAACATTTTCTAGCATCATACACAAAAATAAACTCAAAGTGGATTAAAGATCTAAATGTAAGACCAGAAACTATAAAACTCCTAGAGGATAACATAAGCAAAACACTCTCCGACATAAATCACAGCAGGATCGTCTATGACCCACCTCCCAGAATATTGGAAATAAAAGCAAAAATAAGCAAATGGGACCTAATTAAACTTAAAAGCTTCTGCACAACAAAGGAAACTATAAGCAAGGTGAAAAGACAGCCTTCAGGATGGGAGAAAATAATAGCAAATTAAGCAACTGACAAACAACTAATCTCAAAAATATACAAGCAACTCCTGCAGCTCAGTTCCAGAAAAATAAATGACCCAATCAAAAAATGGGCCAAGGAACTAAATAGGTATTTCTCCAAAGAAGACATACAGATGGCTAACAAACACATGAAAAGATGCTCAACATCACTCATTATCAAAGAAATGTAAATCAAAACCACAATGAGGTACCATTTCATGCCAGTCAGAATGGCTGCTATCCAAAAGTCTACAAGCAATAAATGCTAGAGAAGGTGTGGAGAAAAGGGAACCCTCTTACCCTGTTGGTGGGAATGCAAACTAGTACAGCGACTATGGAGAACAGTGTGGAGATTCCTTTAAAAGCTGGACATAAAACTGCCTTATGACCTAGCAATCCCACTGCTGGGCATACACACCAAGAAACCCAGAATTGAAAGAGACACGTGTACCCCAATGTTCATCACAGCACTGTTTATAATAGCCAGGACATGCAAGCAACCTAGATGTCCATCAGCAGATGAATGGATAAGAAAGCAGTGGTACATATACACAATGGAGTATTACTCAGCCATTAAAAAGAATACATTTGAATCAGTTCTAATGAGGTGGATGAAACTGGAGACGATTATACAGAGTGAAGTAAGCCAAAAAGAAAAACACCAATACAGTATACTAATGCATGTATATGAAATTTAGAAAGATGGTAATGATAACCCTGTATGTGAGACAGCAAAAGAGACACAGATATCTAGAACAGTCTTTGGACTCTGTGGAAGAGGGAGAGGGTGGGATGATTTGGGAGAATGGCATTGAAACATGTATAATACCATATATGAAACGAGTCGCCAGTCCAGGTTTGATGCAGGATACAGGGTGCTTGGGGCTGGTGCACTGGGATGACCCAGAGGGATGGTACGGGGAGGGAGGTGGGAGGGGGGTTCAGAATTGGGAACATGTGTACACCCGTGGTGGATTCATGTTGATTCATGTATGGCAAAACCAATACAATATTGTAAAGTAATTAGCCTCCAATTAAAATAAATAAATTTATATTAAAAAAATTTTTTTAAACAGTTGTTAACCCTTGAAGTTGGGAAAGGTGACTTTTTTCTTCATATTTTTCTCTAAATGTTAATTGTTCCATAGTGGAAAAATTATACATTTGTAAAAGTTGGGCTAAATCAAAAGCTATATGTTTTAAATGAAAAGAAATTCAAATTTTGTTCTGCATTGTAAAATATTCATGTTTCTAATAATGAACTAAAGATTACCAAAAAATTTGCTTTTAAGAAATTTATTTTTTCAATAATCTGATTGGAGTATATATAGTTGCTTTACAATGTTGTGTTAGTTCCTATTGTACAACAAAATGAATCAGACATACTTTTTCATACATTGTCCTCCCTTTTGGATTTCCTTCCCATTCAGGTCACCACAGAGCATTAAGTTGAGTTCCCTTTGCTATACAGTAGGTTCTCATTAGTTATCTATAGTTAGATTATTTTTAAATGAAGTTAGTTATGACATTTCAATTTATCTTGATATTCTGTGAGTCTCATTCTGCTAATCAAAATATTGAGTTAAATAGCATGAGCTATTCCCTAAATAAATTGTAAGAGGGGATGGTTTATTAGGAAAGAGGGAACATAAGGTTCTAAGCGGCCTGGTGGCGTGTGTTGTTTCTACTAAGAAAGAAGCAACAGAGCCATTTAATCAACACAGTGTCTCCTATAAATCTTCAGGAACTCTCCCAGGAAGACTTTAAGCGATGGATTCCATATCACTGCTGATAAATGTTCCAATTAAATTTTTAGTATTGCCCTCATGGGACTTCCCAGCCTGAAAGAAGAACAATGTGATACTAACCTCCAGACTCCCCATCCTCAACAAGATTCTCACACATCAGTGAGGCCGAGAGCAGCCTGTTGACTACAATCCTTAATGTGAAATGATGGCACTGCTCCAGCAGTCCTGAAACTCTGCTCCAAAATCAATGCAAACCTCTGACAATCTTAGAATTTTTGTATACACATATACGTTGTCATTCAGTTGCTCAGTCGTGTCTGACTCTTTGCAATCCCATGGACTGCAGCACGCCAGGCTTCCCTGCCCTTCATTATCTTCCAGAAGTTGCTCAAACTCCTGTCCATTGAATTGGTGATGCTACCCAACCATTTCATCCTCTGTCATCCCCTTCTCCTCCTGCCTTCAATCTTTCCCAGCATCAGGGTCTTTTCCAACGAGTTGGCTCTTTGCATCAGCTGGCCAAAGTATTGGAGCTTCAGCTTAAGCATCAATCCTTCCAGTGAATATTCAGGGTCGATTTCCTTTAGGATTGACTGGTTGGATCTCCTTGCAGTCCAAGGGACTCTCAAGGGTCTTCTCCAGCACCACAGTGCAAAAGCTTCAATTCTTTGGTGATCAGCTTTCCTTATGGTCCAACTCTCACATCCATACATGACCACTAGAAAAACCAAAGCACATACAGGTGGGTGTCTTCAAATATAAGAGCATTGTTATTTTCTGGATGAAAAAAAAGAGTCTAGAAAAATTCTACAATCCTCTCCTCTGCCACTCCTCTGCACTCCATCCCATCAGTAACAGCCAAACCCCAAGAAGCGGCTGCCCTGCTGCTTGTCAGGTCATCTGAATTTGCCCATACTATGTGTTGGGAGATCAGTTTTATAAAGCACATATGCAATCTGTTATATTAGACTTGAACAGAGAGGACTCAAGGTAGGAAAATCAAGGATTATTGCCCCAAAGTGTACCAAAAAAAAAAGAATCTTAGAGAATTTAAACAATTTGCCAGGATTGCTCTTGTAGCTAGCTGATAGTCCGGATTGGCTTTAGACAAAAGGAAAAAAACAATGTGAGAGTGATAGTTGGAAAGCTACAAAGGCAGATAAGCAAATTAAATAATGAATTTTTAAAATTTCATCTCTTTTAACTCTTTCTCTTTTGCCCTTTTCTTGGGTTAATGAAACCCTACAAACACATTTCCATATACAGTTTTATCCTCATTGCTTTAGGGACTTGGATTTGAATAGCCGTAGGAAATGCAGCTGACCCCTTCCCTCCTCCTGCGCTCTCCTGTTCTCATTTTGCTTTCTCAATACCGATTTAAAATATACAAGGATTTTGCTGCCCCCCTCCAAGATTTTGCATCTTTCTGCTTAATTAATTACCCCCAACCAAAAAATGACTGTTCTACATACTTGGAGATATATGGTAATCAAGCAACTAAATGCTCCTTTCGCTAATGACATGTTTTTTCAATATGTTCAAATGAGAGGCTCTTTGGAAATTATTCAGTTTCTTCTAAGTTGCAAAAGAAAATGAAAGGCAAATTATGGCTGTGTAAGCACGTGCTTGCTCAGATTCTGTTCCACTGAATTAATTTGCCATCCACAGAGCTATTGACAGCTAGCTCTTTCCTTGAGCCATTTCACTTACCAGATGGAAATGGTTAGAAATTTAATTTCCTTGAAGGGTCATTTAGGTTGGAGACCACATCTTTGTAAGACAGAAGCCACATCGTTCACTGGAAAAACTAAGAGAACAATGGCTTCCATAATTGTTGCAACCATGGGGAGAGGTAGTGTGAGAGTTAAAAGGAATTTAGGTCATCACTGATTTTTCAGATGAGGAGACCGAACGGGGTTGATCAAAATCAGAGCTGAAACTAGGAACTAACAGTTTTAACACTTGACCTCCTCTCCCTCCCTTGCATCCTGCTGCTACCAGTGTTCCTGATACCTGTGGTGGTTACTCGGTCACGTCTGACTCTTTGTGAGCCCATAGACCGTAGCTTACCAGGCAAGAATACTGGAGTGGGTTGCCATTTCCTCCTCCAGTGGATCTCCCCAACCCAAGGACCGAACCCCAGTCTCTTGCATTTCTTGCATTGGGAGGCAAATTCTTTACCACTGCAACACCTGGGAAGTCCAGTGTCTGTGGTAAATAAAAGGAAATTCGATGACTCAGAACATCAAACCAGCCCTCTGTGACAACCTAGAGGGGTGGGATGGAGTGTGAGGTGGCAGGGACGTTAAAGAGAACGAGGACATGTGTATACCTATGGCTGATTCATGTTGATGTATAGCAGAAACCAGCACAATTTTGTAAACCAATTATTCTTCAATTAAAAATAAATGAAAGAAAATGTAGCTTGGGGAGAGGCACTAGAACAGAGCAACAAAGCACACTTGCAATTTTCTACAAATTCCTTAATTACACAGCTTCATGCAATCACAGAAGCTGCCCCACTCACACATAGCCCAGCGCCCACACAGTCCAAGGGAGGTAATTCATCATTATCTTACACCACTCAGGGTGGGCAGTTCCAGGCAGAATGAAGAAGAGGGGCAAGAGTCAAGAGCAATACAGATGGAGCTGCTCTCCTCTGCTCTCCAGTCCCCATCCCTCCCATCAGCCCAGGCCTATGCCTTTTCATTTAAAAATCCAGACACATTGGATAAAAAGCTCTGCTTATCAAATCTGCTCTTAATAACCAATTTTTATCAAACTGTACTTGATGGAACCAACATATGTTTGTTCTTAGAATAAAGTACATCTATCGGTCCCACTGCTAAAATGACCCTGCCCCAAAGTGAATGGTGTTAAGAGTGGTCTTTAAAAGCCTTAGAACCAGAAAGAAAGGAGTTTAAATCCAAAATCTACCACTTCCTAGCTGCAATGCCCTGCCTGAGTCATTTATTTGTTTATCAATACCTTCGCAGAGGCTTCTCAGCGGTGGTAAAGAATCCACCTGACAATGCAGGAGACACAGGAGACACAGGTTCAGTCCTCGGGTGGGGAAGATCCGCTGGAGGAGGAAATGGCAACCTGCTCCAATATTCTTGCCTGGAAATTTCAGTTTTCCAGAGGAGCCTGCCAGCACGCAGTGCACACACATACATCTTACTGAGCACACTAGGCTATGGGAACTCCAGACTTCCCCTAGGAAGGGCGGCTGGAGCTGAGATCAGGACAGTGCATGTGTATGTGCTAAGTCGCTTCAGTTGTGTCTGACTCTTTGTAACCCCATGGACTGTAACCTGCCAGGCTCCTCTGTCCATGGAATTCTCCAGGCAAGAATAGTGGAGTGGGGTGCCATGCCTCCTCCAGGGGATCTTCCCAACCCAGTGATTGAACCCGTGTCTCTTAGGTCTGCTGCATTGTCAAGAGGGTACCTAGGAAGCCCTTAAGTGCACAGTAAGTTGCTGCGATGAGGAGGAGCCTCATCGCAGGAGCCAGGCAAGGTGCAGTGCTGAGAGGGAACACATCCCGCCCGGGAGGCTGAGTCTGGGCAGAGTGAGCTGAGAAGTGGGGCACATGCTGAGGTCAAAGAAACAGACAGCGGCCTGTGGCCATGGTAAGGAGGTTTGTCCTCATTCTAGGTGGCATGGGGGTTGTGGGGCATGATCAGATCTAAGCAGGGAGAGCAGACGGGGGGACAGCATGGACACAGGTGTACGTGTGGGAGGCGAGTGCATAATCCAAACAAGAGCTAGTAATGCTGCAGATGGAAAGAGTAAACAGAATCTAGGGGATTTTTCAAAGCTAAAATCAATAAGCCTTAATAACAAATTGGATGTGGGAAATGAGAGAAAGGGGTTAATCAGAGCTAACTTGTACTCATAAGCTAACTCATTTGGCTTATGTAACTGAGTAGGTGGTGGTATTATTCTCTGAAAAACAGAATTCAAGGAGGACCAGAGTGGTGACCTAAACTTCTGAGCCTCAGTTTCCTCATCTGTAAAATGGGGATGCACAGATGCTAAGTCTCTTCAGTCATGTCTGACTCTTTGCAACCCTATGGACTGTCATCCACCAGGCTCCTCTGTCCATGAGATTCTCCAGGCAAGAATACTGGAGTGGGTTGCCATGCCCTCCTCCAAGGGATCTTCCTGACCCAGGGATCAAACTTGCACCTCTTACATCTCCTGCATTGGCAAGTGAGTTCTTCATCACTAGCACCACTTGGGAAGCCCAAAATGGGGATAGCAATATCTATATCATGATGTTGCTAGAAGCATTAGAGAAAGTTCCCAGAAAGTGACTGGTGTGCAGCCCTCTCCCACATGAACAGTACTTATTCTCATTGGCTGTTATTCCTTGATCTGATTGTAAATTCAGGGTATCAGATGTCTATTTATTTTCACTCTCTTCTTTGATCATTCTATCAAATTGGTGCTTTACTGATCTAATCACCTTAAATAATCTCTATTATGCCATCCTAGCAAAATAGGCAAAGTAGCAATTGCTCTCAAAAACTTAATATTGTAAATGGCACTGCTACAGTTTAGTTCATAATAACTTACTTTGCTCTTCAAGGGAAAATATTGATTGCAAATGCCATTCCCAATATCGGCCAAATGTTCCCATGCAAATGTATTCAGTAACCAGGGATGTGATAATGGGTCATTTAAGGGAAGCCAAAAAACACTGCTCCCAAATTCAAGGGAGAAAAAAATAACACGTACTCAGCACTTCAGAGTTCATATAGTGCCATCACCCACACTGTATTAATGAAAACTCACACTGTTTGGGGGTGTGTTGGTGAGGAGGACAGTGAGTGCTTTAATGGTTATTTTTACAAGTGGGATTAACTTGGAAAAGTGCCTTGCTGTAGCCCACAAAACAAGAAAGTAGCAGAAGAGACTAAAACACAAGTCCTGTGGCTCCCCATTCTAAATATATCTATCGAAATCCCCCAATGGCCAATGTTAAGCCATTCAGTGGAAACAGTAAAAAAATCATGCACCCACTAAACAGAGAGGCCAGGCAAGACCACTGAACTTTCGTGGTGTCATTTGTCAGTTAAACTGGAGAATGCTTTATGCACACTTCAGAAGAAGGTGTATTCTTCTGTATTTGGATGGAATATCCTGAAGATACCAATGAGATCCATCTCATCTAATGTATCATTTAAGACTTGTGTTTCCTTATTAATTTTCTCTTTTGATGATCTGTCCATTGGTGTGAGTGGGGTATTAAAGCCTCCTACTATTATTGTGTTACTGTCAATTTCTCCTTTTATGTCTGTTAGTGTTTGTCTTATGTATTGAGGTGCTCCTATGATGGGTGCATAGATATTTACAATAGTAATGTCTTCCTCTTGGATTGATCCCTTGATCTTTATATAGTGTCCTTCCTTATCTCTTGTAATCTTCTTTATTTTAAGGTCTATTTTGTCTGATATGATTGCTACTCCAGCTTTCTTTTGCCTCCCATTTGTATGGAATATATTTTTCCATCCTCTTACTTTCAGTCTACATGTGTCTTTAGGTCTGAAGTGGGTTTCTTGTAGACAGCATATATATGGGTCTTGTTTTTGTATCCATTAAGCCAATCTGTGTCTTTTGGTTGGAGCATTTAATCCATTTACATTTAAAGTAATTAGTGATATATATGTTTCTATTGACATTTTCTTAATTGTTTGGGGTTGATTTTGTAGATCTTTTTCCTTCTCTTGTATTTCTTGACTATATAAGTCCCTTTAACATTTGTTGTAAAGCTGGTTTGGTGGTACTGAATTCTCCTAACTTTTGCTTGTCTGAAAAACTTTTTATTTCTCCATCAGTTTTGAATGAGATCCTTGCCAGGTACAGTAATCTTGGTTGTAGATTTTTCCCTTTCAGTACTTTAAATATACCTTCCCATTCCCTTCTGGCCTGCAAGTTTCTGCTGAAAGATCAGCTGTTAAACGTATAGGGTTTCCCTTGTATGTTATTTGTTGTTTTTCCCTTGCTGCTTTTAATATTCTTTCCTTGTGTTTAGTCTTTGTTAGTTTGATTACTATGTGTTTTGGCATGTTTCTCCTTAAGCTTATCCTGTATGGGACTCTGTGTCTCTTGGATTGATTGACTATTTCCTTTTTCATGTTGGGGAAAATTTCAAGTATAATCTCTCCAAAAATTTTCTCATGCCCTTTCTTTTTCTCTTCTTTTTCTGGGACCCCTATAATTCAAATGCTGGTGCATTTGATATTGTCCCAAAGGTCCCTGAGACTATCCTCAGTTCTTTTCATTCTTTTTACTTTATTCTGCTCTTCAGAAGTTATTTCCACCATTTATCTTCCAGCTCATTCTTCTGCTTCAGATATTCTGCTATTGATTCCTTCCAAAGTATTTCTAATTTCAGTAATTGTGTTGTTTGCCTCTTTAGATTTATTCTTTAATTTTTCTAGGTCTTTGTTAATTGATTCTTGCATTTTCTTCATTTTGCATTCAAGGTTTTTGATCATCTTTACTATCATTATGCTGAATTCTTTTTCAGGTAGTTTGCCTATTTCCT
Organism: Bos taurus; assembly: GCF_002263795.3. Lineage (NCBI taxonomy): Eukaryota > Metazoa > Chordata > Mammalia > Artiodactyla > Bovidae > Bos > Bos taurus. The sequence continues at coordinate 15,765,687 of NC_037348.1, forward strand.
CATCATTTATTTGGACTTCTGTGCTTCTAATTTGTTCCTTCATTTGTGTAGTATTTCTCTGCCTTTTCTTTCTTTTTTTTTTTTTTAATTTTAAAATAATGAGGTCTCCTTTTCCCAAGCTTCAGGGTTGAATTCTTTCTTCTTTTGTTTCTGCCCTGCTAAGGTTGGTCCAGTGGTTTGTGTAAGGTTGTACAGGCTGAGATTTGTGCTGAGTTTTTTTTGCTTATTTGTTTTTCCTCTGATGGGCAAAGCTGAGTGAGGTGGTAATCCTGTCTGCTGATGATTGGCTTGTGTTTTTGGTTTGTTTGTTGTTTAGATGAGGCATCCTGCACAGGGTGCTACTGGTGGTTGGTTGATGCCAGGTCTTGTGTTCAAGTGGTTTCCTTTGGGTGACTTCTCCCTGCTTGATACTCCCTAGGGTTAGTTCTCCGAAAGTCTAGGGTCTTGGAGTCAGTGCTCCCACTCCAAAGTCTCAGGGCTTGATCTCTGGTCAGGAATGAGGATTCCACAAGTGATTTGTTATGGCATTAAGTGAGATTAAAACAAATACCCAAAAATGAGAAACCAAAGATGAACCCCAGACAAAGGGCAGTTACAAAATCAGGCAAATAATAATTAAAATAATGGAATGTACACATATACATATACCCTCATAAGCAAAGTCAAAACAGTCCAATAAAATAAAGTACAGTAGATTGACCTGGTGAACAAAGGAAATCAAAAATTATATTTACAAGCTAAGAACAAAACTAGTGAAAGCAAAAACTGGAAAACAAAACTAAAGCAAGGTGCCAAGTGGGGAATAAACCAATGAAAACACAACTGCCAAGTATGTTGAGAGGAAAGGAAATAAAGAAAAGAAAGAAAGAATAAATATGCAAAGTTAAGTAGAGGTAAATAAAGAAGATTTATATACATTCAAGATTAACTGCAAGGGGAAAGGAACAGTAGGAAAGGCAAACAAAGGAATAAATGTAGAAAAGATATAACAGGTTTAAATTTTTTTTAGTTAAAATTATAAAAAAGATAAAAGAAAAAAAAAGGAAGAAGGAAGAAAGAAAATGAAAGCTCCACAGAACTGAAAAATCCAATGTGGAGGCAGAGGTTTAAAGCAACAATAAAAAGTGTGACTGAATATACACATATACATATACACCCATAAGCTAAATCAAAAGAGTCCAACAAAAATAAATTACAATAGATTCACCTGGCAAACAAAGGAAACCAAAAATTATATCTACCAGTTAAGAACAAAACTAACTAAAGCACAAACAGGAAAACAAAACTAAAGCAAGATGCCAATTGGGGAACAAACCAATGAAAACAAAGCTAACAAATATGTTGAGAGGAAAGAAAAGAAAGAATAGATATGCAAAGTTAAATAGAGATAGATAAAGATGATTTGTATACATTAAAGATTAACTGCAAGGGGAAAAGAACAGTAGGAAAAGCAAACAAGGGAATAAATGTAGAAAAAATAATAATAGGTTTAAAAATCAAAAACTGAAGTTAAAAAAAAGAGAGAAAAGAAAGGAAAACTCCACAGAATGGCAAAAGCCCAATGTAGAGGCAGAGGTGTATAACAACAATAAAAAATGTGACTGAGAATTAAAAAAGCTCAAAAGCTTAATTAGATTTCATAATGCCAATAAAATTGACAACTACAACAGAAGGGGGTGGAAAGGAAAAAAAGAAAAAATCCAAAGGAATCTATAGAACAAGTCAAAACATAAGAATAATAAATAATAAATGTCACTGCTTTCAGAGTCCCTTCCCTGGCTAGGAGTCACAGTCTGCCTCACCTCCATAGGATGCCCCCCAACACTGTGCTGATCTCTGGACCTGCTGTGGGGGCAGCTCAGATTCTAATCTGGTCCTACTCCTGTGTGTTCTTGCCTCCAATGTCCATAGCTACCAGAGCTAGTGTGTCTTCTTTTGTGGGAGCTCTCAAGGGCCTTTTATATAGTCCACAGACACAGAGTCTGCCTAGTTGATCGTATGGATTTAATCTGCATCTTGTACAGCTGGTGGGAAGGGTTTGGGTCTTCTTCCTTAGCCACATTGCCCCTGGGTTTCAATTGTGGTTTTATTTCTACCTCTACATGTGGGTCGTCCACTGGGGATTGCTTCTGAGGCTGCCCTGGAGGGCTTGAGCTTGCCCCTGGAAAGGCCAGGCCTGGAGGCAGCTGCTTGGGTCACAGGGGTTCTGGCAGCACCAGGTACTCAGCTGGTGGCTAGGGTAGCAGGAAATATAGTGCTCTAGAAGGGTATGGCAACCAGTACTGGCCAATATGCTCCAGTGTTCTTGCCCGGAGAAGCCCCCTGACAGAGAGGCCTGGCAGGCCACAGTCTACAGGGTCACAAAGCATTGGACAGGACCGAAGTCCTGCACACAAAGATGCAAGATTTTTTTTTTTTTTTTGCCTGTGGCAGCTCTGCCCCAGTGAGAATTGAGCATGAAGGTGGTGCAGCTGCTTGGCTTGCGGGGACCCTGGCGGTGCCAAGTGTTCGGGGACACAGACTGCCTCTGCAGCAGGAGTTATGGCCCTATCAGAGTCTTTTTTCGAGCCTCCTGTAGCTGGCAATCAGAAGGCCTTTTTGGTCAGTCTTTCTCTGTAGCTCCACCTGTTCAGGCACTTACAGGACTCCCTTGCCTGGGGTCCTTCTCTGTTGTTCAACTTGTCAGGCACATAGAGGGGTCCTACTCTGTAAATCGGCATGTCAGGCACTTATAGGAGCACCCTGGCTGGGGTCCTACTCTGTAGTTCAGTGCATCAGGTGTTTGATGGGTCAGCCTCTCTACTGTTCAGCTGCTGATGCTGGCGTGGGGAGAGAGAGAGGCTGTGGTGATGGCTCCGTCCCCATGCGTGACTCAGCAGTATCGCCTTGCTTCCATGGCTGCCCGGATTTCCTCCATAGGCATTTCCCATGATCTCCTCCCTCCCATCTCCTCGACCCATCTCTCCGAAGTCAACAGCAGCCCTCACACTGGGATTGCTCCACAATGCCTAAACTCCAGCTCCCAGCTGCTGCACCTTCCAAGGGACCTGAGTCCTTTCCAAGGAATGCATCACTGAGGCAAGGACTGTCTGATTTCTCATTCCATTTAGGCTGCCACAGATCAGCTGCTTCACTTTCAGCCTTAAATGTTTCTCCTCTGACTCAGACAGTTGCCCCGATGTGGGGATCAGACTCCTGCTTCAATTCCCCCACCCACCGAGGGCAGGTCCAGTCCCACTAACACTCCTGGTTTTCCCCCTAGTTCCTTCATCCTACCCAGTTTTTCGTGGGTCTGTATATTCTTTTCCACTGGTCAGGTACTCCTGTCTGCTCTCAGCTGGTGTCCTGCATGCACTTCTGTGTCTGAAGGTGCTTTCCTGATGCATCCGTGGAGAGAGGTGTGCTCCTCCTCCTCCTCCGCCCTCTTGTTCTCCTGTCAGTTATTTGTTCATTATAGTTGTGGTTGCCATTGAAAGACAACTAGTGGTGAATTATTAGTCTATGCCAGATCACATTCTGCTAAAAGTTCATGGTCTCATTGAATCTCATAGCAATTCATGAGCGGTTTTGAAAATCAGAATTTGAAAAAGTATAGATGAGAAGGGAAACTTAGAAAGTGTAAGTTCTTGCCTAGTTTTTAAACTCTGATCTCTTTCCAAAGCCACTGTACTAGGCTAACATGCTTCTGTGGGACCTATTATTATATTGCTGTTGTTTAGTCACTAAGTCATGTCCAACTCTTTGTGACCCCTTAGACTACAGACTTTGCTACTCCATAGTCCCCCAGGCTCTTCTGTCCATGGGGTTTCCCAGGCAAGAATACTGAAGTGGGTTGCCATTTCCTCTTCCAGGGGATCTTTCCAACCCAGGAATAGAACCCACATCTCCTGCATTGGCAGGGGGATTCTTTACCACTGAGCCACTTGGGAACCCCTATTTAGTGCATACCAGTCTCAAATACTACTAAAGCCAACATCCCAAGTGATTTCATGTTATCCTGGGTCATTTGGAAGCTCGCGCAATGTCTTCTGTCATCCTAGCAGAAAGGCATTTACTCTAGTTCCAGCCCCTCAATGAATAAACATACATGAGCCCTTACCTGGGCCAGCTACAGCTCTGGGTTCTCTGGGTTTTATATACAGAGGTTTATATCTCAAATTCTAATCCTGGATCTTCTCCTTACCAGCTGGAAAAGCTTGGGCAAGTTACTTAGTAGCTCAGATACTCAATTTAATAGTCTGTGAAGTGGAGATGATAATACTTAGTTCCCACATCAAAAGGTAAGTGGAATCTTATGCATAAAGCATTTAGCATGGTGCCTGGAACATGGCTGGTGCTCCACACTTATCAGTTATGGTTATCTTATATTTTGATGATCCTCTGGCTAGCAGAACAGATGTTAGTTTCATTTTATAGAAAGGAAACTGATTCCAAGGCATGATGTATTTTGTATAATCTCACTCATCTTACAAATGGTAAAACAAAGATAAGAAACCAAGTTTTCTAAATACTACTAACAAATCTTTCTTATTAAAATCCCCTATAGCTCTCTAAGAAGGGTGGGCCTTGGTGTCTGAAAGATTTTGAAAGTAGAAGCAGGACTGAGCCAGATTGCACTTATCATGAACGGTTTCGAGATTAAGAGAGGTGGATGATTCAGAAGTGGGAAGAAAAGACAAGGAACAAAGGTGTGGAAGGGAGGGTCAGAGAAAAGGGAGAAGTCATAAGACTGAAGGACTGAGGGGAAAAGAATATGTTCAAAAGGTTTCGCGGAATTTGCTCCAGTGCGTACAAAGTAAACTTCTCTTCCATCTTCAAAATCATCATGAAAATCTAGACTACCACTAGGGGCCACTAGTGGTAAAGAACCCCCTTGCCAATGCAGGAGACAGATGCAGGTTCAATCCCTGGGTCAGGAAGATCCTCTGGAGGAGGGCCTGGCAGCCCACTCCAGTATTCTTGCCTGGAGAATCCCCATGGATAGAGAAGCCTGGCAGGCTACAGTCCATAGGGTTGCAAAGAGTCAAATGTGACAAGCAACTCAGCAAGCATGGGATTCCCTGGTGGTCTAGTGGTTCCACTCAGTGCTTTCATTCACAGGGCCTGGGTTCAATCCCTGGTTGGGGAACTAAGAGCCCACAAGCCGTACAGTGTGTTCAAAAAATTAATTAATTAATTGAATACAAGGTCTTGTTTGAGTCTAGAGATGTACAGAGGAGCTTATCCCCATCTAAAGGTGGTAAAGAGTGGTAGCAAATGCACAGAAGGACAGCCCCCGCCAAGGCATTCTCATGGACAAGCAATGGGCCCAGGCTATGTGTTGTGTAAGAAAATGAAAGGTGTGAAATCAGATGGTATTTATCAGGTGAAGGCAAAAACAGGGAAGAAGCAGGAGGAAACAACCCAGTTCTGCACAGTCTGAGAAAACATAACCAAAGCTTTAGCTTCTACCACCCCACTCTTAGTCTAGCCAGTGGGGGCCCAGATCATTCATTCAGAAAGCCACCCATCCTGCCACAAAGCCTGTGGGAGGCTCTTAACATGTGAATACTCTCCAACATCCCTGAAGGAATATGATTGATTTAGGAAAGAGAGGGAGTGAAACTGGAGAAATGTCATTATTGCTCGAATTTTGCTTTTTCACCATGATAAATACAGACATACCAGGAGTTTGGGCTTCCCTAGTAGCTCAGTCAGTAAAGAAACTGCCTGCAATGCAGTAGACCTGGCTTCAATCCCTGGGTCAGGAAGATCCCCTGGAGAAGGAAATGGCAACCCACTCCAGCATTCTTACCTGGAGAATTTCATGGAGAGAGGAGCCTGGTGGGCTGCAGTCCATGGGGACACAAGAGTCGGACATAACTTAGTGACTAAACCACCACCAGGAATTTCCTTAGAGCACTCTGAAAAATCATGAAATCCCCTGAACTCTGCCCTTCGTCTCTGCCAAAAAAAGATGTGATTGATAAAGAACAGAATCTGTATTGGCCACATATTCACTGAAGTTCAAATACTCAGACTGTTATGGTTTAAAATCATATTTGTTTTTATATCTCTTGACCTGGATATAATAATAATTGCTGTAATAATTACATCTCTTGATAGTAGGTATCAAGAGAGCTGGAAAATAGACACAAGAGCATGGAGGAAGGCAGAGGGAGTCAGGGAATAAAAGTAGGCTGAGAAAGCTGATCTCTCCTTAAGGACTGAACAAATACATCACTATCTTGTTTCATTTGGAAGAAGGCAGTCTCCTGGGTGCTCCATTCACCCCCCTTCCCTCTTCATGCCTCCCTCACCCCCATTCAAAGTGAACTAAATAAGAGACCAGTGGGATGGGAGAAAGATAATGGCATTTGGTATCAAACAATCCAAGTGTGAGTCCCAACTTCCAGCATTGATTGGCTGTGCGATTCTAAATGGAATGACATATCCCTTTTGGCTTTGTTTCTTCTCATGTGTGAAACAAGGCTTTGTCAAGGAGATAAAGCAAATACTCAGTACATTTCTATGAATACTTATTAAAATTTAATGGCCAAAAATTAATTGAAGACTTTAATATAATACCTAAAACTATGAAACTCCTAGAAGAAAACATAGAGGGAAAGCTTCATGACATTGGACTTGGCAATGATTCCTTGGACATGACACCGAAAGTACAGACAACAAAAGCAAAATTAGACAAATAATTTGGGACATCAAGATAAAAGAAAAGGAATCCATCAACAGAGTGAAAAGCCAATTGATGGAATCAAAAAAAAAAAAGATTTTCAAAGCACATATTATATCTGATCAAGAATTACTATCAAAAATTATTAACTCGGTAATATAAAAACAAATAATCTGATTTGAAAGGGGGACGAGAGACTTGAATAGACATTCCTCCTTAAAAAGACCTGACTTTAAATCGCTCAACTAAATGCATCAGGTTACCATTTTCCCTTTCGCCCAGCTCCTCCATCACCACTCGACACTCACGTGTCTGTCTGTCTTCTGAGTTAAGCCGTTCCACCCACTGACCTGACTGCACTCACAAGCCTAGCCAGCCTGTGATGGCTAGTGCAGAGGCAAGTGAGAAAAGTCTGAGTCAGGAATTCAGGGAGGCCCCCATCTGCCCACAGATCTCAGCGGCTTGTTGGAAAGATGGTCTGAATAGGCATGCATGTCCCTCCTCGCTCATGCTTAAGTTTTACTCTTTGTGAGTGTTTCACCTCCTCATGACTGACGCGAATTAGCATGCATGCACACACCTCCAAATAGGACCTGGAGAATACTGCTATGAAGCAGAAGGTTTCTTGGTGAAGTTTGCATTTACTCTGGTTGATATGCATGTATTTGCCAAGAACACACAGGTAAATATGATGGTGGAATTTCAATAGACTACACAGTGGTGAGGGCTTCCCAGCTGGCTCAGTGGTAAAGAATCTGTCTGCCAATGCAAGAGACGCCGGCACAATCCCTGTGTCGGGAAGATCTCCTAGAGAAGGAAATGGCAACTCACTCTGGTATTCTTGCCTGGAAAACCCCATGGATGGAGGAGCCTGGCGGGCTACAGCCCAAGGAGCCAAAAAGAGTAGGACACAGCTGAAGCAACTGAGCACGCACAGCAGTGTGAGCAAACTGTGGTCCATGGGTGAACTGATTCCCACTGCCTGTTTTTGGAAGTCCTGCGAACCAAGAAGGGATTTTACACTTTTAAATGACTGAAAAAACTCAAAAGAATAGCATTTTATGATATGAGAAAATTACATGAAATTATGTGAAAATTATATAAAATGCAAATTTATCATCCCTAAGTAAAGTTTGATTGGAGCATATCCACGTGCCATTATTTTCATATTGGCTGTGGCTGCTTTCCCACTACAACAGCAGACTAGAGTATTTGCAACAGAGACCATATGGCCAGCAAAGCCCAAAATATTTATGGTCTACCCCATTATAGAAAGCGTTTGTTGACCCCTGAGCTCCAGGACGTTACTGCTCAAAGGGTACAGATCCATTGATCCCCACAATGCAGGTCACCTCTAAACTCCCTTTCATTCCACCCTGACCTATTCCACTGGCTATGAACTTATTGCTTTCATTCTTGCCCTTTTTTAAAACACACTTTTCATCACTTTCCCCATGCCATCTCCCAGTTTGAAAGCCATCTATAGGGGCTTTCCTGGTGGTCCAGTTGTTGGAACCTCACCTTCCAATGCAGAGGGTTTGGGTTCATTCCCTGGCCGGGGAGCTAAGCTCAACATGCCTCATAGCCAAAATAAATAAATAAATAAAACAGAAAACAATATTGTAACAAATTCAATGAGGGCTTTACCAATGGTCCACATCAAAAAAAAAAAAAAAAACTCTTTAAAGAAAGCAAAGCAAAACAAAAGCCATCTTTATATTTTTACAATCAGGAGAAAGAATCTTCCTCTATGCCAATGGTTCTCTACCATTTAAAGGACAAATTCCAAGGGTTGTCATGCACATTTAAAGCCATTTCAATCTAGCCTCAGTCTCCCCATCACTTCTGAAATAAGCATCCAAATTTCCCTCTCCGCCTTAATGCCTTTCACTTTCATCTACCTAACCTATATTGCCTTCAGACTCAGTTCTTAATCACCACTCCCTTTTTCCTCAGATCCTCAACCAGAAGGCTGATTTATTCAACAGTTGTTCTCCCAAAACACACACTTTTTATCAACTTCTGTAGTGAAACATACCATGCGTGTGTTACTTGCCCAGTCATGTCCAACTCTTTGCGACCCCAGGGACTGTAGCCCACCAGGCTCCTCTGTCCATGGGATTCTCCAGGCAAGAATACTGGAGTGGGTAGCCATTTCCTTCTCCAGGGGATCTTCCTAAACCAGGAATCAAACTCGGGGCTCCTGCATTGCAGGCAGATTCTTTACCATTTGAGCCACCAGGGAAGCTGAAACATACCATAGTACCTTGAAATGATAAATGTGTGTCTGTCTGTATATATATATATATATGTATAGCCTGACCCACATGAGGAGCAACCCCACACCCGAGGCCAGGGGTAGTGGCCAGGAGGACCAACCCCATGCCATGGCTGTGCGGGCAAAGGAGGGCCTAGAAGAGCTATCCCATGTTGAAGGTCAGGAAGGGCAGCGGTGAGGAGATACCTTCGGTCCAAGGTAAGGAGCATTGGCTGTGCTTTGCTGGAGCAGCCGTGAAGAGATACCCCACGCCCAAGGTAAGAGAAACCCAAGTAAGATGGTAGGTGTTGCAAGAGGGCATCAGAGGGCAGACACACTGAAACCATACTCACAGAAAACTAGTCAATCTAATCACACTAGGACCACAGCCTTGTCTAACTCAGTGAAACTAAGCCATGCCCGTGGGGCAACCCAAGATGGGCGGGTCATGGTGGAGAGATATGACAGAATATGGTCCACTGGAGAAAGGAATGGCAAACCACTTCAGTATTCTTGCCTTGAGAACCCCATGAACAGTATGAAAAGGCAAAATAATAGGATACTGAAAGAGAAACTCCCCAGGTCAGTAGGTGCCCAATATGTTACTGGAGATCAGTGGAGAAATAACTCCAGAAAGAATGAAGGGATGGAGCCAAAGCAAAAAGAATACCCAGCTTTGGATGTGACTGGTGATAGAAGCAAGGTCCGATGCTGTAAAGAGCAATATTGCATAGGAACCTGGACCATAGGAACATGGACCATGGTCAGGTCCATGAATCAAGGCAAATTGGAAGTGGTCAAACCAGAGATGGCAAGAGTGAATGTCGACATTCTAGGAATCAGCGAACTGAAATGGACTGGAATGGGTGAATTTAACTCGGATGACCATTATATCTACTACTGCGGGCAGGAATCCCTCAGAAGAAATGGAATAGCCATCATGGTCAACAAAAGAGTCCAAAATGCAGTACTTGGATGTAATCTCAAAAACGACAGAATGATCTCTGTTCGTTTCCAAGGCAAACCATTCAATATCACAGTAATCCAAGTCTATGCCCCAACCAGTAATGCTGAAGAAGCTGAAGTTGAACGGTTCTATGAAAACCTAGAAGACCTTTTAGAACTAACACCCCAAAAAAGATGTCCTTTTCATTATAGGGGACTAGAATGCAAAAGTAGGAAGTCAAGAAACACCTGGAGTAACAGGCAAATCTGGCCTTGGAATACACAATGAAGCAGGGCAAAGACTAATAGAGTTTTGCCAAGAAAATGCACTGGTCATAACAAACACCCTCTTCCAACAACACAGGAGAAGACTCTATACATGGACATCACCAGATGGTCAACACTGAAATCAGATTGATTATATTCTTTGCAGCCAAAGATGGAGAAGCTCTATACAGTCAGCAGAAACAAGACCAGGAGCTGACTGTGGCTCAGACCATGAACTCCTTATTGCCAAATTCAGACTTAAATTGAAGAAAGTAGGGAAAACCACTAGACCATTCAGGTATGACCTAAATCAAATCCCTTATGATTATACAGTGGAAGTGAGAAATAGATTTAAGGGCCTAGATCTGATAGACAGAGTGCCTGATGAACTGTGGAATGAGGTTCGTGACACTGTACAGGACACAGGGATCAAGACCATCCCCATGGAAAAGAAATGCAAAAAAGCAAAATGGCTGTCTGGGAAGGCCTTACAAATAGCTGTGAAAAGAAAAGAAGCGAAAAGCAAAGGAGAAAAGGAAAGATATAAACATCTGAATGCAGAGTTCCAAAGAATAGCAAGAAGAGATAAGAAAGACTTCTTCAGCGATCAATGCAAAGAAATAGAAGAAAACAGCAGAATGGGAAAGACTAGAGATCTCTTCAAGAAAATCAGAGATACCAAAGGAACATTTCATGCAAAGATGGGCTCAATAAAGGACAGAAATGGTATGGACCTAACAGAAGCAGAAGATATTAAGAAGAGATGGCAAGAATACACAGAAGAACTGTATAAAAAAGATCTTCACGACCCAGATAATCACGATGGTGTGATCACTGACCTAGAGCCAGACATCCTGGAATGTGAAGTCAAGTTGGCCTTAGAAAGCATCACTACGAACAAAGCTAGTGGAGGTGATGGAATTCCAGTTGAGCTATTCCAAATCCTGAAAGATGATGCTGTGAAAGTGCTGCACTCAATATGCCAGCAAATTTGGAAAACTCAGAGGTGGCCACAGGACTGGAAAAGGTCAGTTTTCATTCCAATCCCAAAGAAAGGCAATGCCAAAGAATACTCAAACTACCGCACAATTGCACTCATCTCACACGCTAGTAAAGTCATGCTCAAAATTCTCCAAGCCAGGAGTCAACAATATGTGAACCGTGAACTTCCTGATGTTCAAGCTGGTTTTAGAAAAGGCAGAGGAACCAGAGATCAAATTGCCAACATCCGCTGGATCATGGAAAAAGCAAGAGAGTTCCAGAAAAACATCTATTTCTGCTTTATTGACTATGCCAAAGCCTTTGACTGTGTGGATCACAATAAACTGTGGAAAATTCTGAAAGAGATGGGAATACCAGACCACCTGATCTGCCTCTTGAGAAATCTGTATGCAGGTCAGGAAGCAACAGTTAGAACTGGACATGGAACAACAGACTGGTTCCAAATAGGAAAAGGAGTACGTCAAGGATGTATATTGTCACCCTGTTTGTTTAACTTATATGCAGAGTACATCATGAGAAACGCTGGACTGGAAGAAACACAAGCTGGAATCAAGATTGCTGGGAGAAATATCAATAACCTGAGATATGCAGATGATACCACCCTTATGGCAGAAAGTGAAGAGGAACTAAAAAGCCTCTTGATGAAGGTGAAAGTGGAGAGTGAAAAAGTTGGCTTAAAGCTCAACATTCAGAAAACAAAGATCATGGCATCCGGTCCCATGGGCTCCAAAATCACTGCAGATGGTGACTGCAGCCATGAAATTAAAAGATGCTTACTCCTTGGAAGGAAAGTTATGACCAACCTAGATAGTATATTCAAAAGCAGAGACATTACTTTGCCAACAAAGGTTCGTCTAGTCAACGCTATGGTTTTTCCTGTGGTCATGTATGGATGTGAGAGTTGGACTGTGAAGAAGGCTGAGCGCCGAAGAATTGATGCTTTTGAACTGTAGTGTTGGAGAAGACTCTTGAGAGTCCCTTGGACTGCAAGGAGATCCAACCAGTCCATTCTGAAGGAGATCAGCCCTGGGATTTCTTTGGAAGGAATGATGCTAAAGCTGAGACTCCAGTACTTTGGCCCCCTCATGCGAAGAGTTGACTCATTGGAAAAGACTCTGATGCTGGGAGGGATTGGGGGCAGGAGGAGAAGAGGACGACAGAGGATGAGATGGCTGGATGGCATCACTGACTCGATGGACATGAGTCTGAGTGAACTCCAGGAGTTGGTGATGGGCAGGGAGGCCTGGCGTGCTGTGATTCATGGGGTCGCAAAGAGTCGGACATGACTGAGCGACTGATCTGATCTAATCTGATAGCCTGACCCACCATATCTACCAGACAGTGAGCTACAAACCACATTTTCTTCATCTTTATGACTGCAGCACATGGCATACAGAAAGAACATAATGTTTATAGAATTTAATAAAAAGAATAGTAGTTGATTCCTTTTATTTTCTTCTTTTATTTCAGTAATTTAAAACACAATTCTTATAAATAAACATTGTCATGGGGAGAATGGATGCATGTATATGTATGGCTGAGTTGCTTTGCTGTCCACATGAAACCATCATAACATTGTTAATTGCTACACCTCAATACAAAATTTAAAAAAAATTTTTTTTTAATCTTTAAATGGTAAAAATAGCCAGAGACTTAAGAGGTCTCTACAGGCTTATCCTAAGTAGCTCTGTGACATGAGATAAGCCACTTAAATTTTCTGAGATGCAAATTTCTCACGTGAGAGAAGATAAAGATGAGACCTAACTGGTTGACTTTATCTACCTCATGCGAGAGGATGATAATCAATCATAAAAATAACAACCAGCATGAATTCACATTTCTTAAAAAACTGCTAGTTCAAAAAGTACTCTCATAAATGGAGATCTTTTATTCTGGTTTAAAAAAACAAAAATGAAGCCCAACTAACATAATGTCAGTAAAAGCTCTTTATAAATTGTGAAGTACACATGTGAAATAATATGGCTTTTAGTTTCTATGATAATAACCACCTGGCATAGCTCAAAAGATCACAGCCTAGCCTGGCAGATCAGGAGGCTGTTTGGAGGTCTCATCGTACAATGCAGAGGAGTAGGTAATTTTATTTTTCACGGTAATGATATGCCTTCTGGCTTCCTCCACTTCAGCTTCCTCGTGAGGAAATAGAACACCTTACAAGTGCATGGAAGTTAGAGTCACAAGAAGCTTGACATCCATTTTCTCTTTTAATCCTCGAGACTGCCTTCACTTTACAAATCAAAACTTTGCAAATCAGAAATCCATTCTTCAGGGCCGAAGTGACTAACCTTAGACCTTTCAGCAAGTGACAGAGAGCTGGAATTCGAACCATGGTCCTCAGACTGTGAGTCTTTCATCCTGCCATCATGCCAAAAGCTTATCACGTTAGAGCACATGAGATCATCTATGCTAACAGCTTTAGAGTTTAAGAAACTGAGACTAAGAGATTACAAATGATCTAAGATCATATTATTAGGGAGAAATTCAGGAATCCAGCCAGGACACTTACCCCCCAGTCCCTGAATGTGTGCACACGTGCTCAGTCACTCAGTCGTGTCCAACTCTTTGTGACCCTGTGGACCATAGCCTGTCAGGCTCCTCTGTCTATGGGATTCTCCAGGCAAGAATACTGGAGTGGGTTGCCATTTCCTACTCCAGGGGATCTTCCCGACCCAGGGATCAAACCCAAGTCTCCTACTTGGCAAGCGGATTTTTTACCACTTCATAGTTATATTTTATCTTCTGTGGTAACCAGTCTCAGAAATGACCTCCGGTGACCCCTGTCTCCTGGTAATCACACTCTTGTATCATCTTCTCCCAGACTGAAGAAGGCCGACTTGTATAACCAATGGGATATTGTGAAAACGACAATGTGAGACTGGGTCATAAAGGCCTCTGTGGCTTCTTTCTTGCTCTCGTGAACCATTTGCTCTGGGGAGAGCCAGCCACAGTGTTGTGAGGATAGCCACGGGCCCTTTGGAGAGGTCCACACACAAGCAAACAGAAACATGCTGCTTGAGTTTAGAAATGGATCCTCCAGCCCCTTCAAGCCTTTAAATACCTCCTCCAGAGGGTCTTCCCGACCCAGGGATCGAACCCTCATCTCCTATATCTCCTGCATTGACCGGCAGGTTCCTAACCACTAGCAGCACCAGAGAAGCTCCCTTAGATGACTGCAGCCCCTGCCAATATCCTGACTAAAACCTCACGAAAGACCCAGAGTTACGACCCCCTGGCCACATTGCTGCTGAATTCCTGGCATACAGAAGCTGTGTAAACAATAAACGTTTATTGCTATTTAAATCACTTGGCCTTAAGGTAATTTGTCATGCAACAATAAATAACTAATATACTTCCCATTGTGAGCAGTCACTTCAAGGTTTGTGCGCATTCACTTCTCTCCTCCTGCATTACAAGCTTCTCTTTCTAAAATGTAGTCATAAATCCACTTTTCAGTAGTTCCCCGACACTCACTTTCAGAGACATCAATCATGTGAGAAAAGTTCCTTGGATAATCTGATTTCTCCGTGGCCTTTACCCGGCTGCCCCAGAGGTTTTCTGTCTTGTCCCCAAGCAATTTCCTCACAGTATACTCGCCTCTGAAGCCCGAGATAAGGTTGAGGAGGCAGTGTGAATGTCACATACTCTATATCTCCTCTGGTCTCTGAGGAAAGCATGATAACATCTGAGATGCATCTGGTTGAAAATTGGATCCTGAAATGATAAGATCATGGCCCTTAAATACATGCTCGTTTCTTTGGTCCGGATACCATGTTTCTCTCTTCTTTAAATACTTCTACCATCCTCCTGTCCTTTATGATTGATCAGCCTTATTACTGAGAAACCAAAACCATAGAAACTAGCTGTCAACAATAAGCATGTTCATCCTTTTAAAAAAAAAAAATATATATATATATATTTACAAATCAGAGCCCCTTCTTTTTCCAAAGCCAGTAAACTGAAATCTCTAGCCCCCACTCCCACCCTCCATCAAAGACTTGAGTGTTTATGCAGCTTTCTTGAGAAAAGGAAGTAAGAAGTGAGAATCCTGACCTCATCCCATCTCTGCCCTAGCAAAACCTAAGATACTTGTCAAGACAAAGGGAGCAAGATGCTGGCCTAGAAGGAGATTGGTTTTTCCTCATCCTTGCTATACAGCTAGGAGCAAATGCCATCAGGTCCTCACAGTGGGGGTGAGAGTGAAGCAGAGCCAGCAACACCTTCCAGTAGTGTTTAATATTATAACGAGGAATAAAGTAGTTAATTGCAAGTGCTTCCCAGATTTTCAAGGGTATATAAATTACCTAGGGATTTTGGTAAAAAATAGATTGGGCTACCCACTCCAGTATTCTTTGCCTGGGAAATCCCACAGACAGAGGAGCCTGACAGGCTTCAGTCCATGGGGTTGCAAAGAGTAGAACACGACTGAGCAACTAACACTTTCACTTTCAGATTGTAAATCAAGAGGCTGGAGAGTGGACCAAGGTTCTACATTTCAGCAAGCTGCCAGCTTCTGGTGTAAGGACCATCTTTTGAGTAATGAGGATAGAAATGCATTGTAACTCTTAGCAATTATGATTGTAGTTATTCATATTCTCTCCGTAGCAAGAGTAGCAGTGTTGGTGAGTGGCAGAGTTGAGATGTAAATCAACCCCCATATCCTCTGAAAAGGAGTAGGATATGCTTGGAACAGTGCTAGGCGACAGTTTCATACGATAATTATGCCAGTGGTCTACCAAGCCGGCAGCTTTCCTTGGGACAATTCAGCCCTGATATCTTAAAGACTCCAGAGAATAATTCCAGCAGAGGAGCTAGGAATTCATTAGCGCTTCCATCACATTATCTCATGCTGAAGACTTTCTGGGTTGCCCAGAAAACATCTGTCAGCAAAGACAGATTCTATCAAAAATGAAAATTGAGGCTTAATTCAGCCTGGGGAGGAAACTGATTAAACAGAAGATGGGAGATTAACCCCCTGGGCTATAGCTCAGGGGTAAGCAGGGGCTGACTGTTCTATGTTCATTAGAATCAATTAAGCACTGTCCTCCCCAGGAATCAGGAAGAGAAATCTCTCTCCCAGGCCTGAATTAGCCCAGAGACAGGCACACAGATCTTCACTCTTATGATTTCTCAGTGGAGGTTGAGCCTGAATAAGCAGATATTTGGATTTACGGGGGTGTGACGAGGCTCCTGAGACAAACTTGGCTTGCCTGGCATTTTTATATTGTTTTATCTTAAATATGCCAGTAGTCATGGGGAAAGGAAGCAGGATTAAATTCTGAGAAAGGAAGAAGAGGGCAGTCCTCACATTCTAATATGATGGCATCAAACCCTGGGAGTTAGTTACAGATGCACCAACAACTAGTTATGGAATGTCAAGCACTAGCGACAAACTTAATCACAGCGAGTTTAAAATTTGACTAATAAGGCTAATAATAGCTACTCCACTGTCTCAGAGTTTGCTGATAAGTGCATTATCACAATCAACCTTTCCTGCAGTCTTATGGAGGATGGATCTGTGACCCCTATTTTACCAAGAACTGGAATGAAGTTACTTGCCGGCTTCCAAAGACCCTGATGCTGGGAAAGATTGAGGGAAGGAGGAGAAGCAGGCAACAGAGGATGAGATGGTTGGTACCACCAACTCAAAGGACATGAGTTTGAGCAAACTCTGGGAGACAGTGAAGGACAGGGAAGCCTGATGTGCTGCAGTCCATGGGGTCGCAAAGAGTCAGACACGACTTAGCAACTGAATAAAAAAACAAGGGCAATGCTACAAACATATTTATCTCTTTAAAGCAATTGAATCTTTTGATGGAGACAAGAGATTGAGCATGAATCAGAATACAGCATTTGAGAGAGCATGGAAAGAAAAGAGAATGGAAGGATCGTGTCATTACTGACCAAGATAGAGGCAGGATCATCCAACCTTTGTAGTTATGCAGCGCATTCTATAGAACACTTGTGAGCTTTATTTGTGGGAAGCGTGTTGGAAGTTCAGGTTTGTCATAGGGGCTTCCCTGGTGGCTCAGAAGATAAAGAATCCACATGCAAGGCAAGAGACCCGGGTTTAATCCCTGGGTTGGGAAGATCCCCTGGAGAAGAGAATGGCTATCCACTCCAGCATTCTTGCCTAGAGAATTCCATAGACAGAGGAGCCTGGCAGGTTATGGTCAATAGGGTTGCAGAGTCAACATGACTGAGCAACTAACACTATAGTTTCTTAATAATGTGTCTCTCCTGCCTCCAGCTACAGCAGCACTCATTTGAAGAAGGGAATGATGATCTGAATGAATTCTTGCTAGGCTTGGCATCACAAAGCCTACAATCATTGATATTTGCACTAGTGTGGTCTGGGAACTCAGGGTTAGCAATTAAACCTTTCTGACCCTGTATCCTCATCTGTAAAATGGGCAGGTGGGCTTCAGTAGTTGTGGCACATGGGCTCGGGATCAAATCCATGTCCTCTGCATCGGCGTGTAGAGGGTACTCTACAATACAGTTGGAAAAGCAAACAAAATAAGATTCATGAAAATTACATGAGCATCCTGCATGAGTGTTAGTTATTATCCCTGGAGGAAAACCACTCTCCTCTCTTCCCCCGTGAAATGCCCGGCCTTAAGCAGGTGTATTCCTAGTTCCTAGTTCTCTCTCAAAGGGAATGGCAAAGGATACATGAATCATCAGGCAATACAGCACTGCCTTTGCTTTCCTCATAGTCATCTTTCCTTCTTCTCCTCTTTCTACTGGCAATATGGGCTTCTAAAGACTGACAGTGATGCTGAGTGATTGGCTCACTTCTTCATGACCAGCGGAAGTACTCTTTCAGAAATGGAAACATGCCTCCTTCCAAGATCCACACTGAAGGAGAGAAGTTGGGCACAAAGATAATAGAAAAAAAAAAAAAATCACAGGCAGGACTTCCCCGGTGGTGGTCCAGGGATTAAGAATCAACCTGCCAATGCAAGGCATATGGGTTCGATCCCTGGTCCAGGAAGATTCCACATGCCCTGGAGCAACTCATCCTGTGTGCCACAACTACTGAGCCTGCCTGCTCTGGAGCCCATGAGCGGCAGCTACTGAGCCCGTGTGCAGCAGCTACTGAAGCCTGTCTGCCTAGACCCCGTGCTCCACAATAAGAGAAGCCGTCACAGTGAGCCCGGGCACTGCAACTAGAGTTTCCCCCACTCACCACAACTAGAGAAAGCCTGCACGCCGCAATGAAGACCCAGAGCAGCCAAAAATACACGAGCATTTTTTAAAGAATTTTTTAAAAAAATCAGAGGCAAACTGTCCAGTTATATCTGACCTTAGGTCATGTACATGCCCTCCAAAATCTGAGGGGCAAACACAGCACGCCTGAGCACGTGCACACAGGCTAGGCATCCTCAGTGTGAAAGGATGCACCCCCATCCCATCTCACACCCCCTGTCAAAGCAAGGTCTCCAGCAACTGTCAGTGATAGCGGGAGGACCAAGGCTGGGACAGAAGCCCAGGTGAGGTCATTAACCAATAGTCATGGAACCAAAGCCTCATTGACAAAGCCAAAGCAAGGTTAGGAACAGGCTGAAGTCTTCTCAGTATAAGAGCAGGACTTCCTAAACTGTGACGCTGCCCCCAGTGCTCACGAGGTCTTGCCTCTCAGAGGACTGACCCAATATCAGCATTCCTGGACATGCTCAGGCAAAGTCTGTAAGGATAGGAAGCTTCACTTCCTGGATGACTTCTCCAATACCTTCCAACATCTGTCTTATTTCCACAGAAGACTTAGGAAGGAGGAACAGGATATCATACAATACCCCTTATATGTGAAATCTAAATAGAAATTATACAAATGGACTTACTTACAAAACAGGAAGAGACTCACAGACAGAGAATGAACCTACGGCTGCCAGGGGACGGTTGCGGGAAGGGATAGTTAGGAGTTTGGGAAGGACATGTACACACTGCTGTATTTAAAACGGGTAACCAACAAGGACATACTGAACTGCACAGGGAATTCTGCTCAATGTCATGTGGCAGCCTGGAAGGGAGAGGAGTTTGGGGGAGAATGGATACGTGTATATCCACCTGGTTTGTGTTCTCTTCTGTTAGTAATTTTTAAAATGTCTTGCCTTATTCCTATTTCCTCTTCTAGTTTCTGATTTTATTTTTTCTTTCTGTTCGTCTCAATTCTTATACTTTTTAGTGGGGGGGAACTGAGTTGTGCTAATAATCTGAAAAAAAAGAAGTTCAATATTTTGAAAAACCTCAAAGACACAGACTTTGGAATGCTAAATCCTTATCCCGGGAGCTTCTTTGAAGAACATGCCAAAGCTCTTGTCGTCTTCTGCCAATAATTTTGATTTGAAGCCATGCATTAACCTACCACTCATTTCCTTGCCAAGGAATTATGAGGGTGTCTCGAATACATTAACCTTACATATCCTAGGATTCTGCCATGGATTGGACAGCCTCTAGCTCCACACCTTCCAAAAGCACAATATTCAGAAGGAAATGTACAGTTTGACTCTTCCCAGACTTTTTCAGAGATTCAAAAGCCCCAGTTGCCTTTTTATTTTGTCTACCACCATGTTGAAATACAAGGATCAACTCTGGGGCTTAAAAATATGTGAATATAGTTAGAAATCCCTTAGGGGAAAAAATGGAAGTAAAGGATTAACCAAGGAGAGCCATTACATAAAGGATTAATTCTCTCTTCTGAGTGGTCCCACATGAAGTCTTTCTGCCCACTCCCAGCTCCCCTGCAAGCCATCCTCAATCAAAGCAGATGTCTGTACAGGGAGAAGAATGTCTGTTTTAAAAAAAGCCTTTTTTTTTTTTTAATGTGAACCATTTTTTAAGTCTTTATTGAGTTTTTTTACAGCATTGGTTCTGTTTTATATTTAGGGTTTTTTTGCCCTGAGGCATGTGGGTCTTAGCTCCCAACCAGGGATCGAATCTGAACACTTGGCACTGGAAGGAGAAGTCTTAACCACTGGACCACCAGGAAGGTCTCAAGAATGTCTCTGTTTTTTAATCCCTGAAATTCAAATTCTTGACCTGAAATTATGAATCCTAGTTAATGATAGGCAAGACCTTGGATTGTAGGGGCCTATGAAGCAGAGTTTGGAAAACAGATCAACAGAATGGATTTGCCAGTGGCTTTGGTTATATGTCCAGCATAATTTTTAAACACAGTAAGTTAGGTCTATCATTTTTTGCACGCCGCCAACTGAGTAGCACCTTACATTGTGCCTTATTGGGGATTTTCCTATAATCAGAGCCTGAGTGAGGAGTTCAGAACATGATGTCTGAATACGTAAGTGAGGGAATGGAGACAGTGAGACAGGGAGGGGGACAGAGAGGCTGCATTTTCAGTCACTGTGCTAAGCAGCAAGGCCGGACTCAAAGCGAGCTCTGGAGGGTGTACGAAACACGCCACAGCTGTGCGCTTGCACACTGACCCACTGCCTCCCCTTGTCCCTTGCACAGGCCTGCCCCAAGGGATGTAACTACTCCCAGCCCCACTTCTTGCTGCTGTTATGCAGACTGAGCCAGCTCACTTGCGGCAAAAAGTGGAAAGGGGCTCAGCGCATTGGAAGTGGGATGTAGACCCCACCGACGGAACTGGATACATACCTACTCAACTGAGCCGCAGCAGAAGTCAGACGTGGATGGCCAGGATGTGACCAGTAATGCAAAAGAGTCTGCAACACGTAGATGCATATCATAACCCCTGTGTGCTCCTTTGACCTCATGACTCCTATGCAAACTCTATGGAGAGCAAGTTAGTTACATCTTTTCAAATAAAGAATATACACACTTGATCAGGAAGTTCCAATTCTAGGGGTTTGCCCTACGATTATTCATTCTTGCTCATGTGTGAGACGCCATATGTAAAATGATGCTCACGGAAGCATTATTTGTGATGGCAAACAATTGGGAGGAAAAACCTTAGTGTTAATCTATATGGGACTGATCAAATAAATAATGATATGTCCATGGAACTGTGGAATCAGGGTGGTAATTAATTGTATTCAACAAGCTGCATGAAACTGTCACTAACAAATCAGAATGGACACTCAATAAAGAAGAGGAGAAGCCCACTGACGTGCCTGTACTGATGCACAGACTGTCAGTCAGGAACGGCAAACCACGTAGCAGGTTAAAAAATGAAACCTCCCTGCAGTCCCAGTGATACTCCTCCTTCAGGTATTGTTCTGTTAGGAAGTTCAAGCAGAGGGACTTCGCTGGTGGTTCAGCAGTTAGGAATCCACCTTCCAATGCAGGGGACCTGGATTCGATCCCTGGTAGCGGAACAAAGATGCCAAGATCCCACATGCTTCAAGATAACTATGCCCATGCACTGCAACCACTGAGCCAGGGCACCTCAACCAGAGAGCCCACATGTCCCAACTAGAGTCCCGTGCTTTCTGGAGCCCACCTGCCGCAACTAGAGAGAAGACCGCACATCCCAATGAAAGATCCCAAGTGCCATAACTAAGACCCAACACAGCCAGAAATTAATAAAAAAAATTTTTTTAAGGGAGAAGCTCAAGCTGAAAGTTCAAGCATCATGCCCTCAGTTCCCTTTGCTAAAGTGTTTGCCTTGAGAACAGCTCAGGCTTCGGTAGCACAGAATGTGTTGTTGCTTATCTGAAGGGTGAATGGGAGGATATATTTAATATATTAGGCATATTATGCAGTTATTAGTAGGGTTTGTTTTCCTCCTGTCCCAGTCTCCATTTTATTCTAGATGTCTAAGCAGTTGATCGAATTAAAAGCCAGAGTCCTGCGTGTGAACAACCAGACTTCACAGAGTTAAACTAATTTCTCAGCAGGATCACATCATCAAGAAGACTGATAAATCACACTCAGTGGGATTTTTTTCTTCTTCCTGATAGCTTTCTTCTCAACTTTAATCTGCAAACAAATTGTTTCAGCCTTAAGAAAAAGCGTTGGGAACCTGGACTCCTACTTGGACTTCCCCATGGAAACCAAGATCCTGGAGAACTATGTCCAGATCCCTGTGAAACAAACCTCCCCATCTGGTCTCCTTCATTCTCTGTCTTTAAAGGCAGACAAAACTCACCAACCAAAACCACACCATGCTTTTTATTCATTTATTTTATTTTAAACTTTTTCTTTTGTATTGAAGTATAGCCGAATAACAATGTTGTGATAGTTTCAGGTGGCCAGCAAAGGGACTCAGCCACACATATACCTGTATCCATTCTCCCCCAAACTCCCTCCCACCCAGGCTGCCACATAACATCGATCAGAGTTCCCTGTGCTAGACAGTAGGTTCTTGTTGGTTATCCACTATAAAGATAGCAGTATGTACATGTCCACGCCAAGCTTTTTAAATCTCAGAAGGGATTCACCTAGGATCCCATGCCTACAATCATGGTTTAAATCCAAAGTGAAAAAAAAAGCAATTCTGGTCCTAGATTGAATCCTAGTCCTGTAGGCAGTTGATTATCCCTATAGGGTCTCTCCAGCACCTACTCATGAGCCGTCCCTTTTCGGCCTCAGTACGTGTTCAGCCAAGTGTAGGATATAAACACAGTAGAATGTACCCAAAACAACCATTATAGTTTAGACTGACAAGGAAGCAAAAAGCAGTCCCTACCCAGAGTTCTGTCTGGCATTCTGCTTTCTTTCCCAGTCTGGAGAAATCCCTAGAGGTAAAAAGGAAACCTCCCATATCAGGGTTAATTCCAGGAGCCGTAAGGATTCAGCAACAGTGTAGGAGTTACGTCTGTGTCCATTAAAAACATTCTTCTGCAGCTGGACATTTTATTAAGGACTGTGAATAATTCCATAACACAAAGGCACTTGCCCCTCTGTTTTCCAGCCGTGGAGATTAGAGTTTGGATCCATGGTAGCTTAAAACAAAGCCCACAGTGAGAAGGTTCATCACAATGACAAGGACTACAGTAAAATTTCAAGGAGTTTGACGCCATTCAGTTCTGTTCAAAAGGCTGAATGTGATGATAAAACTTGTTGATTCCCGACTCTTCACTAGGGATATGGAGACAAAGGGGCCATGGGGAGTTCCGGGGCTTAAGGAAGAAGCAAAGGGGCTTGTGGGGAAGTAAGGTTCAGAGCAAACAGGACAGATGTGTGTGTTGGCATCTCTTTGGAGCATCCAGACAGGCTTGTCCTATTTCCCTGTCTTGTCGCTGTTGCTGCTGCTCAGTCGCTAAGTCATGGCCGACTCTTTGTGACCCCATGGACTGCAGCATGCCAGGCTCCCCTGTTCTCTACCATCTCCCAGAGTTTGCTCAAATCATGTCCACTGAGTCAGTGATACTATCCAACCATCTCATCCTCCGTCATCCCCTTCTCTTCCTGCCTTCAATCTTTCCCAGCATCAGTCTTTTCCGATGAGTCAGCTCTCCCCATCATGTGGCCAAAGTATTGGAGCTTCAGCTTAGGCGTCAGTCCTTCCAATGAATATTTACGGTTGATTTCCTTTTGGACTGACTGGTTTGAACCTTGCCCATAACTGAAACAGGGATGCTAAGCTCACATCATGAACTCTGGAAAGTCCAAAGTGTAGAAACACGGGTTAGTAATTTGCTGCCTAGATTTCGTAGTTAATGCATGGGGAGATGCAAAAGAAGGGTTTTTTAAATTTTTGTTTTATAAATAAAATACTGTTTAAATTAGTAGAGGCAAATTTTTCTCCCATTAGGACCCTTATTTTCCATTTTTCATTAAAAGAATATTTCAGGTAAATAAAATGCCCCATCCCCACCCATTATATTTCCTTCCCTTTCCATGTCCCCCATGACAATTACTCCCAATTTGATGTTTATTTTTCCCGCTTATGTCTCCATATTTTTCCTGCATATTTCTCATACATATGTGTATGTATGTACTACTGAACAACACACAGTACTATTTCCTGTGCTTTTAGCTTTTAAAAAGTATGTGTTTTTCATTCTGCATTTGGTATTTACCCATATTGGTATGACTGCTCCAATTTAATCTGGCACCATTTAATAATACATTTTATGAATCTGCCACAATTATTTATCCCTTCTCCTGCTGGTATATATTTGTTTCCAACTTTTCACTATTACAAAACTGCTACAATAAACATCAATGAACATCTTTGTACTTGTCTGTGCACATGTGAAATGGCTGTGACATGTTTTTAATAAAACAATACATCTTGGAGAACTTTCTGTGCCTGTACATGCTGCTATAACTCATCTTTTTAATGTCTAAACAGCATCCTAGAAAATACAAATCACTAAAATGTATTGAAACGTGGATTGCTGGACCTTTAGATTGCTTCTCTCTTTAAGATGTAACAACAGCTACATGTCTCTATGAGCTCACATGACAGTTTCACTACTCTGTGGACCTATAATTGCAATTACTTGGTCAAAAAGTGTGTGGGGGGACTTCCCTGGTGGTCTAGTGATGAAGAATCTGCCTGCTAATGCGGGGACATCCCTGGTCCAGGGAGATCCCAGGTGCCGAGGCGCAACTGAGACCATGCACTACAACTCCTGAGCCCGTGCTCCAGACCCCATGTTCTGCAACAAAGGAAGCCACCACAGTGAGAAGACTGCACACAGCAACGGAGACCTGCTGCAGCCAAAAGTAACGAATAAATCATTTTAAAAGCCTGCTACCCCCCATTCCCGCTCCCAACCCCACTCTCCCCAAAAAAGTGTGCATAGGCTTTCAATTTTGCCACCTACTGCCAAATTACTCTCCAAAAGAGCTTCACTCACTCGCGCCAGCAGTGCAAGGGGATAGCCACTGCTCCCACCTCACCATCTCCTAGTACTGTCAGTCTTACACGTTTCTGCAACTTGATGGATTTGAAATGACATCCCATAATATCTAATTTCATTTGCATGATTACTTGTAAAATTGAACTTCTTCTCACACATTTATTGACCATTTGGTTTCCATCTTCCCTGACTGTGGATCCGTATGCTTCATCCTTTCTACTTCTTGGGCAACCACCATAAAAGTCTGTTTCCAATAATCCCTGTATCTGTTTACTTTAGAAGAGGATAATCCATTGAAAGCTTGGTTGAGAAAGTCTAAGTGCATAACAAATAAATGACTAATAAGTAAAATAATTCTAACATGTAGTAAGTAAATGAATTATTTTCAATGCCTTGATTGTTTTGGCCATACTGTGCAGCATGTGAGTTGATCCAACCAGGGATCAAGCCCATGCCACCTACAGTGGAATCATTGATTCTTAACCACTGGATCACCAGGAAAGTCCTCTAATAAGTAAATAAAATTAACACAGATGTGCTTCTCCAAGCTTTGGAAACTTGACCATGGTGGCTGTTCTATAAGTAAGAGATATCTACTCAGATGCATGTGAGTAGAAATCCAACATTGCTCATGTTCCCTTTGCTAAGGGAATTGGGGGAAAAACTAGCATTATCAAATATTGGCTCTGTACACAGATCTCAACGGATATCATCTCATTTAATCAATCATCTCATGTAATAAATGCATGAGAAGACTTACAATTTTACAAGCAGAACTGTGAAGGAAGTATTATTTTCCCCTTTTAGGATGAAGAAATAGACTTAGAGAGATTAAATTTTTATCCTGAGCAATGCAGGAGACCTGGGTTCGATCCCTGGGTTGGGAAGATTCCCTGGAGAAGGAAATGGCAACCCAGTCCAGTATTCTTGCCAGAAGAATCCCATGGATGGAGGAGCCTGGTGGGCTACAGTCCACGAGGTTGCAAAGAGTCGGACATGACTGAGCAACTTCACTTTCACTTTCATGAACCTTGTAATTAGCAAAGCCAGTATTCAAACTCAGGTTTGTCTGCCTCCAAACCACATGCGCTTGCTACCCTACAAGAGAGTCATAATCATTATGGATACTCTAGTTTGAAGAGAGGGTTGGCATTTGGAATGATAGCCATTCTTCCAGGAATGATTATTTAGGGAGCTAAAGATGATGTCCCAATTTTTCTGAATCTAACCATTAAGAATCTTCAGAGGCACCCTTACCCCACCACTCTTTTCCTGAATGGAAACCGCAGCCATCATGTTATTGTTCAAACATTGTACCCTCTGTGGGGGGTTGGTATGCATTCTCGTCTCCTTCCTTTCCACCTCTTGTCCTCCTGCTAGGAAAGGAGTGGTTAGTTTTTCAGGAAGCAATACCAGCTGCTTCCTCACGGGCTTGATGACGTGACAAGGCATTCTAAGGAGGAGAGATGAATCTCTTCTCCTCCTTAGTTTTGTTTCAAAGAGCAGTAGAATTTATCCTGAAAAAATGTAATTAAGCACATACTCATTGAACATATTACACATTTTTTTAACCAATACTCTCTTTCCCAACTACAATTGTTGGATGATTACAGAGGGAAACCAAGTTGAACCTTGACAGTATGCAATTAAGAGAACCTTACAGGAATTTCTGAAGTAGGTTTTAATAGCTCTTAAGATTCTTTGAACTCTGACAGACTTCCCATGAGTTTTAGGACAAAGCAAGTCCCTCTGTGTTGTATTAATGTATCATCACCTGGATATGATTTCAGCCAAAGCTCTGTTGGACAGTTCCCACTGCATCTTCCCATCCCCCACCCCACAAGCCTTTTTCCACTTTCTGCCTTTAGATCTTTTTTTTTTTAATTTGTTTATTTTAATTGGAGGCTAATTACTTTACAATATTGTAGTGCTTTTGTCATACATTGACATGAATCAACCATGGGTATACATGTGTTCCCCATCCTGAACCCCCCTCCCACCTCCCTCGCCATCAGCACCCTGTCTCATGCATCGAACCTGGGCTGGTGATCTATTTCACATATGATAATGTACATGTTTCAATGCTATTCTCTCAGATCATCCCACCCTTGTCTTCTCCCACAGAGTCTAAAAGTCTGTTCTATATATCTTTGTCTCTTTTGCTGTCTCACATATAGGGTTATCATTACCATCTTTCTAAATTCCATATATATGTGTTAGTATACTGTATTGGTGTTTTTCTTTCTGGCTTACTTCACTCTGTATAATAGGCTCCAGTTTCATCCACCTCATTAGAACTGATTCAAATGTGGACTTTCTGCCTTTAGATCCTTTCTGAAGTCAAGGAAGCTTGTTCAGCCTTTGTACAAGCCAGAAATTCAAGACAGTTAATAACTCTGGAGGCAATCCCCACCCAATAGGAGATTAAGTCAATAAGTAAATGTCCCATCTCTGGCCCTTCAAGTATTCTACATCCTGTTTACCCATAGTGCTACTCTATTCAACAAGGAATGCACCCTTTCTTGGATTTTCTTCCTTCCCTTTCTCATTCTCCCTATTGTCTCAATACCCTGCTCCTGGAAGCACCTCCCTAATAAATTACTTACACTCAAGTCCTTTTCTCAGGTTCTGCTTTTGAGACTACCTGAAGCAAAACCCCCAAAGTTTCACACTTATCTATGTATCACTTTAGATATAACCTCCTCCTCCAGGAAAACTTCCTTGGTTTCTTCTAAGTATAAAAAAGGTGTAGTTGAACTTTTATCACATCATGTTTTTATTGGTTATTCATTTTTTAAATATATTTCTAACTAGATAGTGAGCTTCCTAAAGATAGAGACCATATACCATTGCATGCTTAGTCCTTAGCACAATATCGGGCACATAGTAGACAATAAATACCTGATGAAAAACAGAGACAATAATGTCTAGGCACTGGGCTAAGAACTTAAGAGGCATATACCAAGATGACAACATTCAACATTCCCTTTGGTCAAGAGGATTCAGCACACTGGAAGTGACAGATATGAAAACAGATAAGTTGCAAAGCTACAAGTTTTGCTTTCCAGTGGAGATATGAAAAAAGCATTGTTTAAGCTCTATCTTGAAAGACTAGGACAAGGCTCTCAGGAAAGATATTTGAGCAAGGACTTGAAGAAACTTGGTGTATCTTTATGAAATTAATCAATAAAAATAATTTTTTAAAATAACTCCCATTTGTTGAGGTTCCTCATGCAAAGAACTTTTCTGGTATCATCTCATTTAGCTTCCATAGACAGAGATTGAACAGTTTTTTTTCCAGTTAAAGAGATTGAGGCTGGTAAGGTTGAGAATTTGTCTCAATTTGCACAGGTAGCAAAAGGTAAAGCCAGGATTCCATGTTTATTTAATGTTATTAATGTTTATTTAATGTCCAGCATTTATCATAACCATCATCCCAGGTGGTGCTAGTGGTAAAGCATACACCTGCCAATACAAGAGACACAAGAGACACAGGTTCGATCCCTGGGTCAGGAAGATGCCCTGAAGAAGGAAATGGCAATCCGCTCCAGTACTTGCCTGGAAAATCCTATGGGCAGAAGAGCCTGGCGGGCTACAGTCCGCGGGGCCACAAAGAGTCGGACACGACTGAGCGACTGAGCACATTTATCATAACAAAACTTGCTACTCTAGAGGTTACAGTTCAAGATGTTGATACAAGAGGATCACAACTCCTACACATCGGGTGAATGAGACAAGACTCACAGTGAAGCAGGTCCGAGAGGCTGGGACACAATCTTGTCTCAAACCCCAACCCCAGCACTGCCACCTACATTTGGGAGGGAACCCCAAACCTGGAGCTTCTCTTTGATGCAACAGGGACTTTGAACCCCACATAAGGCATCATCAACATTTAAGACCTGCATCTCAGAGATGAGCCAAAAAAATCAAGCCTTGGAAACTAACAGGACTTATATCCATAAGTCCAGGGCAAGGGAACGGGAAGATGGGATGAACCCCAAGGCTACTGCAGTCCAACAAAGAGTTCTTAAAAGACTCATGTTCAAACTCACACAGCTCGGGCCCGTCACAGAAAAGGCTGGTCCAGGGCACCCAAATTTGTGTGGAAGAGGCTCACTGGCTTGTCTCAGAGCTTGGACCTGGAAGGGGCATGCTCTCCAGACAGGTGTCATCTCTATGTGCTCTCTCTCTGCCTTGTTCCAGCTGGGGAGAAACTTTTTTCTTAACTTTAAGATTTTTTCTCTCTCTCATTCTCTTTTTATTTTCCCATCAGGCACCATCTATCTTCCTGTCCTCCTGCCTTGCTCCATCCAGAGGATACCATTTTTTTTCCTTCTTTTAAATTCTAGGCCTCTTTTTCTTCCCTTTTTTTATTGGAGTATAATTGCCACACAATGTTATGCTAGTTTCTGCCGTACAATGCAGTGAATCAGCTATCCGTACACATATATCCCCTCCCTCTGGACCTCTCTCCCACCCACCCCCGCCCCTCCCCCTAGGTCATCACAGAGCACCCGAGCTGAGCTCCCTGTGCTATCGAGCAGCTTCCAGCTAGCTGTCGACTTTACACACGGTGGTGTATATATGTCAATGCCACTTTCGTAGTTCATCCCATCCTCCCTTTCCCTTGCTGTGTCCACATGTTCTCTACATCTGTGTCTTTATTCTTACCCTGGAAATATGTTCATTTGTACATTTCTTTAGCTTCCACATATATGTGTTAATACACAATATTTGTTTTTCTCTTTCTGACTTACTTCACAAGGTACAACAGTCTCTAGATCCATTCACATCTCTACAAATGACCCAATTCCATTCCTTTCTATGGCTGAGTAATATTCCCTCCTGTGTATATCACCCATTCTTTGATCTGACTTTTCCTGAAAAACAAAAATATATACACAGGCATAGATGATTCTACTTGGAGTCATTCTTAATTCTTCGAGCATTTCTCAATTATTTTATAACAGTCCTCAGTTGAGTTCAGTCGCTCAGTCACGTCCAACTCTTTGTGACCCCATGGACTGCAGCACACCAGCCTTCCCTGTCCATCACCAACTCCCGGAGTTTACTCAGACTCATGTCCATTGAGTCGGTGATGCCATCCAGCCATCTCATCCTCTGTTGTCCACTTCTCCTCCCACCTTCAATCCTTCCCAGCATCAGGGTCTTTTCAAATGAGTAATGTCCCCAAAGTATCCCTTATATATATAATTCAGGTGATCGTTGGTGGTCTTTCTTTGGCACGTGTGTGTGTGGTATCACACACACAGTCAGAAACAGAGAGAGAGAGAGGTGTGCACAGATGCACATTTTAAGAGGTTCTGAGGACTGTCTCTGTCTCTCCGTTTCTGGCTGTGTGTGTGACACATGTGTGACACACATGTGCCAAAGAAAGCTCACCAACGATCACCTGAATTATATATATGTGATACTTTGGGGACATTACTCAGTAATTAGGAGATAATGCAAAATATTTTAAGGCTAAATGTTCAAGTCTTCAAATTTCCTCTCAAAATCTGATCAACTCTGCTGCAGAAACAAATCATTTCAGCTGTTTCATTCTCAGTAGAATCATAGTACTATTTTGTGGACTTCCTACAGGTGAAATATGCTTATTATGACCTATTACAGAAGTCATACAAGTGGGAAAGAAAGAAAGAAGGAAGGAAGAAGACAGGAAGAGAAAGAGAGAGAAGGGGGAGGAGGAATAGGGAAGGGAAGGAGAGGAAAAGAAGCTACTTTTCTTCTAATGGGAGTAAGCGAAGCTGCTGAATAAAGAAAAATAAATGGGAGGGGAAAAATTCCAATTTCCAGGTTTCTTTTCCATTAAAAGAAAACAGGAAACTTCTTACATTGCCTCTGTTCTGCAGAACGTCAGACAGGAAGGGAAATTCCAGAGGAGGAAAAAAACATCTTTGCTCTTATTTGAAATGCAGCATGGATAGGTGAAGACATCGAGATCTTCTAATGGTCCAGAGACAGCATACCTGATTAAGCAAGGATCCTGGAATTAAATGACTACTTCACCTTATGTTCTTTAAAGGAACTGGCCCAGACTCAGAAGAAGGCTGAGAGACCAGTCGCAGAGTGATGGGCAGTTATCAGTACCATATCAAAGGTCTGTTAATGGGATCTTGGGAAGAGAATTGGGCTGCGAGTTGGTTTAGTTGAAGACCGTTAAGAACCTCTTCCAGTAAGACGATAATCCCCACAGAATTGAAGAAAGTGACTTCACTGCATAAAACATGACCGCAGTTTATGGCACACTTTCTTGCAAAGATCTCAGGCAGCCCCTGAGGAATTGATACATCTGTAATTCCACGTTAATTGACACAAAGGGTGCTGTTTGCCAGATGACCTCACACCTAATTGAATTAGGCGGACACATTTACCACATATCACATGTTTATTGCATGCATTATCATCATTTAGCATTTATCACCCTTTCCCAGTAGCCTGTAACAGCTAAGAGGGCTAGTTCTAAAACCTGATAGACTCAACCCCTATTGAAAAAAAAACAAAAGCATAGCTCTGTGAGTTTAATCATCTTTAAAAAGCAACTAAAAATAGCACCTTCTTCAAAAGGTTGTTGTGGGTGGGAGAGACTAAAGCATGAAAAATATAATACCTGGCATATGGGGGACATTTGTAAATATCATTATTATTTGCATTTTTTTGAAAGCAGCCTGGATGGGTTTATTAGCTAGACTTTGTTCCTTGTGCAAAATCAGCTAATTATTTTCAACCACCTATTTTGTATACAATGCTTTCATATATACTTCACTGAAGTAGATATTATTATTCCTTCTTAAAAGCCAAGAAAATCAAAGTTCAGGAAAGACAAAAGAATTGCTGTTCATCATTTGACTATAAAGTTGTTTGATTTGAGCTCACGTCTTCTGACTCCACAGCACAGACTCTTGTACTATATTCTACATTACAGTGGAATGACTTTTTACACACATGAATTTTTACAGTCCATATCTATGCGTGTTCTGATAAGCCAGTTCTCCCAACACCAAGCCCTGTTTCATCACATTTGCCGGTTTCTGCGGTATGCATATTCCCACTGTGGCCAATTTCAACAACCAGCTTGGAAAATTCTTTGGTACTTAACAGTCTGCTCTAACTAGTCATTATAAGCCAGCTCCAGCCCACCTCTGACCTTTTTCTTTTATATAAAACTCACAGAAACAGGGAGTGGAAAAGTGGTTTCCAGGGGCTGGGAAGAGAGGAATAGACAGGAACGGGGAGAGATTGGTAAAGCTTTCAGTTATATGACAAGTAAGATCTGAAAAATCTAATATATAACACAGTTGACTACAGTTGTTAACACTGTATCGTAGGATTGAAATTTGCTAAGAAAGAAGGATTTAAATATTCCTACCAGAAAAGGGGGGATAAATATGTGGAGTGATGAATGAGTTAATTAACTCAATGGAGGGAATCCTCTGGCAATGTATACATATATCAAATCATCATGGTGTACACTTTGGATATCTTACAATTTTAATTGTCAACTATACTTCATAAGGACCTACTGTGTAGCACAGGGAACTCTATTCAAGACTCTGTAATGACTTATATGGGAAAAGAATCTAAAAAAGAGTGGATATATGGGTCCCCGGTGGCTCAGAGGTAAAGAATCTGCCTGAAATGCAGGAGCCCCAAGAGACGTGGGTTCAAACCCTGGGTCAGGAAGATCCTCTGGAGAAGGGCACAGCAACCCACTCCAGTATTCTTGCCTGAGAAATGCCATGGACAGAGGAGCCTGGTGGGCAGCAGTCCATAGGGCTGGAAAGAGACTTATACGACTGAAGCAATTAAGCACACAAGCACACGGATGTATAACTGGTTCACGTCACTGTACACCTGAGACACAGCACTGCAAATCAACTATGCTCCAGCAAAAATTAGAAAAGAAGCTGTATCTCAGGACTTCCCTGAGGGTCTGGTGGCTAAGAGTCTGCACTCCCAGTTCAGAGGTCCTGGGTTCAATCCCTGGTGGGAGAACTAGATCCTCCATGAAGCCACAAAGATCAAAGATCCTAAGTGCTACTCCTAAGAAGCAGTGCAGCCAAATAAATAAGCAATATTTTAAAAAACTATACCTCAATAAAGCTGAAAAAGTGGGGTTAATAATTAAATATTATTAAATTTCTGTGTGTATATATCCATATCTGGTTAGCACTAAAGTCAAACTTTAGACCAGTGGTTCTCAAACTTGACTCCACATTACGGCCACTGGCACACTTTTTCAACGCCCTGTTGGCCTATGCTGAGCCCCAGACTAGTTCTCTCAAAACCTCTGAAGATCAGACTCAGTCATCCCATATTTTAAAGTGCCCATGACTGAGGGAAGTTAAAGCTTGCCTATTGCTGGCCATGATCCTTTGCTGAGAGCATGGCTCCCTGGCTGTCTCAGACCTTGTGGGTACAGCCTTGGAACCCGCCTTAGAGAGGTGAAGTGTGTTAGAGGGGCCAAACCCAAACCAGGGCAGAGCCAGCCTATAAAGCAGAGCCAGGAAACATCAGAGAACAAGGCAGAGAAGCTAGAGCAGTGACTCAGAAAAAGGACAGGCAGCCAAGAGCAAGAGACAAGTCCGATTTCAGACACAGAAGATGGGCCAAGGAACTGAAGGGACACAGATGCTAAGTAACAGACAATCAGATGGGAGTGGCTAAGCCTTGGGGTGGGGATCGTACCGATTGGTTCAGCCTTCTGCCCAGCCACTACTCACAGGGCACCCATGGGCAGCTCATTTAAAATCTATTTGCCTCCATTTCTTCTCCTATGAATGGGAGCAACAGGATCTTCACATAAAGGATTTAATGATGTAAGGGTAGCACAGTTTTCATATAGCAGTGTTAGTTTTAAAAGCTGGTCTAATTACTGGTCTGAAAGGCAACTCTGCCTCAATCAGGAAAGGCTTTTTAAATTTTACTTCATTCCATTTTTTAAGCTCAAGTGCACAGATTTGATTGTCCGCTTAAATACATGGCACACTTTTCTCATCCATCCATCTGTGGGTCTCTTTTTATTTATTTTTTTTATCAGTGTATAGTTGCTTTACAATATTGTGTTAGGTTCTGCTGTACCATGAAGTGGTTGGGCTGAGCTCCCTGTGCCATACAGCAGGTTCTGTGGGTCTCTTTCTAAATCGTTTCTCACTTTATTTCTTGTTCTAATCCCATTCTCTTTCCCTCATAAGCACCGTCCCGCCTGTATCTAGTATACATACTTCTAACCTACATGTGTTTATTCTTTTCTCTTCCTATCTATGGAAGTTATGGCTTGTGGGAGAACCCTTTAAATTTATGCAAAGAGCATCCTTTAAATTTACACAAAGAGCATCCTATTAGTTTATTTGGTGTGACATATCAAAATACCACCCAGATGTAGTGGCTTAAGCAACAGACGTTTCTCACACTTCTGGAGGCTAGAAGTCTAAGATCCAGATCTAAGCCAGCAGGGCTGGCTTCTTCTGAAGTCTCTCTCCTGGGTTTACAAGGGGCTGCTTCTCTGTGTGCATCACATGGTCTTTCCTTTGTGTGGGTACGTATCTGGCAACTACATTTCCTCTTCACAAAAGGACATCAGTCAGGTTGTACTGGGGCCCAATCTAAAAACTTCTTTTTAACTTAGTAACCTCTTTTCAGACCTTATCTTTACATCTGGTTACCTTCTTCAGTCCTGGAGGTTAGGGTTTCAGCATATGAATCTGCTGTTAAGCTGCTAAGTCACTTCAGTCATGTCCGACTCTGTGTGACCCCGTAGACGGCAGCCAACCAGGCTCCCTTGTCCCTGGGATTCTCCAGGCAAGAACACTGGAGTGGGTTGCCATTTCCTTCTCCAATGCATGAAAGTGAAAAGGGAAAGGAAGTCGCTCAGTCGTGTCTGATTCTTTGTGACCCCGTGGACTGCAGCCTTCCAGGCTCCTCCGTCCATGGAATTTTCCAGGCAAGAGTACTGGAGTAAGGTGCCATTGCCTTCTCCATATGAATTTGAGTGGATGCAATTCAGCCCATAAGCATTACTGTTTAACTATAGTCAATTTTTGTAGTCCTGATCTTTCCTGGTGGCTCAGATGGTAAAGCGTCTGCCTACAAGGTGAGTGGACCCGGGTTCAATCCCTGGGTCAGGAAGATCCCCTGGAGAAGGAATTGGAAACCCACTCCAGTACTCTTGGCTGGAAAATCCCATGGACAGAGGAGACTGGCAGGTCCTGGCAGGTCCATGGGGTCACAAAGAGTTGGACACAACTGAGCGACTTCACTTTTGTACTCCTGGTATTAGCGCAGGTTTGTGTGCCCCATGGGCAGTGAGGCGAAACACACCAAAACGTCGGATTTTGGAGGAGAGAAAGGTTTCCTGCAAGGTCATGCAAAGAAACGGGTGATTTGTACCCTAAAATGCCCTGAAGTCCGTAAAGGGTTTCCAGTTTCAGCAAGACATTTTTGAAAACCAGGTAAGGGAGGCGGGGTCACAGAGTGGGTAATCAGTTCATTCACAATGCTCTGATTGGCTGCTGATGAGGAAACGGGGCGGTGTCGCAGGATTGAACTGGATCAGTCCTTAGGCTCCCAGAGGCCTGGGGCTATGTGCTCCTGGTTGCCTGCATGCGTGCTTAGCTGCTCAGCGTGTCCAACTCTTTGCGACACCATGGACTGTAGCCCACCAGGCTCCCCTGTCCATGGGATTCCTCAGGCAAGAATATTGGAGTGGGTTGCCGTTCCCTTCTCCAGGGGATCTTCCCGATCCAGGAATCCAACCCGCATCTCTCGCATTGCAGGCAGATGCTTTACCGTCTGAGCCACCAGGGAAACTCCATGTTCCTGTTTATCAAGTAATTAAATCTTCCATTTGGTGGAGAGTTTTCGCATCTGCAGAGCAACTCAGGAAGTGAGCAGCAGATAGTTTTCTAGGTTCTTCAGAGAGGAGCTCAATTAGGGGATCTGGGGCGGGGTGGGGGACCATCCCAGGAAGGCCTCGTAGTGTCCTGCTCAGTCACCCCGGCACCCTGGGACCATGCTTTCTTGTACCCTCTTCGTCAGTGATTCCAGACTTGGCACATAACTTACCCTGGCTAATGTGACATTAGCCAGTATGATCAAGCAAAGGCTTGGTAACTGCACTAGGGGTTTGCCTTCTCTGCTACCCTGCGAGAAAGCCCAAGCCAGGCCACAAGCTGGTGCTGACATGAGGCCCTCAGACATAAGAAGCCAACATCAGTGACTAGACGGACAGGTAAACCCGTTGCAGGCAACCTGGTAACAACTGTTCCAATCCCCTACCGACAGCAGGGGAATGAGTGAACCCAGGAGAGACCAGCAGAGCTGCTCTGTTCATCCCAGCCCCAAATGCTGACTCTCAGCCTCCAGAGCTAATAAATAGTAGTTAGAAGGCAGTGAGTTTGAGATGGCCTGTTAGCAGCAGACCTCATGGCAGCTATGCATCTCATTCTGTTCCTTTCTTTTTTCTCTCATTTAACATTATGTAGTTGAGATGTTGCTATTTGTAGATCTGTTTCACTCCTTCTCTGGCTGCAATGCGGCATTCTGTCATATGCACATGTCATATTTTACATATCCATTCTTCCACGGAGTAACAGTTGAGCTTCCTCCAATTTTTTACTCCACACACATCCTTGGAGACATCTCATTATCTGCCTGTGTGAAAGTTTCTGTGCACATGCTACTCAGAAGTGAAATTTCTGGGTTGCAAGGCATATGCATACTTAATTGCACTAAATATGGTTGCATTGGCCTTCAGAATAGCTATAGCAATTTACATTCCTTCCAGAAGTGAAGAAGGGTACTCTTTTTTAGGGGACTTTAATGTTTCCTATTAGAGTAGGAATCCTTCCCTGATGGTGGCTAGCTTTCAGCCTGCAAGAGAAAGTAAGTATAAGCCCTGAGTTGAGACAGAAAACAGTGGTCCAGAAACCAAAGATCAGCTTCTGCCATAGGCAGATCTTAACACTCATATAATTTATAAAGTCTAACATATACAGTTTAGTTAATAAAACTGTACCAATATTAGTTTATTCACTGTAATGGACATTACAATTAATGGATAGTTTTGGGAATTAATAGGTAGTTTTACAACATGTAAAACTATACAGAGAAACTAAAAATATATAGTGATTATTTAAAGGGAAGGTTAGAGGATGTGATCACAAGGGCCATGTAGGTATATTCTGGGATGCCTATAATGCTCTTTCCTTACCTGAATAAGGGGTACTACTACTACTAAGTCGCTTCAGTCATGTCTGACTCTGTGCGACCCCTTGGACTGCAGCCTACCAGGCTTCTCCATCCATGGGATTCTCCAGGCAAGAACACTGGAGTGGGTTGCCATTTCCTTCTCCAATGCATGAAAGTGGAAAGTGAAAGTGAAGTCGCTCAGTCGTGTCCGACGCTTAGAAAGTCCCATGGACTGCAGCCTACCAGGCTCCTCCATCCATGGAATTTTCTGGGCAACAGTACTGGAGTGGGGTGCCATTGCCTTCTCCGGAATAAGGGGTAAGTGTGGGTTAAAACAGATGTTTGGCTTAGTAATTTTCATTAAGTTTTTTGGGCTTCCCTGGTGACTCAGCAGGTAAAGAATTCACCTGCAATGATGAGATGCAAGGAACTTGGGTTTGATCCCTGGGTTAGGAAGATCCTCTGGAGGAGGAAATGGCAATCCACTCCAGTATTCTAGCCTGGGAAATCCATGGAGGAACTTTATTACTACATATTAATATATACATATCTATTTTATGTACATTTATAACCATAAAATTATTTTTCAAGTGGAATGTAATGCACTGCAATAACAAGGGAGATTTTCTCTGCAAGATGAGATTATGGATATTTTTCTTTTTCCTATGCTTTAAAACATGTTCTAATTTTTTTTTACCATGCATGTGAATGCTATGTATTACCTGAGAAGAGTAAACTCTGCCTATTAAAGAAGGAAAGAAAAACAGACTGTCAAAGTGCATCTGGCCAGAAATATCCTGTTTCTTTCCATTTAGAGCTTTGTGTGTGCTAAGTCACTCAGTTGTGTCCAACTCTTTGTGACCCTTTGGACCATAGCCCGCCAGACTCCTCTGTCCATGGGATTTTTCAGGCAAGAATACTGGAGTGGGGTGCCATTTTCCTCTTCCAGGGAATCTTCCCAATCCAGGGCTTGAACCCACATCTCCTGTATCTCCTGAATTGCAGGCAGATTCTTTACCCGATGAACCATCAGGGAAGACAATCTACGGCTTTATGTTGTGCTAAAAGTTGACTAGAAATATACCAGTTAAGGTCATCTAATTGCATGTCAAATGGAAATGTAAGGTAGCATATAATGCAGGAAAAATCTAGAACTGCTATAATAAAGTTTTCTATAAATCATTTCAATGCTTCAAAAGATTGTTTTCATAATTCCCAGTTCAGAAATGAGCTCACAAACAACAAAAATACAATGACTTTGGAGAAGACATAATGACCCACAGAAAAGATAGCCAAAAAAATTCTTATCATTTCACAGCTTTTTCAGAAGCAATTAAGCATCTGGCCTGGTACTTTCATTTGCAGTGTTAAATACCAGAGGGAAAATAATAGACGAAATAGACAACAGCCCCTGCTTGATTTTGTGCAGGCATTTCAAGGGAGCCATTCACAAGACATATCTCCTTAGAGAAGTCCAACGTGGAGAACTTTCTGATTGTATGTGACCTTTACAAGTCATGTTAGCCTCCCTGGACCTCGGTGTCCTTGTCTGTAAAATGAAGGCTAGGAAGTAATGATTGCTACGGACGCTCCTAGTATTAAAATGTTATGACTGAATCTACCCAACATACAGGAGGACAGATCTTACAGGAAAATCAATGCTGAAGATAATAGATTTGACTATTCTGTAACATTTTAGTCTATATCTTCCAATCTATGTTCATTTTAATATGACACTTTTTAAATACTTTCCTACTATTTTAATACCATACTTTTCAGCCTATGTTTCATTTCAACCCATGTTCCTCCTCAACAACTTCTATTGATATTTTAAGTAGGAATAGAAATAACATTACACCTATTTAGAAATGAGAAAAAAATGAAATAAATATTGACATCATGCAACAGACAGCACAAAGTTTCAACGGCTTCTGAAAATGTAGGATCTAACAATATATATCTGTAGACTCTTACGCATTCTGGTTCTCAAGGTTTGGGGACTGTGTTTCTTTTTTATTCTCACCTGTAAAATAAGGTTGAACCAGGTTAGATGATCTCTATGATTCTCTTATTTTATGACTAAAGCAAATTCACATTTCCAGTAAACAGACAAGGTCTTGATTATGAATGGTCATCTTATATAGCTCAGAAAACTGTAACGTGTGTGGAAATGGACTAGAAGTCACTTATTTGGAAATGCTTCATGGCCCCTAAGAACCCAATATTGTGCACACGGCTCTCTTCTCTGTCACTGAATTGAGTCAACAGAGACCCATGTTCTGATTCCAACTCGTGATCGCTGGGACCTCAGTTTTGTGATCTATAAACTTAAGGGCTTGAAAACACCACACAGACCACAGAAGTTTTGTTTGACAGTAATGTGATGCCTGCCCCATGTTTTACAAGACAATAAGACCAGATAGGTCTTTCTTGGTGTGATATAGGGCTCAGCTCTGACCACCTGAAAGTTTCCAGCATTTACATGAACTATTAATAGACTCCACTGCCCCTCTCAGGCACTGGACTCTGTATCCCTGCCTTAACTGTCTTTCAAGAAATCGTGATTCTGGCGGTTTTTTTATTCTGTGGCCCCGGCCTTTGTGACAGTAGGTCTCAGACTTCAAGGGGCATCAGAACCATCTACAAGGACTGTTAAAAACAGAGGGCTGGACCCCAGATTCAGACTTCCTGATTCATCAGGCCTGGGGTGGGACCCTAGAAATTGCATTTCTACCAGGTCCTTGGTGATGTCGATGCTGTTGGCCCAGGGACCACACTTTGGGATGCTCACTGATCTCACAGATCACTGTACTGATCTTTGGGTGCTGCTACAAGAGTAGGTAGACGTAATAGTCAGCAAGTTTTTCTTACTGAATGTGACCTGGCTCCCTTCACTTTTTATCCATTAAAGAAATCTGCCCTTGTTCCACTTGACTGTGCTTAAAATATTTGAAGATTATTTTTCTGCCCAGACCCACACTCTTATGGTCATTTTCAAGCAGGTTATCATAAAAAGATGCCTGGTAAAATTTATTTTTCTCTAGTGTTGTGGAACAGCAGTGGTTGAGTATGTCAATAATAGCAATGTCATTAAAAAATAAACGCAAGTAGTGAGGCTGTTTCCTATGGTTCTTAAATTTCTCCAAATTCTAGGACATATGTTTGAAAAACTGTCAGTATGCTACACTGTACATTGCGTTATTAGCTGTTAATTCGAGCATATCATCTCTCTGCAGGTGGATTCCACCACTAATTATTGCTTGTCGTTCTGACCTGTCCAACTGCCTGCGACCCCATGGACTGTAGCCCACCAGGCTCCTCTGTCCATGGGACTTCCCAGGCAAGAATACTGGAGTGGGTAGCCAGTCCCTTCTCCAGGGGATCTTCCTGACCCAGGGATTGAACCTACGTCACCTGCATTGCAGGCAGATTCTTGACTGTCTGTGCCACCAGGGAAGACCCAACTATCGCTTACTCCTGGGCAAATTTTTTAAACTTCCCGTGCCTCAGTTTCCTCATACAACTGTTTTGAGGACCAGAATGAGCATACATGTGTGTCTGCACACACACACACACACACACACACACACAACACAGAACAGTGTTTTGCACAGAGTAAGCACTTACATATGTTTACTTATATGTAATAAATATGTGTTTGTTCTTATTATACATTGCATAAGGAAAAGAACAACATAAATAGATACATTTAAATAAATGGTTTCTTGTAAAGGAATTGATTTAAATACATTCAATTAATAATAGGGGCTAATAGCTCACAGACTTAAAAATCTACAATCGCTCACTTCCTAGGAAAATGGATTGATTTAACAGATCTAATGAGCTCAGTGTTTGCTCATAAAGAGGACAAGCTGCTGATTTCCATGGGTATTTTTCATTTTCCCAACACCCTCGCCCTTCTTCCGACACCACCTAATGCATCCGATTGCTCCATTCAGATGGCTGGCAGGTGAGCCCCCTGTCCCAAAGTAAGTCAACCAGAGTGCTGGCATGGAAATCTAAAAACTAGAACAGAGAAAGTCAGTCAGTCCTTGAGTGGTGGTTTACCATAGGGTGGGAGGCTAGGACTGGATTTGTATTCTAATTTCCTATGACATACCCTAGAGAAGTGAAGGAAACATTTATACCTAAAAAGGAGGAAGAAAGAATGTGGTACATAGAGAAAATCATACATAAAAGAAATAGCCAATTCTAAGAGCATCTGTGTTTCTGATTCCAGGTTTGATGAGAACTGATAACACTTATGTTCTTAGGTTCTGTGAGACTCCCAATATCTTTTCAATAAATCTCATTTCTTCTTAATTCAGCTAGTGTGATTTTCTTCCACTAGCACCTAAATGATCCTAAACAATAATATGTCCACACAAGGCAACTGCTCTGGAGGTCACCATTCATTTAGGTGTAATTGACGCTGTACCCAGAACTCTCCAGTGAACTTTGCACTTTGTTGTTGGTCAGTCGCTAAGTTGTGTCTGGCTGTTTGCGACCCCATGGACTGCAGCACTTGGGGTTTTTCTGTCCTCCACTATCTTCTAGAGTTTGCTCAGACTCGTCCATTGAATCAGTGATGCTATCTAACCATCTCATCCTCTGGTGCCCGCTTCTGCTTTTGCCTTTGATCTTTCCCAACATCAAGGTCTTTTCCAACGCGTTGGCTGTTCGAATCAGGTGGACAAAGTATTGGAGCTTTGACTTCAGCAACAGTCTTTCCAATTAATAGTCAGGATTGATTTCCTTTAGGATTAACTGGTTTGATCTCCTTGAAGTCCAAGGGACTCTCAAGAGTCTTCTCCAGTACCACAGTTTGAAAGCATCAGTTCTTCAGTCCTTAGCCTTCGTTATGGTCCAAATAGTCAAAAGACATAAAAAGTATAGGCATAAAGGTACTTGACTGAGATGTAATACCCAAGACATTCACTTCTCAAAAGCAAAAAAAAAAAAAGATTTTGTGAAGTTGCAGAGGGTCAAAGTTTGACTCTACGTAAGGCCTCAGTTAGCAGAAGAATTAATGAAAGAAACAGGCTTAGCCTAGGCGTAACCAGGCTCACACTTCAGTTCAGCCCTGAGATTCTGGCTTCGGGATAAAAAATACATTCAGCTTTCAATGAGTTTTGTAAATTCAAGGTCTGTCCTATCAAATGAGGAAGGAATTCCGTAACAGACAACCTTGATCTGAAAGAAGAGGGAAAACAAATTCTAAGACCAAAAAAAAAAAAAAGCATATAAAAGACAAAGCTTCTTTTTGGATCTTCTTGAAAAGTCATTTTCACTCTCTTGACAAAGCAATCAGAAGACAAGCTTGCAGGGTGAGACGGGGATGGATGAGGAGCTGAGGGCCAGGCTTGGAGCTGCTCCCAAGAAGGCAGTGCCTCTCCCCTTAACAGACCCGAGGCTGTGCTTGTGCTACAGTTCTCATTGTCTAGAATTCTGTTTGAAGCTGCCCTAACAGGCACTTCCTGCAACTGACAAACCATAATCTGGGTATAATGGTTTCTTTCTTATCTTCAAAGAAAATTTACCAAAAATAATCAGGAAGTCTTGCCATGCAAGTCACGCTATAATTAGTGTTAGACTGTAGCTAATATGGCTTTAGACTCCAATTTTCAAAGGGAAAACAGGGCTACCCATTTGCTCTGATTGATATACTCTGTCTCACTGCCCCAGCTGACTGAAGACATGAACCCCAGAACAAGTTGCACAGGGAGGATTTCAAGAAAATGCAGACCTCCTAGGCTAGGATCTTGCTGTCAGTCCCGAGGCCTGTAAATGAGTATTTAGGCAGTATTAACCTTTCAGCTTCACTTTATGATAAACATCCATCATT
The DNA here is from genome assembly GCF_002263795.3 of Bos taurus. Classification (NCBI taxonomy): domain Eukaryota; kingdom Metazoa; phylum Chordata; class Mammalia; order Artiodactyla; family Bovidae; genus Bos; species Bos taurus. Next base: position 15,808,637 of record NC_037348.1, read on the forward strand.
CATTTATTCCCACTTTGTTGGATCGCTGCCTTCACAAGTTTGACTTTAATTGATACTTTTAATTGGTCTCTGTAGGATGTGAAAGTGCAAACTTTCCCACAGATTAAAAGAGAGTGTAGTCTGTCCCAGAAAAGCATTAGAATGGAGTGGGGGAGACCGAGATCATGACAGGGTTGTAGTTGGAGGTTTCCTTAAATTTTAATACCTCCATAAAATATACTTTCTTCTATCAGTTAGTTAGGGGGAAAATAATCATCATGGTATGACCCTCTTAATATAAGTGTTGAAGTGTCTAGAATATTAGGTGGTTTGTAAACCTTGTACATGTGCGTGCTAAAATGCTTCAGTCGTGACTGAATCTTGGCAACCCTATGGCTGGTAGCCCACCAGGCTCCTCTGTCCATGGGATTCTCCAGGCAAGAATACTGGAGCGGGTTGCCATGCCCTCCTCCAGGGGATCTTCCCAACCCATGAATCAAACCCACGTCTCCTGTGGCTCCTATATTGCAGGTGGATTCTTTACCACTGAACCACTGGGGAAGCCCTCGTAAACCCTAAGGTGCATATATGAAGGAGGTGATAGCTATTCTTTTCATAAGAGTTCTCTTCCTAAACTAATCAATCCTTAAAAGTGATGCTCCTTCAGGAAAGACACCGGGGAAGACGTCTACGAAAACTTAACTCTTATCCCTGGTTCCTAAAATCAAGGCTAAAGCCCCAACTCCACCAGTAACAACTTATATGACCTTGAAGAAGTCACCAAATTTTTCTAAACTTCACTATCATCATTCAAACACACACACACACACACACACACACAGAAAGAACCAATGCCTTCCTGCAAGGTGAGCTGCTACGAACTCATCCATTCATTCCTTCAACCAGTAATTGTAATCCAATGTGATAACAGCATTTGATGGGTTTGTATACAATCCTGGGGCACAAAGAAGAAGCAATCGATTGCATCCAGAGCCATTGGGACAGGGTGCTCAGGAAAGGCAAACTGGAACTTGGAAGAGTCATCACGTCAACCATGCCTAGGGTCCATGTGAGCAAAGAGAGGAAGTCAAAAGAGCCGTGTGGGTTGAGAGAATAAGGCCAGGACCTCATCAATGGAGCCTCTCATGAGGGGAAATTGAGGGAGCAGAGGCTGGAAAGGGAGGTCGGGCCCAGATTATGCATCCTGGGAGTCAAATGACAAACTTCATTGTGGAAAACACTTTCTAAATGGAAAAATGAACATGTGACGTGCTCAGCCACTCAGTTGTGTCCAACTCTTTGTGACCCCACAGACTGTAGTCTGCCAGGCTCCTCTGTCCATGGCATGTCCCAGGCAATAATACTGGAGTGGGTTGCATTTCCTCCTCCAGGGGATCTTCCCAATCCAGGGATCAAACTGAGGTCTCCCACATTGCAGGCGGATTCATCTGAGCCACCAGGGAAGCCCACATATTAGCCATGGTGAACCTCAATTTCCTCATCGATAAGCTGGGGTTGATAACACCCACTTTGCAAAGATGTTTTGGATGGTAGGAATCATTTATATAAAATGCCTGGCACATCCCAGGTGGTCATTAAGTGATAGCCATTAGCATATTTTTATTGGCAATGACGTATCTGAACTGCCAAGATCAATGTCTGGCTCAGAAGAGGTGTTAATAAATCCCCTTCATTATTCTCAGAGGTGGGAAGGGCAGTTTTTTTAATTAGCCTTATTTGTAAAGGGGTCAGAATTCCACTTTCCCCAGCAATTCTCCTCATCTGAAAATTTCCACTCTCAATCCTTCCATGAGTCATGGAAAAACTTTTCCAAAGTGTGTTTTCAAGCAAAATAGTTCTGTGGTCTGAATATGTGTTAGAAACATTCATTCTCATGCATGTTGAGTTGTGTCTGACTCTTTGCAAAGCCATGGACTATAGCCTGCCAGGCTCCTCTGTCCATGGAATTCTCCAGGTAAGAATACAGGAGTGGGTAGCCATTCCCTTCTCCAGGCAATCTTCCTGACCCAGGGATCAAACCCGTGTGTGTGTCTTCTGCTTTCCTGCATTGCAGGTGGATTCTTTACCACTGAGCCACCTGGAAAGTATTAGAAACACATACACTCACAAACAGCCATGCTGCAGTTCTTAAACTTCTGTGACCACAGAACACAAGCGTCTGTAGAGCTGGACTCAGTTGGAGAAAAGGCAAATCAGGACTTGATCTGCATTCAGATGTCTTATCCAAAAGGAGATAAAACTTGAACAGCTGACAGTAGCAGTAGTGATAATATCCATAATTCACTGTCTATATATGCTTAGAATATTGCATGCATTGCCTCATTTAATTAATGTTCATTACAGTCTTAGTAATAGCCACATCTACCCAACACTATGTGCCAAGAACTCCAAGCATTTTAATAATTGTTCAATTCTTGAAATAATCCTATGAGGAGAGAGTCATTAGTATCTCTGTTTCACAAGTGGGATAACTAATGAACAGTGAGATTAAGTGATTTGCCCAAGGTGACTACTTCTGAAGTGCTGAATCAGGAATCAAACCCAGGCAGCCTGGCTCCAGAATCCATGCTCGTAACTGTTGCATCACATATCCATCAATCCAGGGATCCATTGTTGGATGTGTAAACTGAGGCACAGCAATAGAAGAGACTCTTCTCAGGTGGCTCAGCCATAAAGAATCTACCAGCCAATACAGGAGATGCAGATTCAATTCCTGAGTCAGGAAGATCTCCTGGGATAGGAAATGGCAACCGCTCCAGTATTCTTGCCTAGAAAATTCAATGGACAGAGGATCCTGGCAGGGTCCATGGGATCACAAAGAGTCGGACACGACTAAGCAACTGAGCGTGCACACACACACTTCCCTAGGAAATCAAAAGAAGCTCGTGAGAACCATGATGAATACTCAGGGCATGCTCTGAAGTTTCTGGGCAAAGCTAAAAGGAGAAGTAATTACTTCTGCAGATTGGGTTATGATGCAATAGGGAGTTCAGTACACATAAGGAGCCAGTCTCTCTTCCACTGGACCATGGATTACAATTCACAAAAAGTGTTTAACAGAAAACCCTCAACAAAAGAAGTCTCTTTTCCTGACTGGACCAAACCCCTAGTTTTTTTTAAAATATATATTAAATTTATTTCTTTTTAATTGAAGGATAATTAAGTGTGGAAGTCACTCAGTCATTTCCAACTCTTTGTGACCCCATGGACTGTAGCCCACCAGGCTCCTCTGTCCATGGAATTTTTTAGGCAAGAATACTGGAGTGAGTTGCCATTGCTTTACAATATTGTGTTGGTTTCTGCCAAAATCAACATGAATCAGGCATAGGTATACCTATGATCCCTCCCTCTTGAACCTCCCTCCCACCTCCCTCCCCATCCCACCCCTCTAGGTTGTCACAGAGCCCTGGCCAAACCCCTGGTTTGCCATGAGTCTTCTGGAATCTAGTCATGGTACTATTCTCAGCAATGTGGCTTGATGCATGCACCCCAAAGAGACGAGTGGCTCGCTGCCTGAATAAAAGTGAAAGTGTTCGTCATTCCGTCATATTTGACTCTTTGCAACCCCATGGACTGTAGTCCGCCAGGCGCTTCTGTCCATGGAATTCTCCAGGCTGAATACTGGAGTAGGCTGCCATGCCTTTCTCCAGGGTATCTTCCCAATCCAGGGATCCAATCCAGGTCTCCCGCATTGCAGGCAGATTCTTTACCATCTGAGCCACTAGGGAAACCCATGAATACTCGAGTGGGTTAACCTATCCCTTCTCCAGGGGATCTTCCTGTCCCAGGAATCAAACCGGGGTCTCCTGCATCACAGGCAGATTCTTTACTGTCTGAGCCACCAGAGAAGCCCCAAATCTACCCTAATTGGAGAAAACCTGCCCAGGTGGTGGAGTCTACCTGCTGCTCCCTGTTGCAGTTTAACACATTCTCATTAAATCAATTCTAGGTCCCCTTCGCTTACTGCTTTTCAATTTAACAATTGAGCTGATATGGCTCCTCTGTTGAATTGACAAAGCCACAGACTCAGTCCTACATTGGCTAAAATACTTTAGAGCACAAAATCAACTCAGTGAGACTGAAGCCAGGCACCCCGTGTCATTGTCATTGACAGCATCTGCGGATGGCTTTGTCTTCCTCCCACAAGCACAGTCACACTAATAGAACATGGGGGACTCTATTACTTTTCCAGCATGCTTGCTTGTCTTCTCAGGGAAGAGAGGATTTATGGGTTCTCTGGGGCCTCCAGGCCCTGAGATCCACCGCACCATCACTCAGCAGGTGCCAACGCTCTGAAACCAACGGGACACCAGCCCAGGTAAATGATGTCAGGCTGGAGGCTCCAAAACCTGTCCATGAAATAGTTTACCTCCTATGGTTCAGTCAAATGATGAACTATCACACAGTTACACACACACACACACAAGATTACTAGAAAAATAGTGTAGAAGTATAAAACAATGCTTTGATGTAAGAAAATTCTAAATGGCAAAATTCAGAATGGCCCGTGTACTCTGGACCCCATGTGCAAAAGTATTTATGCAAGTGATATGCAATCCTTATACTCTTGTGTAGAAAAAGAAAATTTTAATTACTGCATATGCTTTTTTCTTAATATTTATTGATTTATTTCTATTGTTCAGCTGTGCTGCGTCTTCATTGCAGCACGTGGGACCTCCAGGCTGCGTTGCAGCACGCAGTATCTTTTAGTTGCGGCATGCAGGCTCTAGTTCCCTGGCCAGGGATCAAACCTGGGCCCCCTGATTTGGGAGCATGGAGTCTTAGCCACTGGACCACCAGGGAAGTCCTGCATATCCTTTTTTTATTTGATCAGTTTGACCAACACTGCGTAAGATTCTGAACATAAAGGAATCACATATTCCATGAGAGCTTTTCGAGGAAGTTAACAGCCATTCACTATGGACTATATGCCTAGGGAAGTACATACAATATTGCAAGCAACCCTTGAAACAAAATTGCAAGGTGGGTAGTGTTATCTCCTTTCAGAGAGCACAAAGTACCTTGCTGATGAATGACTGCAACAGACAGAATTATGACCCTGAATCTTTACTCCATCTCCAGTAACAGGGTCACACGTCCGGATCCTTGGCCACGTAAGCTGACAGGGGCCCTGGACTCTGAGTTCAGCCTCCACGACTTGTTTCGGCTGATGAGATGTTAGTCCATGGGATCCACAGAGACTGAAAGCTTTTGCAGTTGGACATGCTCTCTTCCACCTCTGCTACCACTAGTGCCCTGGTTCCAAGGAGGCACGTGAAGAAGAGCCACCCTGGCTGAAGCAAGCCCAGGCTACCCCCTATCCACCCAACTCCCACACTGTCCTGCAGACACTGGAGCTAAATCAATGCTTATTTGGGTACGCTACTGAGATTTTGCGATCAGTGTCACTTAACATTATCGTGGCCATGGCTGACTGAATCCGTGACTAAGTCAGAGCTCAGGCTCAGACCTCTCATTCCACATCCATTGCCTTTTTGGTGCTGTGTTGGTTTCCCGGGTGGTGCAGTGGTAAAGAGCCTGCTTGCCAATGCAGGAAACACAAGAGACTTGTGTTCAATCCCTGGGTCAGGAAGGTCCCCTGGAATAGGAGATGGAACCCACTCCAGTACTCTTGGCTGGAAAACTCCATGGAACAGAGAAGTCTGGCCGGTTACAGTCCATGGAGTCACAAACAGTCGGACACAACTGCATGACCTAGCAAGCACATATTACCATGTAGTCTGAAACTTTTACTAAAACTATACTTGATACATGGGAAATTGGGCTGAACCAAATGAGATTTGAACAAGCTTATCTTTATCATCCTTTTTCTTTTCCCACTATGACCTTTCATGCCTAATATTCAAATTGGGCTGGTAAACAGCCTACAAATGACAATGAATTCTATCAAACATATTCAGTGCAAGCATTGCTCTGGACTCCTAAAGCGGGGCCAGATTTGGCTGGGTAGAAATTTTACATTGTAATGTCTGCAGTTAGGTAAACAGAATCATGGTCATTAAAGATTTTACAGAGAGGGAGTTATATTGAGAAATAGCTAGATAAATGGTGCTACATCCAAACAATGGAATATTACCCCCTCTGTTTTATACATTAAAAAGCTAAATATGCATATGCATATTTGCTCATTTTTGCATCAGCATAGAGAAAAACATGAGAAGGATACACACTGTTACATCGGTTACCTCGGGGTAGATGGGGAGCACGGGTGTGAGTGAAAGATGATCAGTTTATGCAGCTTTATATTGCTTTGCTTATTACCATAATCTTACATAACTTCTAAGCCATTATTTGGCAATGTTTCTCTTCCTCCCCTACCCGCCGGTACTTCCATTATACATATGATGCTGTGTTTGATGGTCACCCCCCCCGCCCCCCACATTTCTTGGAGGGTCCATTCATTTGCCGGTGGTGGGGGGAGATGCTGTGCTGGGACTTCACGGCAGCGAACTGGCTTCTCTAGTTGTGGTACGAGGGTTTCGTTGCCCTCTGCATGTGGATCTTGGTTCCCCGGACCAGGATCAAACCCCTGTCCCCTGCATCGTAAGGTTGATTCTTAACCACTGGACCACCAGGCAAGTCCCAAGTTCCATACATTTTTATTCATTCTTTTTTCTCTCTATTCTTCACCTTGCATAGTCTCCACTGAGCTTTCTCCAAGTTCATTGATTCTTCTTTCTGCCACTTCAAAACAAGTTTAGGGGCCCTCTGGAAAAATTTTTATTTCAGCTATGTTTACTTTTCAACCCCAGAATTGCCCCAGAACTTGATGATGTTACAATTTCTATTTTTTTAATATTCTCTATTTGTAATATGATCCTGCCTTCCTTTACTTCTTAACTCATAGTTTCATTTACTTCTGTAATCATATTAATGTTTACAATGGCCATTTTGACTTGGTTGCTGTCGAAGCTGACTTCTGGTCACTCTCACAAGCAGTTTCTATCTGTCTTCTTTTTTTTTCCTGGTGAATGGGTCATACCTTCCTATTCCTTTATATGCTTTATAATTTTTGTTGGTAAGTAGACATTTCAGATTATATATTGTAGCAATAATCTCTGGGTGCTGGTATCCCCCTCCAATGCTTGTTTTCATTATTCACTTATGTGAAATAAAATTCATATTTTATGTCAAGACAAGAAGAATTCAAACAAAAAAAAATTGTCCCTTCCCTTTGGTCTCCTATCTTCCCCCAACAGTGCATTATGTGTCTACATTATGCATGACCAAACCTCCCCCGTTGGCAGAAATACCTGCTCCAACATAAAAGCTACATTTCCTAGCACCCACAAGGCAACTCCTTAAAAGACAGCATTCCTTCTTGATCTTGTACGGGGCAGTTTAGCTCTGGATTGTGTAAACTGTCTAAAATACGTCCTTTGATGTACAGCCCCCATCTCAAAAAAACTTATGTAACTGTGCCTTGACTTCTAACAGGTGGAAGAGTTTCTCAGATCTTTCTAGATGCTCTTCCTGGGTTATAATGTTCAAATTTGGCTCAAATAAGATTTTCCATTTCTTTATTAGATCAATTGATTAATGTTTCATTGACACATTTATTTTTTAGTAACTAATTAAACTTTAGTGAAGGCCAGCTTCCCAGGTGGTGCTCTTAGTAAAGAACTCACCTGCCAATGCAGGAGATATAAGAGACACAGGTTCGATCCCTGGGTCCGGAAGATCCCCTGGAGGAGGGCATGGCAACCCACTCCAGTATTCTTGCCTGCAGAATCCCATGGACAGAGGAGCCTGGTGGGCTGCAATCCATAGGGTCCCAGAGTCAGACACGACTGACATCATACATGCACATTCTTCCCATAAACAGAGAATGCTAAACCTCTGGTGTTGTTCTAAGGGAGGTGCAGATTTGGGGAGACCCACAGTCACCCTAAGATGACTATGGTGTTGCCAGGGCTTACTTTCTCTTTCCCTGACCTCACCCTGCTGTTAAACTCTATTAACTGCCTATTGATTACTTTATTGCTTTCAACAATGCTCTAGGCCTTAAATTGCTCTGTGAACTAATCCAATCAAATCAAGACTCCTTTGGAGGAATCATTTCTGATGTTCAAGTTTGACATTTATTCTGACCCTGGGAAGGTTCTTCCCAGCTGTCTTATTCCCCAGTTCTCTCCTGCAATGTAGCCTGACTACAACCTAAACTGTGTCTTCATTAAATCCATGAGTATCCACCTAGTTACCATTTATCACGACCTTCACTATTCTTGGGGTTTCCTCAATGGCTCAGTGATGAAGAATCCACCTGCAATGCAAGGAGCCACAGGAGATGTGGGTTCAATCCCTGGGTTGGGAAGATTTCCCAGAGAAGGAAATGGCAATCCAATCCAGTATTCTTGCCTGGAGAACCCTATGGACAGAAGAGCCTGGTAGGGCTATGGTCCCTGGGGTCGCACAGAGTTGAACACAACAGAATGCACACACCACTGGTCTTGAGAGTGTGCTTAGGTTTGAACTTCTCTACACTCCACTGCAACTGGAGTCAGTTCTTTGAGGAAGAGATTAGGAGCTGTCTGTCTTGTGACCAGCTTCTCTCCCAGGTAAAATCTCGGAGCCACCTCTCTAGAACTAGAGGTGAGGAAAATAGCAAGCTTTGCTCTGAGTGACAACCTGCTCTATTTGCTGACCACTCGGTTGGGGGTTGAAAGAAAGGTACAATCTGAAGTCCTCTCGATTTGCCTCTTCTGGCATGGGACCACGATCTCATAAGCCCTGGCAGGCAACAAGGCCCTGGGCTTCCCTGGTGGCTCAAATGGTAAAACATCCACCTGTGATGCAGGAGACCCAGGTTTGATGCCTGGGTTGGGAAGATTCCCTGGAGAAGGGAAAGGCTACCCACTCCAGTATTCTTCCCTGGAGAATTCCATGGACGGAGGAGCCTGGCGGGCTACAGTCCCTGGGGTCCCAAAGAGTCGAAGACGACTGAGTGACTAACACTTACCTATTTATTCATGGCATAGCACACAAAGATAGGCCACTGTATAACAACTGGGGACTGGGCAGAGGAAGGAAGCCCCGCCTCCAACCTCATGCCGGGACTTAGCCTCAGCATCCGATATTTGGGAAGCAAATACTGAATACAGAAATGCTGGAGACTGTCTCTTCCTGGGAAGAAAGCCCCCTGACTGGAAGCAAGGGAGAGAGGGAGTTTTGTGTTCCTGGCTGCAGCATCTGGAATGGAGTCTCCATTTGGCTGAGCAGAAGTCATGAGAAAGGGAGTTCAAATACTACAAACTCTCTTTTTTATCAAATTTTCATAGATTATCTTGCAACCCTGCTTTTTCTCTTGCTGTTTGCTCAAAGGACCATTTACAGAAGTTTTACATGATTGGCATTTTTTAAGTAATTCTCACAAGTTTCACTGGTGAACAGATCAGTGGAGCTTCTGGCACGATTGTACCAAAAGTCTCTGTTCAGTCAATGAACCTGAGATAGCATTCATAGTTCATGAAGATGTTAAGTGCAAAGAAAGCAGAAGGTCTGGGAGGTGCTGAACTCCAAACCTGACCATTTACTGGTGCGGAAGCTGAGGCCCAAAGTCAATGGTTCATCCTGCTCATCCTTCCTTTCATTCTCTCTCCCCACAGCGGGGATGAGCTTGGGAGCTGAGGCAGATCCACAAGAGATGTGGCAACTGAAGTCCTGGAGGAAGACGAAGGCAGGAGGGTGAAAATCGTCATGACATCCAGCTCAACCTCCCTAGTTCAACAAAGGAAGGGGAGATTTTACTCCTCTGGCCCCGAGACCCCGACGATGCCAGCCAGATCAAACATCGCTGTATAGTCAATTCCCAGGCTTCCTTGAAATTATTACATGGAGTCACTGCTCCTTTAATCTTTTATTACTAAAGATAACTCTACTTTGTTTGACAAAAATGCATCTGGAGTACAGACTCTTAAAAGAGAATATGCCCAGATGGTAGCAGTATTTAAGGAAATACAGTTTTCCAATATGAGAACACGTAACCCTCTCTGATTTCATTTGTATGATTTTCCAAACCTCCCCCGGTCTTTTTTGCCCATATACAGTTCAAGTTGCCAGGGGAGGTTTGTGAGGTAGTCATGGTAACCAAGAAGCCTCATTATGCTGCCCACCCACCCTACACACAGGCACACACTTCACACACTCTTACCCACTGACCATCACTTTCTCAAACTCCGAAAATCATTTATAACGCCAAAATGAGTTTAAAATAACAAATCACAAAGTTGTATGGAGCACCACATGTTGTATTTTTGTGGCTCTGCCTAATTACTATTCACACCATAGGTAAAATACATATATATATATAAATGGGATTCAGGAACAGGTTGCTGGCAGTTGAGGACTTCCTCCTTAATGGAGAGGAGAGTGGGAGTTTGTGCTCTCCCCTCTCCGCTAGGAGAAAAGCTGAAATGGGAGATGGCTTTAAGGCATGTTCCTTCCCAGTTATTTTCGCTTTCCTTGCAGTAATAATTATTCTCGGCTAATAATGTTGGTTTTTAAAGCAGGTAATTAGTGCTTCCAGCACTGTAATTGAATTTCCTGAAAGCGAAGACCTGCATGCTACAATCCAGGACTCCAGTAGTTGACCATGAACTGCACCTCAGTGATAAGAGGCAAGAATTTCCCCGCTTCTGCTCAGGGGAAACCTGGTCAGGTCATACCTACTGGGAGGTCCAGAGCTCTTGAGACCAGTTTCAGAAGAGCTTTGATGGATAGGTCTGCATTCAGGTGCAGGAGACCGAGTCAGTGAACAGATCCATCAACTGTGTCTTAAAATTAAGCCCTGGGGACACGGAGAGTCTGGCCTAGAGAAGTGTGTGGAGTTGGAGATTGCAGAGTCTGTGTTTCGGGTGAAATCTGAAGAGCAGAGGAACTGCTCCTGAAAAAAGAATATCATTAACCAGAGAGTTGGTAATAATAATAATAATATACTAGTGGTGATACTCCCATGCGCTCACCGCCTCTCCAAAGCAGAAGACGAGGGACGTGTCCTCACTCTGCGCTGGGGCTCACTCGTGCCCCGGCTCCCTGTGGAGACGTGTTACATGCAAGACATTCTCCCGGAGGAACGATCCCCATCCCCTTCTCACCCTCAGTCTGCTATTTCCCTAGCCTGGGTTACCCCACAGTAGAGCCTGAGATAAAGGCATATGTGAGAGTAGTTTATTTGGGAGGGTGATTCCAAGGGAGCAAGACTGAATGACAAGAAGAGTAAAAAGGAAATAAAGAAAGAGGAAAGCGGTGCACTTGTGCTGTCTAACTGGTCCTTGCTCTTGAGCCACTTGATTGCAGGGAGTCCCCTGAGAAAACAGGGAACGTGTCTCCACGTCATCTGGGTAAGAGGGAGAAGGTATCTACCCTGGGCTCCGTCCCAAATGGCTCCAGGGCGTCCCCATAGGGGACCGACTCCCTCCATACCAGAGGTCAGCACTGGTGGGTCCTGGGACATGCTTTGGGTGTGCCCTGCCACGGACTCCAAAACTCCCTCAGGCAGCAAGTGTGTGCCCAAGTGCTTCAGGCACGTCCAACTCTTTGCAACCCCATGGACTGTAGCCCGCCAACCTCCTCTGTCCATGGGATTCTCCAGGCAAGAATACTGGTTGCCATTTCCTCCTCTAGGGGATCTTCCCAACCCAGGGATCAAACCCACATCTATTTCGTCCCCTGGATGGCAGGTAGATTCTTTACCACTGAGCCGCCGGGGAAGCAAGGCAGCTAGTGAGGGCTGAGGAAAGCTTTCAAAGCCTGTGTGGATTGATGCCCAGCAGCCATGATTGAAATAAGAGGTCGGGCCAAGAAGACTCACGGTGATGCCTCAAGGTATTCAGTTCACTCTTTAAAAGAGGAACAGTCAGGGCGTAGAGCAGCTGGGCCAAGTCCCAGACTCCTTGGTTACTCATCGGGTGTGACATGGTAAAGATGTGACTGTCTACTTGTTTTTTAAAAAAATATTTACTTATTTATTTGGCTGTGTCTGGTCTTAGTTGCAGCATGTAGAATCTTTGCTGGAATTTGTGGGCTTAATTGCTCCAAGGCATGTGAGATCTTAGTTCCCCAACCAGGGATGGAACCTATGTTCCCTGCATTGCAAGGTGGATTCCTAACCACTGGGCCACCAGGGGAACCTCTCGACTATCCATTTCTGACCCAGGGATGAAGTTTCCCCTTTCCCTCTCTAGCATCTTCTCCAACAAGATGGAGAGAAGATTATACTGTGAAAAGCAAAGGAGAAAAGGAAAGATATAAACATCTGAATGCAGAGTTCCAAAGAATAGCAAGAAGAGATAAGAAAGCCTTCTTCAGCGATCAATGCAAAGAAATAGAGGAAAACAACAGAATGGGAAAGACTAGGGATCTCTTCAAGAAAATCAGAGATACCAAAGGAACATTTCATGCAAAGATGGGCTCAATAAAGGACAGAAATGGTATGGACCTAACAGAAGCAGAAGATATTAAAAAGAGATAGCAAGAATACACAGAAGAACTGTACAAAAAAGATCTTCACGACCCAGATAAGCACAATGGTGTGTTCACTGACCTAGAGCCAGACATCCTGGAATGTGAAGTCAAGTGGGCCTTAGAAAACATCACTACAAACAAAGCTAGTGGAGATGATGGAATTCCAGTTGAGCTATTCCAAATCCTGAAAGATGATGCTATGAAAGTGCTGCACTCAATATGCCAGCAAATTTGGAAAACTCAGTAGTGGCTACAGGACTGGAAAAGGTCAGTTTTCATTCCAATCCCAAAGAAAGGCAATGCCAAAGAATGCTCAAACTACCGCACAATTGCACTCATCTCACATGCTAGTAAAGTCATGCTCAAAATTGTCCAAGCCAGGCGTCAGCAATATGTGAACCGTGAACTTCCTGATGTTCAAGCTGGTTTTAGAAAAGGCAGAGGAACCAGAGATCAAATTGCCAACATCCGCTGGATCATCAAAAAAGCGAGAGAGTTCCAGAAAAGCATCTATTTCTGCTTTATTGACTATGCCAAAGCCTTTGACTGTGTGGATCACAATAAACTGTGGAAAATTCTGAAAGAGATGGGAATACCAGACCACCTGATCTGCCTCTTGAGAAATTTGTATGCAGGTCAGGAAGCAACAGTTAGAACTGGACATGGAACAACAGGCTGGTTCCAAATAGGAAAAAGAGTTCGTCAAGGCTGTATATTGTCACCCTGTTTATTTAACTTATATGCAGAGTACATCATGAGAAACTCTGGACTGGAAGAAACACAAGCTGGAATCAAGATTGCCGGGAGAAATATCAATAACCTCAGATATGCAGATGACACCACCCTTATGGCGGAAAGTGAAGAGGAACTCAAAAGCCTCTTGATGAAAGTGAAAGCTCAACATTCAGAAAACTAAGATCATGGCATCCGATCCCATCACTTCATGGGAAATAGATGGGGAAACAGTGGAAACAGTGTCAGACTTTATTTGTCTGGGCTCCAAAATCACTGCAGATGGTGACTGCAGCCATGAAATTAAAAGACGCTTACTCCTTGGAAGTAAAGTTATGACCAACCTAGATAGCATATTCAAAAGCAGAGACATTACTTTGCCAACAAAGGTCCGTCTAGTCAAGGCTATGGTTTTTCCTGTGGGCATGTATGGATGTGAGAGTTGGACTGTGAAGAAGGCTGAGCACTGAAGAATTGATGCTTATGAACTGTGGTGTTGGAGAAGACTCTTGAGAGTCCCTTGGACTGCAAGGAGATCCAGCCAGTCCATTCTGAAGGAGATCAGCCCTGGGAATTCTTTGGAAGGAATGATGCTAAAGCTGAAAGTCCAGTACTTTGGCCACCTCATGCGAAGAGTTGACTCATTGGAAAAGACTCTGATGCTAGGAGGGATTGCGGGCAGGAGGAGAAGGGGATGACAGAGGATGAGATGGCTGGATGGCATCACTGACTCGATGGACGTGAGTCTGAGTGAACTCCAGGAGTTGGTGATGGACAGGGAGGCCTGGCGTGCTGCGATTCATGGGGTCGCAAAGAGTGGGACACGACTGAGTGACTGATCTGATCTGATCTGACTTCTATCTGTCTGAAATTGCCTGTGTCCTCAGACATGAATCCTGTCTCCCTCTGACCTGTTGGAATGCACAGAGCTGACCCAAGCCTATAATCTATGATTCCTTGGTTTGAAGGGGAAAAAAATTGTTTCATGTTTCATCTATTCAGTGCAAATAACTCTCCTGAAAGACAAATGGACAGAGAGGATTCCAGCAGGTACAGTACAACAGGAGAAGCAGGATACATTGTCTGGCCTGAGGGAACTGCACTTTTCCAGAATGTCCCCCATCTAAAAGTGAAAGTGAAGTCGCTCAGTCGGGTCCGACTCTTTGAGACCCCTTGGACTGCAGCCTACCAGGCTCCTCCGTCCATGGGATTTTCCAGGCAAGAGTACTGGAGTGGGTTGCCATTTCCTTCTCCAGAGTATCTTCCCGACCCAGGGATTGAATCCAGGTCTCCTGCATTGTAAGCAAGACGCTTTACTGTCTGAGCCACCAGGGAAGTCCCCCATCTAAAAAGGAATCTATAATTGGGCACGTTTTCAGTTTCCTCCATTGAAGGACTCAGGATCACGGAACACACTCTCCTTCCGTGTTCCTAGAATTTCTCATGATGACCTCATTCTTGCTTCTGTGGTCACCACCTGCTGTCCCCTTCTGACCTGGATTCATTGCACCTCCTGCCCTCCTCCTCACCGTCTGTGCTCTTCTCTTACCTTCATCTGATTCATTCTCTCTCTCTCCTCTTTATCCATCCTCTTTTACTCAGGGTAGGTTTCCCCAGGCAAAATCCTATATACAGTGCAAATTACAATTGCGAGCTCGATGCAAATGCAACATTGATTTTTAAACAAGATTATGTAAATTGTGGGTAGTCCATTCGTATGCTTGCTGAAATATCTTTAACAAAATTATGAAGTTCTTTAATATGAGGCAGGCTCAAACAGGTAAATACGTAAAATGATCAAATCATGAAAACATGTGATACCAAAGCAGTCTGTTGGTATCACAGACCCTGCATCCTGATTCTAGGAAACCCTAACATCCGAATTTTGGAAGAGACGTACTTTCTGCTGAACTTCACCAGGCCTCTTACATCGCTTTTCCACATAAGAAATCTGAAACTCCCTCAACCGTTCTTTCTGGGGTGCATGACTTACAGCTGCACGTTTCCTGTATGTTTCTAAGCTTCTTATAAACTGGATCTCATTTGCAGTAACCACTTTCGTTTCTTAGGATTTTCTCCAGGCTGTTAATATAGGATTTCAAGTCACATTAAGAGCTTCTCCTGGAAAACTGTAATTCAAAAAGATACATGAACAACACTTAGGATGGACAAGACATGGAAACAGACTAAACGTCCATTAACAGACGGATGGATGAACACTGTACACACATACACAGCTGAATGTGTGGATGTGTGTGTTATACACACACACACAATGGAGTTTACTCAGCCTTAGAAAAGAATGAAATGATGTCATTTTCAGCTACACAGATGGACCTAGAGATTATCACACTACATGAAGTCATCGGAAAGGGAAATACAAATACCGTTATGATATCACTTACATGCGGAATCTAAACTATGACAGAAATGAACTTCTTTACAAACCAGAGACAGACGCACAGACCTCGAGACCAGACTTGCGGCTGCAAAGGCAAAGGGGAGGTGGCGGAGGGAGCACTGGGGTGTCTGGGATTAGCAGATGCAAACTGTTCTATGTAGAATGGATAAACAAGGTCCTACTGTGTAGCACAAGGAGCTATATTCACTATCCTGTAACAAATCATAATGAAAAAGAAAAAGAAATAATTTCTCCTGGTTTTTTCAGAAAGCGCACAGGGGTGCCACTTGTCGGGACACAAGTGTTTCCCTCATGCTCTTCTGCACACTCTGGTTCCCACTTTTGATGTTTAGCACGTCCTGTTAATACAAAGCCTCTCCTCACTGTCACCATCGCCGAGCCTCTATGCACAGTCCTGCAGCCTGCTCGCCCAGGGCTCCCACCCAAGTCCGGGGAGGTGGCCAGTGACCAGTCTCCAAGACGACATTGTCTTCCTGCCCTTCCTTCCCCGGAACCTGGTGCACACAGCTGA
Organism: Bos taurus; assembly: GCF_002263795.3. NCBI lineage: Eukaryota > Metazoa > Chordata > Mammalia > Artiodactyla > Bovidae > Bos > Bos taurus. The sequence continues at coordinate 15,824,785 of NC_037348.1, forward strand.
CCTCTGTTCTTCCCCTGCCAAAACGAACTCTTGCCACACCAACCAATGCCGGAAAGGTCCATCTCATGAAACACACCAGGACTCACACTCAGACACATCTTCACGTCCTTCACCCACCTGTCATCTCTGGTCTTCTTTCAACGCCTGCTCATCTTTAGGTGGGGAGTGTTCTGGAAAAGCACGGTTCGTTCAGGCCAGACTTACTGCACCCCGATTTCCCTGTGGCACTCTCCTTTCTGGTCTCCTCTCTCTCCACTTGGCTCCAGGGAGAGTGATATGCACTGAATAGATGAAACATGCAACTATTTTGCATTAAAAAAAAGGTGAAATTTCTTTTCCCTTAGAACTACACATTCAAGTAGAGGCAAAGGGAGGGAGACAACTAACATTTACAAACATCAGATGAGAAAAAAGGGAGGTCCAGAGAGATGCCCCGCTTGCCCAAGCTAACCATCTAGCAAATGACAGAGGGGCTTCCCTGTGGTCCAGTGGTTAAGACTCCGCGCTTCCATTGCAGGGGGTGCAGTTTCAGTCCCTGGTCAGGGAGCTAAGAATAAAACTAAAATTAAATAAATAATAAAGTAAAGAACCAGGATTTGGATCACTCCATCTCTTTCTCTCCCTGATTACTTTCCTTCGTAGTTTTCATCGGCCTGACTGAAGTTTCCTGTCACCACTTCGTGGGCATCTTAGTTAATATCTGACTATAAAACTAGACTCCACTTTCTCTATGACTACTTCCCTTTTCTTTTTCCTTTAAATTATCCCTGAGTCCAGATTTCCGTCCACATTATGTTTACAGACCACCCGCTGCTTTTTTCCTTTGGAAGAAGCCAGCCGTGGGGGGAATAAGCAGAGGACATCCCGTCAAGTGTCTCCAAGTAAGTTTATTGAACCTCGCATGCACCCTCTTCTTTGCATCCTACCCAGATTCACATGCGGAAGATTCCATTTCCGTGTTTTACTTTGGTTCTCACTGAAGGAAATCAGAACTTGGAGGGACCTTACAACCATTGGTCCGCCTCTTCTATTTTGAAGATGATGAAACTGGAGCTAAGAAACCAGTCCAAGACCTCCCAGCCCTTCCCTAAATCACACAAGTTAAGAGTGGAGCCAAGAAACTGGGCACCCAAATGGAGCTTCTCTGAGTGTATCCAACTTCCTTTATGTGGATCAGATATGCTGAATAGACTTGCTCCTGCGAGCTCTGCTGGGATGGTGACTGCATGTGCTTAAACATGGTTAATGTCAGGAGCTGCTTCCCATACATGCATGCGTGCTAAGTTGCTTCAGTCATGTTCAACTCTGCGCGACCCTATGGCTGTAGCCCACCAGTCTCCTCTGTCCATGCGATTCTCCAGGCAAGAATACTGGAGTGGGTTACCATGCCCTCCTCCAGGGGAATCTTCCCAACCCAGAGATCAAACCCGTATCTCTAACATCTCCTGCATTGACAGGTGGGTTCTTTACCACTGCTGCTGCTGCCAAGTCGCTTCAGTCGTGTCCGACTCTGTGCGACCCCATAGACGGCAACCCACCAGGCCCCCTCGTCCCTGGGACTCTCCAGGCAAGAACACTGGAGTGGGTTGCCATTTCCTTCGCCAATGCATGAAAGTGAAAAGTGAAAGTGAAGTCGCTCAGTCGTGTCTGACTCTTAGCGACCCCATGGACTGCAGCCTACCAGGCTCCTCTGTCCATGGGATTTTCCAGGCAAGAGTACTGGAGTTGGATGCCATTGCCTTCTCCATCTTTAGCACTCCCATATGTGGAAAAGCTCAACTTTTGAACAGATACATTATAAATATGGGCTCCCCTCGTGACTCAGAAGGCAAAGAATCCTTCTGCAATGCAGGAGACCTGGGTTTGATCCCTGGGTCGGGAAGATCCCCTGGAAATGGCACCCCACTCCAGTATTCTTGCCTGGAGAATCCCATGGACAGAAGAGCCTGCTAGGCTACAGTTAATGGGGTCATAAAGAGTCGGACATGACTTAGCAACTAAACAACAACGTCAGTCATCTGCTAGGGTGTTGCTAAGTGTTTCCACATGTTGTTGTTGTTGTTCAGCCACTAAGTTATGTTGTTCAGTTACTCTATGCAACCCCATGGACTGCAGCACGCCAGGCCTCCCTGTCCTTCACTGTCTCCCAGAGTTTGCTCAAACCTATGTTCGTTGAGTCGAGGACGTCATCCAATCGTCTCATCCTCTGTCCTCATTCCACATGAACATTTAATAAATGTTTGCTCAGTCTGAATCTAGACAGTTGCCCCCAACAAGTAAGTCCTGTTTCAGACCTGAGAATGTTACAAATGACTGAAGAACACTCTGATCCCTTGAGAAATTATTCTGGAAACATCTCCACTTTCACATGCATCCTAAAGAATAGAGGGGAATGTTTGTCATTTTACAAAAGCTGTCACATTGCACTTGAGGTGACCAGGACCGAAAGCTAACCACCCTCAGAGTATAAATGTCATACATCTTCAAGGTAGCTACCGCCCTCTAGTGTCCTGTGAAAACAGCAAAAAGTATACTTCGTGGGTGTGCTCAATCATGTCCCACTCTGCGACCCCACGGACTGTAGCCCTCCAGGCTCCTCTGTCCATGGAATATTTCAGGCAAGAATACTGGAGTGGGTTGCTGTTTCCTACTGCAGGGGATCTTCCCAACCCAGGGATCAAACACGCCCATCCTGGGTCTCCTGCATTGGCAAGCAGATTCTTTACAACCACCACCTGGGAAGCTCTCCCCATCTCTAAAAGGAAGAAAATAACATTCAGACCTTAATTTTTTATAAGGAGATATATCATATCTCATGTCATACAGAAAGCTTTCCATACATATTTGCTAATATTAGGATCATGAGGTATTAATAGTTTAATGTATTCACCAAATCAAATCTTTCTACTACATTAACACACTAAGGAACAAAAACGCTTAGGTCATCAGAGCAATTCCACTTTCCAGAGACATTCAGATGGAAAAACACTTAAAGGGAGAAGGAAACTGGAGCATGAAAAATGTGAAGAGAAAACAAAACTGACTTTGGTCATTTCACAGCCTCGCTTTAATCATTCAGTAGGTGCATTCATGATGTATGGTATTATTTACAGACTTCTCCAGACAGCTCTAAATGCACATACAGCAAAGCTTTATCCAGCCAGCTGTTGAGTCATTGTAAACCGGATAATGAGTCTCTTGGCCCATCACGTGCAGAATTCCTTTTCTTGGCTCACAGCTTGTGGCCCTGTGTCCTCCTTGTGGCCATGGGATTGGTCAGTGTCTCACGCAACTGTGAAACAAACCCCCTCTTCGTCATCTCTGCTTGAAGCTGCTTCCAAAGAGAGATGGCAGGCTTCTGAAGAAAGAGGTCCTTCCTCCGCGGGCCGTGTTTCAGCACATTTCATCAACAGCAATAATATTGCTTTCTATGTATGTATTAGTATTGTTTTATGCAGTAATATTGCTTTCTTGTATATGCCTTTCTATAAATTCCTTCTATATCTACAATGCATTCTTTACAAATCTTAGAGCACTGTGCAGGACTACACTGGATACTTGGCAAGATTGTCTCTATTAACTTTGTTCCAGACACCCAACCAAGAGCCATAGTGGACGTAACTACTCAACTTCTCACATTTGAAAAGTTAGAAGTGCCCCACTCAGTCAAAGGACTGAAATAGCCATGTTTATAGCAGTGACTATAAAACATATTCAAAACTACTGGTCAAACATTCAAGGAAGATCGTGACGAGTCACACGTCTGGATCCTGTGACCTTCCCCCAAAAATGGCCCCTCTCTAGCTCCCCTCCCACCAGAGGGAATAAAACCTCTTAATCCCCCAGCATTGCTTATTGCAGCCCAGAGGCTTAGTTGGGACTTTCTAAATTTAACCTACTACTCCGGAATTTTTTTAAAAAGGTTCTTAAGCATAAGTCAGTACGGGAAGATGGAGCAAAAAACTTGAACTTCTTTTCCTAATGACTCAACCTGCTTTATGTACGTACCTATCGCATCAAGAACAAAGAAGTAATAAGAAAGATAAAGATACTGTACTCAGACTGTTAGGGTTGGGGACCTCCAGAATTCAGACTGACCAAAAACCTGGGACCAAATGGAAATGCACAGATCAGCTATCTTTAAGTCTGGCCTATATGAAATGTAGCAGAATTGACAAGTCTGTGTCTAACCAGTTGATGAATATTTCACACTTTTAAACTTTAAAATAGCCTTTAGATCTTATCATATAAAGTAAAAATAGCCTGAATCAAAACTGACTAATTGGTGGCATGTGTACTAAACAATAATCGATTTCCTCTGTACACATTGTGAGCATGTGTGTGCTCAGCTGTGTCTGACTCCCTGTGACCCCATGAACTGCAACCCGCCAAGCTCCTCTGTCTATGAGATTCTCTAGGCAAGAGTACTGGAGTGAGTTGCCATTTCCTCCTTAAGGGATTCTTGACCAGGGATCGAACACATGTCTCCTGGGCCTCCTGCATTGCAGGTGAATTCTTGACCACTGATCCATCAGGGAAGCCCCTACGTTGTGGAGGGATATTTTTAATGTATATATGGATATTTTTATGTATATATGTCACAAATACTTCCATCTTACTTCTCCAAAATTTAATTTTTAAAAGTTGAGCTACCTTTCAAAATCATCAATTAAACCTATTGGTTACATATTTGTCTCTTCAGGACTACTTATATAATGTTCTTTTCCTGCCTCACTTGTTACACCACATATTCTAACATACATCTCAGCAACATACCATTTATATTCTGATCGAAAATCTTCAGCTTATGGTTTGATATTTCAACCATAAAGTATGTAGAATGCAGGTTTCTGATGGTATCCTTATTAAAAATCATTAGCAAGAATATGGGCAAATTCGCTATTAGCAATAGCTATTTGTTAAAGTTGTTATATTTTAACAATATTTGTTAAAGTTGAGTTTTCTTGATTCATCCAGACCAACTCCAAATCGGAAAGAAAGCTGTTACCACAAAACAAATTTTAAATAAGTAGAGTTTTGCCACTTCCAAATACTTTTGAGGTTGAAAGAATTAGCTTTGTGATCCTTTGGAAGAAACGCTTTTGTAAATAAGGGTTATTTATATGCTATGTGCAGCCTGGGTGGGAGGGGAGTCTGGGGAAGAATGGATACACGTATATGCATATATGAGTCCGTTTGCTGTTCACCCAAAATTATCACAACATTGCTAATCAGCTGTAACCCAATACCGAACAAAAAGGCTTTGTGAGATAGTTCAAAGTCAAATTTTCCTGAAAGGTTATTTTTGTTGGCCTTTTGCACATATCCTATTGAATTCACACACTCTGATTTAGATTTAGAGAAATCTGTATTGCTGAGATTATATATTGTAGGTGTAATATTCATTGGAAGGACTGATACTGAAGCCAAAGCTCCAATACTTTGTCCACCTGATGCAAAGAGCCAAGTCATTGGAAAAGACCCTGATGCTGGGAATGACTGAAGGCGGGAGAGAAGAGGGTGACAGAGAATGAGATGGTTGGATGGCATCACTGACTCAACGGACATGAATTTGAGCAAACTCCAGGAGAGAGTGAAGGACAGGGAAGCCTGATGTGCTGCCGTCCCTGGGGTCGTAAAGAGTCGGACACGACTGGGTGTAGGTGAGAGGTGAACAGGATAGCTGGTTTCGAATAGCCTGCTTTCCTGAGTGACAGTCATGGAATTAAACAGACCTCCCTATCTAGCCAAATGACCAAATGTGGTGTAGGGGGTATCTCCTGAAAGAACTTTAATTAGCAGAGGAGTACGTATTTATGGTCCCTAAAATTTGAAGACATTTGAAGCCAGCAGGGCCAGAAGTGAATGGATAGCCAAGCATGTCCTTTCAGGGGACATGGTGAAGAGTCCTCACTGCCCAGCTCATGGCTCGAATCTCCTGGAGTGTGTTACTACCATCCTGCTGAGAACATCCCCTGCTCATCCTATAATTAACAACTATATAGCACTATATAGCACCATTTACTTCTCCATTTACTTTTGTGGATAGCTCTAGTCTTTGTTTCAGCTCATCATCAATCTTTTCAGAAACTTCAGTGCTGTCACAAAAGCTATGCATATAAATCTCCCCACCGTGCTTCTGCAAATTAAATAAAATGTGTTTTAAGCTTGCCTCAAATGCAAAGGCTTCATGTGATTTATTTCCACACAGTTCTTAGGGCTGTGCCGAAGCATGACTCAGCTACCCGCAAAAGCCCAGACTTTGAACATGGGGACAGTCACTTAGAGGCGGGGGCCTTGTAGAGCGTGGGACACACGTACCCATTCTGCAAATACGTGTTGGATGAAGTCTAAGTGGAGGAATTCTTCATATCAGTCTTTCTCTTTTTGAAAGAAATCTCTTCGCCTTTTTCTAGAGATATTTCCATGCCAAGTTCAGGTTGACTGTCGCTGATCAAGTTCATATCTAGCCATCGCTTCATGGACAGCCATCAGTTACTAATGCAGTGCCCCCAGTTGATTGTCCCTGAACTTGAGGATGATGGTAATCATTTTTTCATGGCTTCTAGTTTTGAGAGTTTCTTTCTGATTTGGGCAAATTTTAAATGATCAGTACAATAGAACTTCTCCAACAAATCAAATTGGCAAATTGTTGATGCTGCTCTAAATATGATCCAAGGACTGAGGCCATCCAAGGACTTTTGACCACCTGGGAGTTGGTCAAAAATGCAAATTCTCAGATCCCACCCCAGATGGGGTGGGGCCCAGCAGTGTGAGTTTTAACTGCCACCCGCCCCTTCCCCCCACTGCCCCCAGGTGATTCTGACACATGCTAAGGTTTAAGAAGCATTGTCCACCTCTCCCTTCTCTTTTTCTCCCTTAGTGCCAAGATCTTCAATTTGGAGGACACGTGGCAATGTTTCCAGGTAAAGGTGGCATTTCCCAGCCTCCCCTGCAGCAAAGGGAAGTCCATGACATACTTGTGGAAACCACCAGAAGGGGCATCCAGGACAGCAGGTCCAAGAAAGGCTGCCTCAGCTGGGAAGTGTGGCCCCTTCGCCTATTGCCTTTCCTTGTGCTTCCCACCGAATTGTGGATGTGAGGGCCGGTGCTCCAACAGCTATCTCAATGAGGCAGCTTTGATGATGGAAACAGCACTGAAAACTGAGCAGCTGAAAGGCAGAAGTCTGTTCCTAATAATCAGATTACAAAGCAGCCACACTGGCCATGGCTTTCAGTTCTGCATCCCCAGAATTGAGTGTGGAGACTGGCACACAGTAGGGGCTCAGTAAGGATTTGTTGAATAAACAAAATGAATGACTGAATGCATGCTTGCTCAGTCACTCAGTTATGTCCAACTCTTTGCAACCCCATGGACTGTAGCCCGCCAGGCTCCTCTTTCCATGGAATTTTCCAGGCAAGAATACTGGCTCGGGTTGCCATTTCCTTCTCCCGGCGATCTTACGGATCTTATGGACCCAGGGTTGGAGCCTGTGTGTCCATGACTCTACACTAAACCCTTTCATGTTTATACTGGTCCTTCCACTTTTTCTAGGTAAAGTAATCAAGTGGACTTTCAGTGAATAGTTCCCAGGTAAGTGTTGGTCATATTTTCCCATTCCTCGAAGACTATGGGAGACTCTGTAGTAATATATCAGTGAGCAACTGGTCCAGAACTAGATCAACTTGCAACCCACTTGTAACCCACTGCAAGCACTACGTGTCACCTTGGTCACATCATTTAAGCTCTCAAGGTCCCCACAGGCAGCATAAGAAGGAAATGATTGTCAGCATCCCGTCAGCACATCCAGTCAAAGATTCCAGAAGAGACTTCAGAGTCTAGAAATAATCTTTAGTCTCAGTTCTTTAAGGCTTGATTACAATTACTTTTATTATTATTTTTAATGAACTAATACAAGGGGCCAGGAAACCCTGGGAAAGAGATTATTTATTACATGACCTCAGGGTCGTGCGCTATAAACGTCACAAGTAGGCACACCCCTTTCACTATTTATTTCCAGTAAAACAAAAGATCGAGAAATCAGCATCAAGAGATGACACAGTACAGCTGAGACCATTAAAAGCAACTCCTCCCAAACTGGGCATCATAAAAGTACATCATGAACTGCGAACAGATTTGCTCAACGAGGGACAGCTCATCCTTCTGATTCTCCATGAATGCCATAGGGAGTTTCTCAGGGTAGAATGTGAAATGAAAAAGAAGCGCCTGGCCAGGAATGCTGTACATTATCCCCCAATGACCTGCCAAAGGGACTATTTTTAAAGATGCATTTATCTCAGCAGGAGTGACAGCATTTAAGAAGTGGCCAGGTCCCAGTGCCAGACAATCTTGCGTGGGAAAAGTCTGCAGAGCATGACTGTACCTCTACAAAGGCCTGGGTGATGGATGGGATGCGAATTGCCCTTGGTTGGCTAGATGGTTGGTGTATGGAGCCATAAGGATAATGCAGAAGTGAAAACTTGGGAATCAAACAGAGTTTACCCCAAATTGTTACAGCCATCCCAACACTCAAAAAAGAATCAGGCTTTAGATTTACAAGATCCATCCTAACTAGAAATGCAGGCTTTTGCTGCCTTAAAAATTTCTTAAGCAGTAACTAACTGTTCATCAAATTGTACTATCCCACTGAAAAATCATGTTATAAGGGAGGTAGTAATCCCAATTTACACCGTTCTCTTTTATGAACCTAGCCAGTGTATTTTGTATCACAAGCAAGTATATTACAGCTATGTTACATTGATCCTCTCATTATTGATGTAGCACTGATGTTAGGTAACTCCTGTAACAAACTGAGAGAAACACTAATACACAATGATACATTTACACATCTGGGGGAGTCAGGATATCAAACCAGAGTCGATGAGTCTTCCTTCCCTGCACAGAAAAAAAAAAATGGTGATCCAATTATCAGTGGACGAGAGAAGCAAAGAAAACCTTTTAATCATTAAAACTGATCGCAGATCCAGGATAGAGAGGTGCCAGGAATTTACTCTTTCTCCTCTCCACCTTCTATCCCAGAGTATAACCAAAGGATGGCTGGAAGCTATCACGGGGCCTAAGTGTGTCTCCAAAACAGAAAATACACTCAATGCTGCCATCTTTATTCTTCTTTAAATTTTTGAGGTTTCTGGTAGCAAAAGCCTGGCACTTTATAGAATTGAAAGCATCACAGATCAAAGGGCTAGTTCTTGCAGACTGACATCCATCTGGCCTCAGGGTTCACCTCCAGGACCCAGGGCTTATAGCTCACAGTCCCTTCCACGAAAGACAGTTCTGATGGGTGAAACAGTTGTTCTTTTTCCATGGATTCAAGACTTCAATCTATTACTGACCTTTGCCGAAGCAGTTTGTCCTGAGTTCCTCACCCCACCCCCACCCCACTCCCATTCACGTTTCATGCTAGACCTCAGGAAAGTGTTCCTTGTGAGGACTGAAGAAAAACAGATATGACAACCCCTGCGCTCCCCAACTCCCATGCCAATGTCTGCTTCAAAAAGAAGCAGAACTGAGACACACAGAGTAGATTTCCATGGGTCTGACCATTATAATAAACACGGTCGTGTCTCACTGCCAAGTCTATACTTTGAAGGCCTGCGGCTGCCTTTCCCCACCCCGCCCTCCATCCCCCATGCCCACCACATCTCATTCCTGCCTACAAAGACGATGGCAGGAGCCACGGAACACTTCCCGTTTTGCCTCTGGGGGAGCAGGCACGTCAAATGCTAGGATGGACGATGGTGAGCTTGCGTTTCACCAGCAGTCTATGTAAGAGAGGAAATAATTCCTCCCCCATGAGAAGAAAAGAGCCAGAACGAGATGAACAGTGCAATGTGAGTTCATGAAGTGCATCCTCCCGCCAGCAAGTTAAATGGCTATAAGAAATTGTGCTTGCACTTCACTCCATCAGCCCCAATTTCCTGGGACCTCAAACACCAACTCCTCTCCAAATATGGCTAAATGCTGGCAAATATTTGCAGACACCATTTCTGCAAATGAAACCCAAAGACAATTATGTACAAAGTTAGTTTACAGAATGCCTATCCCCTTAAGTGTTTTTGACTAGATCAAAATAGGAATAAATATTATTCTTCAATTTACCCCCTAATCATCATGGAAAACTTAGGACTCTTGGAGGGGGTGACATAGATTTCTACAGATATTGCTCAAATATTTGGTTTCCTATATCAGAGTATCTTCAATGCTATTGTGCCAATTTTCAAATGGAAACTATGAGAAGTAACACTTTAACTGCAAAAATATATGTATCATATGTACTTCAGAATTCAGATGATGACTCAACTTCCCCACCAAGTCCATTTGTTAAGTCCTTGGGCTCCGAGGAACTTTACGGAGGAACGTGAGTGTTTCTCAAGTTCATTTTGAAATGCAAGAAAGTCCTTGTACCTTACTTGCAGAAATACACACCCCTTGCTTAGTGTGTGCTCCCACTGGGGGGTGCTCTCCTCCTTGGGCTGGGGACACTAGAAGCCAAGCATGGAGTTCTGAGATTCTACGGGAGGACAGCTCAGGAAATCCCCAAATCAGTCACCTGAGTTACAAACATACAGACAGCAGAAATGGGTGCTAAGCTAGGGGTCACAAGCTCAACTTTTCCTCCTGCGCTATCCAGGTGTCCACCAGACAGTGACAGACAGGAATTGAGGGCACCGCTGAGGTTCCCAGACGGGGTTCTTCCAACATTTCCTTTCCCGGGTAGGTGGTTCACATCAGGACCTGTTCTCGAGTCTCTGGCAGTCGAAGAGCAATCAGGCCACCCCCAACAAGAGAAGTGGCCGCCAGAAGGATGGGGACCACTTTGGTGATCCCAACGAAAGAAGCGAAGATGGTGTTTCCCAGGATGGCGCCAAATTTGCATAATCCGTTGAGGATGCCAAAGGCTGTTGCCCTGTAAAAGAAGGAGAAAGTAAACCATTCTGAAGGATACAAACTAGACCGCCTTAGATGTGTAGGACTGGGTTCTTTCTTTCCCTTGCTAAAGAAGTAGAGTGCAGCCTGGACGGGAGGAAGTCTGGGGGAGAATGGATGCATGTGTAGGTACCGCTGAGTCCCCTTGCTGTTCACCTGCAACTACAACATTGCTTTCTAATCAACACATTCTTTTCTACCACAACATGAAATAAAAAGCTTTTTCAAAAAAAAAATAAAAAAATAACAATCCTGTCGGAGTGAATCCCTCAAGCAAAAAATAATAATAATAATAATAATAAAGAAGTATAGTGAAGGTGTGGGAGGGAATTTTTTCCCCTAAATATCAAAGTAACACATTCTTATTTTAGCCTAATTTGGCAATACAGAATAACATAAAGATTCAAGAAATCACCTGCATTAACTGCAAGGAATCACCATTATTTTTTTTTAACCAAGATAAACATTATTTTAATGGAATATTATTTAAAAATAAAAATTAACACCAAAAAGTTCATAATGAACAAAATACAAATTTTTAACAGTATCAGATAGCATAGGTGTGACTGATTTCCTTGGGCCTCAGGCTCTAATATATGGTCCAGAGAAACATTCCAGTAAGACAGTTTACTTAAGAAGATATCTTCCCCAAAGCTTTTATTTCATTTTATTTTATTTATTCATTTTTTTTTAGGTTACACAAAGTGAGAAAGCTTTTTTTATTGGAGATTCTCATAAAACTTCTAACATAGCAAAATACTTCTGAGACTTTCAGAAGATGATATGGCATGCATGATTTCCAAAACATATTTAATGAGAGAGCTCTTTTTATTTTCATTCACTAAGAAGTTGAAATATTAGATGATTTTTTAAATACCTTGCTTATTCTGATAGTCTCCCAATTTTATGATTTTTTTTCTAATTTTATTTTATTTTTAAACTTTACATAATTGTATTAGTTTTGCCAAATATCAAAATGAATCCACCACAGGTATACATGTGTTCCCCATCCCGAACCCTCCTCCCTCCTCCCTCCCCATACCATCCCTCTGGGCCGTCCTAGTGCACCAGCCCCAAGCATCCAGCATCGTGCATCGAACCTGGATTGGCAACTCGTTTCCTACATGATATTTTACATGTTTCATTGCCATTCTCCCAAATCTTCCCACCCTCTCCCTCTCCCACAGAGTCCATAAGACTGTTCTATACATCAGTGTCTCTTTTGCTGTCTCGTACACCGGGTTATTGTTACCATCTTTCTAAATACCATATATATGCGTTAGTATACTGTATTTATGTTTTTCCTTCTGGCTTACTTCACTCTGTATAATAGGCTCCAGTTTCATCCACCTCATTAGAACTGATTCAAATGTATTCTTTTTAATGGCTGAGTAATACTCCATTGTGTATATGTACCACAGCTTTCTTATCCATTCATCTGCTGATGGACATCTAGGTTGCTTCCATGTCTTGGCTATTATAAACAGTGCTGCGATGAACATTGGGGTACACGTGTCTCTTTCCCTTCTGGTTTCCTCAGTGTGTATGCCCAGCAGTGAGATTGCTGGATCATAAGGCAGTTCTATTTCCAGTTTTTTAAGGAATCTCCACACTGTTCTCCATAGTGGCTGTACTAGTTTGCATTCCCACCAACAGTGTAAGAGGGTTCCCTTTTCTCCACACCCTCTCCAGCATTTATTATTTGTAGACTTTTGGATCGCAGCCATTCTGACTGGTGTGAAATGGTACCTCATAGTGGTTTTGATTTGCATTTCTCTGATAATGAGTGATGTTGAGCATCTTTTCATGTGTTTGTTAGCCATCTGTATGTCTTCTTTGGAGAAATGTCTATTTAGTTCTTTGGCCCATTTTTTGATTGGGTCGTTTATTTTTCTGGAGTTGAGCTGTAGGAGTTGCTTGTATATTTTTGAGATTAGTTGTTTGTCGGTTGCTTCATTTGCTATTATTTTCTCCCATTCTGAAGGCTGTCTTTTCACCTTGCTAATAGTTTCCTTTGTTGTGCAGAAGCTTTTAAGGTTAATTAGGTCCCATTTGTTTATTTTTGCTTTTATTTCCAATATTCTGGGAGCTGGGTCATAGAGGATCCTGCTGTGATGTATGTCAGAGAGTGTTTTGCCTATGTTCTCCTCTAGGAGTTTTATAGTTTCTGGTCTTACGTTTAGATCTTTAATCCATTTTGAGTTTATTTTTGTGTATGGTGTTAGAAAGTGGTCCAGTTTCATTCTTTTACAAGTGGTTGACCAGATTTCCCAGCACCATTATTAACATTTTGGAGTATTTCCTTCCAACTTGAGTTGTTCACAGGCTTCCCAGGTGGCGCTAGTGGTAAAGAACCCACCTGTCAATGCAGGAGACATAAGAGAGGCAGGTTTGATCTCTGGATCAGGAAGATCCCCTGGAGGAGGGCATAGAAACCCACTCCAGCGTCCTTGCCTGGAGAATCCCATGGACAGAGGAGCCTGGCGGGCCGCTTCCATGGGGGTCACAAAGAGTCAGACACGACTGAAGCAACTTAGCATGCACACAAGTACCTGAGTATTGTGACATATTGCAAGAATGAAAAAGGATGAAGCAGAAAGTGTAAGTGTTCCCCATTAATAACTCCTCTACCTTCTTGAGGCAAAAACAGTTCTGCCTAAATAGCAGATCTCCAGATATAAGACTATATTTCCCAGACTCCTGTGCTTCCGAGCCTAGCCATGTGAGTAAGTTGAAGCCAATGGGATATAAGTACAAATGGCAGTTCCTGAGAAACTTCCTTAAGAGATGTCAAGAGTGGTCTTTTCCAACTGCATAGCACAGGGAACTCTGGTCAATGTTATGTGGCCATCTCGATGGGAGGGGCATTTGGGGGAGAATGGATACATGTAAATGAATAGCTGAGTCCCTCTGCTATTCACTTGAAACTATCTCAGCATTGCTAATTGGCTATGTGCTGTGTGCTTAGTCGCTCAGTCGTGTCCAACTCTTTGTGACCCCATGGAATGTAGCCGGCCAGGCTCCTCTGTCCATGGGATTCTCCAGGCAAGAATACTGGAGTAGGTTGCCATGCCCTTCTCCAGGGATCCTCCAGGGGATCTTCCCAACCCAGGGATCAAACCCAGATCTCCCACATTGCATGCAGGCCCTTTACTGACTGAGCTATCAGGGAAGCCCAATAATACTGGAGTGGGTATCAGATCAGATCAGTCGCTCAGTCGTGTCCGACTCTTTGCGACCCCATGAATCGCAGCACGCCAGGCCTCCCTGTCCATCACAAACTCCCGGAGTTCACTGAGACTCACGTCCATCGAGTCAGTGATGCCATCCAGCCATCTCATCCTCTGTCGTCCCCTTCTCCTCCTGCCCCCAATCCCTCCCAGCATCAGTCTTTTCCAATGAGTCAACTCTTCACATGGGTGGCCAAAGTACTGGAGTTTCAGCTTCAGCATCATTCCCTCCAAAGAAATCCCAGGGCTGATCTCCTTCAGAATGGACTGGTTGGATCTCCTTGCAGTCCAAAGGACTCTCAAGAGTCTTCTCCAACACCACAGTTCAAAAGCATCAATTCTTCGGTGCTCAGCCTTCTTCACAGTCCAACTCTCACATCCATACATGACCATAGGAAAAACCACTCCAATATAAAATAAAAAGTTTTGTTTTGTTTTATTTTTAAAGAGTCCTTTTTCCTTCCATCTTGCTTCCTGGAGTGTAGACGGTCTCACTGCAGACCATGACTGAGGTCATGAAAGAGGAAGAAACAAGATAAAAAGAGCCCTCAGTTCCTATCTGCCTACGTCTGTCTTATTAATATCTGGAGTCTCTCACTCATGGCAGAACCTAATCCTAAATGGTATTAACCACACTTCCCAGTGATAACTACTGTTAACCATCAATTGTCTTCTGACTCCATTTATGTATACAGGCAATACTCTAAGCACTATTGGAATTTTCCAGGTAAGAATACTGGTGTGGGTTACCATTTCTTTCTCCAGGGGATCTCCCCAACCCAGGGATTGAACCCTTGACTTGTGCGTCTCCTGAATTGGCTGTCTTTCAGTCGTTCAGTCGTGTCTGACTCTTTGCGACCTCATGAACTGCAGTACCCCAGGCTTTCCTGTCCTTCACCACCTCCTGGAGTTTGCTCAAATTCATGTCGATTGAGTCAGTGATGCCATCCAACCATCTCATCCTCTGTTGTCCCCTCTCCTCCTGCCTTCACTCTTTCCCAGCATCAGGGTCTTTTCCAATAAGTTGGCTCTCTACATCAGGTGGCCAAAGTACTGGAGCTTCTGTTTCAGCATCAGTCCTTCCAATGAATATTCAGGGTTAATTTCCTTCAGGATCAATCGGTCGTATGTCCTTGCAGTCCAAGGGACTCTCAAGAGTCTTATCCAACACCACAGTTCAAAAGCATCAATTGATGCTTCAGCGCTCAGCCTTCATTATGGTCCAATTCTCACATCCATATGTGACTACTGGAAAAACTATAGCTTTGACTATACAGACCTTCGTCACCAAAGCAATGTCTCTGATTTTTAATATGCTATCTAGGTTTGTCATAGCTTTCTTTACAAGTCACTAAGCCACCTTAGAAGCCCATGTTCTGAGCACTAGTCCGCCCCAAATTAAGTAAACTGTCTGTATTTCATACCACAAGTTTATAAAGAATATATATATTTTTACTTTAAATTCTTTTACATTTTTTCTATAACCATGCCACACTTTATCTTTATCCATTTTTTCCAACTCCAACCCCAGTCTTTTTGTTTTCAGAATTTTTTGGATATTTTCATATGTGTATTTCTCCAAATAAACTTTACAGTCATTTTTTTCGAGTTTCCCAGGGTGGGAAAAAAAAAATCTCATCGAGTTGTGAATGAATGCTTCAAAAGCTGAAAAATACTTAACATTTTTGTGAGGTTAAATCTTCTTAGATACATATTGACATATATTTAAGTTTCATTTTATATCTCTCAGTAAAGTTTTATGATTTCTTCACATAAGCTTTTCAGTTTTCTCATCAAATGGATTCTAAAATATTCTATGATTTCTTCCATTATTAATGAATTTCATTTTATTTTTAATATTTGATCTTTTTGAAGATCTATAGATTCTTATGTCAGTTTTACTATTGACCATTTTACCAAATTATTTTATTGTTTCTATTACTCTCTTCTTTGTTTAATTCCCTTAGGTTCCCTGGATTTAAAACCACATATCACTGAAACAGTAACTTTCCACCTCTTATTTTTTGTAATAGAAGTTCTTTGATTAACAGAAGAGGTTTCAAATACAGTATTCTGTGCTTTTCCATAGCTATCTGTAATCCAATACCTCTGTCGTCAATCGCGGGAATATCATTATTTTCTGCAGAATTGCATTTACTTGCCTTCCACACCACTTCACACTTATTTCTGGCCCAAGAGCCACTCACATGCAGTCCTGAAAAATCCCCCCTCCACATACTATGAATCCATTTAAAATACTGAGAAAGTGACATGGAACAATCTCCAAAATATATGCCTGTGAGAATAAAGCATGGCATAGAATGTTAGCATGTTCTCATCTTGGTTTTAAAGGGCGGGATGGTAACATACACACAGAGATGGTAGCAAAACACACAAACACATACACACACAAACACATACACACATGCATTCCCATTCATGCAAAGAATATTTCTAACGAGTACACGAGAAACTGGTAGCAATTGCTGCTTCTGAGAGCGGAACTAGCAGCCTATGGTGGAAAAAAGATTGAACTTTTCATTGTAAATCTTGTTTTTCCACTGTCTGATTTTAAACTGTCTGTGTAACTTATCTATTAAATAAAGAAAAAATCCACAGAAGAAAAAAATTCCCCCTCCATGAGAAGAAATTACCTGCTAAGCGATGGGCCTTGATTCTATGCCTTTAAATCAGACCTCTTCCTAAAGAGTGTGCATGAAAGAAAATAAACGCTGCGCGTTCCTGCCACATTCTCTGCAAATCCTAACCATCGTGCCTCATGCCACCTTTATTTCTGCTCCACGCTTTGTCTGTCCAGCTCTTCCCCTGTCTCCTTCATATCCCACTGGCAGGCCTGTTCTCATCTCCCTTTGGGTGGCACATACATAGGTTTGGCCCTGGCTCCTCTCTCCTGGACAAGGTTTGCCCTGGTCCTTTACATCTTGCCATCCAACCCACTCTATCAAGCCTTAGCCTTCCCAAGCCCAGGCCTATGCCAGCCTCTGGGCAAGAGAAACTCAACAACCCAAGAGACATTTGGTCCATCGAACTCCAAGAAGACCAAGACGGCCGCGGTGGAGGATCTCGGGGCAGGCTGACTCCTGGCTAAAGAAGCCCAAGCAAGTCCCAAGGGAAGCACAGAGAGGAGCTGACCTCTGGTTGGTGGGATACAGCTCCACTGTGATCACATCCAGCGCGTTCCAGGCAGCAATGCTGGTCCCGCAGAACAGGCACTGCCAGCCGATCATCGCAGACTCACTGTTGCCGAAAAACAGGAAGAAGCAGCAGACGGCCGAGATGAGCATGGAGCCACCTGCCCAGGGAGATCAGAGGAGAAAGAAACATGAAACCCAAGTCAGACAACACCTGCAAAAGCAGGTTCATCTCCACACACAGAGAGCACAGCTTGGACCCCCACATGGCACCCCAGCCATGGAATTACAGCCTTCTGCATGGGTCATGTCACCAGAATGAGCCCCCAGGAAGGATTTCGAGATTCTCCCTCCCTAGTACTGTCCAGTGGTCATGTATGGATGTGAGAGTTGGACTGTGAAGAAAGCTGAGCACCAAAGAATTGATGCTTTTGAACTGTGGTGTTGGAGAAGACTCTTGAGAGTCCCTTGGACTGCAAGGAGATCCAACCAGTCCACCCTAAAGGAGATCAGTCCTGGGTGTTTATTGGAAGGACTGATGTTGAAGCTGAAACTCTGATACTTTGGCCACCTGATGCAAAGGGCTGACTCATTTGAAAAGACCCTGATGCTGGGAAAGATTGAGGGCAGAAGGAGAAGGGGACAACAGAGGATGAGATGGTTGGATGGCATCACCGACTCTATGGACATGGGTTTGGGTGGACTCCAGGAGTTGGTGACGGACAGGGAGGCCTGGCGTGCTGCGGTTCATGGGGTCACGAAGAGTCGGACACGACTGAGCGACTGAACTGAACTGAACTGAGTACTGTCCAGACCAGAGTAACTGAAGACAAGGCAGAGAGGGTGGATATTAGTTCAGAAACTATTATATGCCAGATTTCCTAAGGTGCCTGAAATTCATCAATGTCAGAAGACTCCATTCTTGGGACTTCCTCGATGGCTCAGTGGTAACAAATCTGCCTGCCAATGCAGGAGGCACGGATTCAGTCCCTGATCCCAGGAAGCTCCCACAGGCCACAGGGCAACTGAGGCCCTGCTCCAGAGCCCCTGGGAGCCACAAATACTGAAGCCTGTTGCCCTAGAGCCCGTGTTCCACAACAAGAGGGGAGCTCCCCCTCGCCGCACCTAGAGACAAGCCGGCATGGCAACGAAGACCCAGTACAGCCAAAAATAAATAAATAAATGAAAAATTTTTTAAACCCAGGACTCCCACATTGCAGGCAGATTCTTTACCAGCTGAGCCAGCAGTGTAAGTGAAAGTCGCTCAGTCTTGTCCGACTCTTTGCAACCCCATGGACTGTCCATGGAATTCTCCAGGCCAGAATACTGGAGTGGGTAGCCTTTGCCTTCTCCCAGGGATTTTTCCAACCCAGCCACCAGGGAAGCCCCTTAATTTTTAATTGAAGGATAATTACTTTACAATATAGTGACAGTTTCTGCCACACATCAACACGAATCAGCCACAGGCATACGTATGTCCTCTCCCTCTTAAACCTCCCCCGACTTCCCTCCCCATCCCACACCTCCAGGCTGTCACAGAGCATAGGCAATCATCTTTTTTTTAAGACTCCATTCTCATGGAGCTCAAGTTCAACTGGACACCGGTTACAGAAGAACACCTGATCAAGAGCCCCGCTGCACACTCTTATGTATGCCACCTGCATCCCGGATATCTAAGCTACCCTCCTCAGCCCTGCCCTGTGCCCCAGGAAGCTAACCCCTGCGGACGGCATGCCTGCGGCTGGCTCCCTTGTCAGTTGCAGGGAGAAAGGGCTCGGGGTATTTCATGCCAGTTCCCAGCCTGCTTTATAAGCCCTTTCTGGGGCAAATGTTCCATCCCTCCAGGACTATAGTTTCTCCCGGATGCCTCCTCCTCCTTGGTTCTAGCTCTCTCTGGGTTCAGTTACTGCTGTTTTCTCCCTCTGTCCCTGGAGATAGAGCCTGCTGCCCACTGTCACTAGTATCTGGGGGTCTCATCAACCTCATCTATCCCCATAACCCTGCCCACACATTTAAATGCTGCTCCATCGTACAGTCTTCACCAGAACTATCTTGGGTGAATTCCTTTTCCCACCAGGACTCTGGGTGATACAGTCAATAACAAGAGATCCCCTTGAAAGAAGGCTAAGTCGCACCCTACCCAAATTCAATACATCCAGCCCAGAAGAGCTGGGGAAGTCTTGAGTGGGTGCAAGGCAGGGATCAAGAGTATGTCAGGAAATATGGTGGGAATAGTTGGCAGAAAGGAAGAAAATAAGCAGGTCCCAACCAACCAGCTGGGAAACAGAGAGGAGTCCCCACCAGGGATCAGGAGCCTGGAGGAGGGAGTTCTTCAGGTTGCGAAGGAACCAGAATGCTGGTCTGGCCTCCCCTGCAAGTGCCTCCCTGGGTGGGGTAGGGGGGGTGCCTGTGCCTGGAACCTCGCCATCAGACCTGGAGCCACTGAGACTCATGCCAAACCCTGCTGACGAGCTGGGGGACGGTAACTGTCCACCTGCATTCTGCTGATTCTGAGGAAGGATAGGGCTGTGGCTGGGTAGCATGCTAACCTCTTTCCAACAGTGAGGAGAGAACTAGAGTGGGAGGAGACTGCTATCTACTGGACCACAAGTGTCCTGAGAACTGTATCGTCAACATGCATGCATTGCTCAAAGTGGCCAGCTGTGGGCTTTGGTGTACAATGTTTATTGAACACAAAATATTATCATCAAAGAAATCATAGGGAACCATTGCTGTTGTTCAGTTGCTAAGTCATATCCGACTCTTTGAGACCCCCCTCCCCCCGCTCGCTGGATTGTAGCCCATCAGGTTCTTCTGTCCTCCAGTATGTCCTGGAGTTTGCTCAAACTCATGTCCATTGAGTCAGTGATGCCATCCAACCATCTCATCCTCTGTCCCCCTCTTCTCCTCCTGCCCTCAATCTTTCCCAGCATCAGGGTCTTTTCCAGTAAGCTGGCTCTTCACATTAGGTGGCCAAAGTACTAAAGTTTCAGCTTCAGCAACAGTCCTTCCAATGAATATTCAAGGTTAATTTCCTTTAGGATTGACTACGTTGAGTCTTCCCACTATAATCCCCCTGGTCCCCAGTTCTTCCACTCTCATCATTAGTCCTTATTCTCCTTGTTTTGGAGAGGCCTGAGGTCAACCCCAGCTGCCCCTGTGTGATCTTGAGTCAGACACTTAACCTCCCTGAGCTGTCTCACTTTCCCCATCACAGGGTTACAGTGAAGGTTAAATATATTAATATTTACAAAATGCCTGGAACAAAATCTGACTTCTAATAAGCACTTCCTAAGTGTTAGTTCAATGAAATTTCTAGTTTATGTCTATCTCTCCAACAGATCATTTGTTTCTTAAGCACAAGGATGCTGTCTGTCTCAATTAGCATTGTATTCCCATTGCTGACCACACAGCCTGGTAAAGAACTGTCCTGGACAAATTAATGTTTATTAAACTGAATAAATGAGGAATAACAGGCTCATCAGGAAAAGTTTCTTCTCTGCTGTTAACAAGGCACAATTCTGGCCCAAAGAGGGCACAGTGGCAGAGTAAGCAGGACAAATGATGCTCCAGCAGACTTGACTGGGGGTTGTCTGAGGGTCTTGGGAAAGGCAATTTCACAACAGATCACTCCACATCACATCGAGACATTAACTGAGTACCGGGTAGGTACTGGGCCCTGAGAATATAGCAGTTGATACTCTGTACACCAGACCTTTTTCTAAAGATACAGAAAGAACACTGTATGAGCTTTTAACAGTCTTGCTCAGAAATGAAACAGACATTAGTAAAAGATGAAAATATGAAGACAAAGGTCTATATAGTCAAAGCTATGGTTTTTCCCGTAGTTATGTATGGATGTGAGAGTTGGACCATAAGGAAGGCTGAGTGCCAAAGAATTGATGCTTCTGGACTGTGGTGCTGGAGAAGACTCTTGAGAGTCCCTTGGACAGTGAGGGGATCAAACCAGTCAATCCTAAAGGAAATCAACCCTGAATATTCATTGGAAAGACTGATGCTGAAGCTGAAGATCCAATACTTTGGCCACCTGATGCAAAGAACTGACTCATTAGAAAAGACTCTGATGCTGGGAAAGCTTGAAGGCAGGAGGAGAAGGGGACGACAGAGGACAAGATGGTTGGATGGTATCACTGATTCAATGGATACGAGTTTGAGCCAATCCCAGGAGATAGTGAAGGACGGGGAAGCCTGGAATGCTGCAATCCATGGGATCTCAAAGAGCTGAACACGACTGAGTGACTGAACAACATATAAAGAATGATGAATGGTAAGTATTAGCTGCAGATATCCAGTTTGGGGAGTATGACTAGTTAGCATTGGAGAACTCTATTTTCAGCTGGGATACATTCATGATGACAAGAAGAGACTCCATGGAGAAGGAAAGAATATGTGCTGTCTCCCTGCCCCGCCTGCTCCCTGTGCTCAGCCCTCCCTGCACCCTTGGTTGAGGGGGGCGGTCCATTCTTGTTCACAGGGGCACCCCCCTACCCCCAACCCTTCATCCACCCTCATCTCCCAGGAACTCTTTCGGAGCTGACACAGAATTCACTATTCAACCCTAGGTCTTAAAAGACCTGTGATAGAAATCCACTTCCCGGGGACTTCCCTGGTGGTGCAGTGGCTAAGAATCCACCTGCCAAGGCTGGGGACACGGGATCGGTCCTCGGTGCAGGAAGACCCCACATGCCTCAGGGCAACTAAACTTTTGCATCACAACTACGGAGTCTTTGGGCCCTAGAGACCATGCTCTGCCACAAGAGAAGCCACTGCAATGAGAAGCCCACGCACACAGCTAGAGAGCAGCCCTTGCGCGCCAGAACCAGAGCAAACCTGCAGGCAGCAACAAAGACCCAGCATAGCAGAAAATAAAATAAACAAAGAAATTTTTTAATTCAGAAAAATATTACTTACCTGAAGCTATTATATACGGAATGGATAAACAAGGTCCTACTGTATAGGACAGGGAAATACATTCAGTACCTTATGAGAGAGCTTCCTTGGTGGCTCAGTGGTAAACAGTCTGCCTGCCAATGCAGGAGACTCAGAATCGATCCTTGGTCCAGAAAGATCCCCCAAACCATGGAGCATCTAAGCCCATGTGCCACAACTACTGAGCCTGTGCTCTAGACCCCAGGAGAGGCAACTACCGAGCCCACAAGCCACAGCTCCTGAAGCCCAGGCATCCTAGGGCCCACGCTCAGCAGCAAGAGAAGCCGCTGCAATGAGAAGCCTGCGCCCCGCAACTAGAGAGCAGCCCCCAGGCCCTGTTGCTCTGTGTGCAGCAACAAAGACCCAGCACCACCAAAAATAAATAAATAAATAAATCATTTTTTTAAAAAAAGAACAAGAAATTCACTTTCTTGTACAAAGATTGCTCTTTTCTTCTCCAAAACCATGGGGTTTTTTTCCCATAAAAATAGACCTGTCAGAGCCACTCCAAGTGATTTAGCTCAAGTGCCAAGTAAAAATGTATGGCTTCCGTCGCCTGTTTTTCTTCTCTATGTTGTTATTACACAGACCGACAGAGACTGCTTGAAACACGCTATTTGTCTAGCTCATTACATACTAATATTTCCAAAGTTTAAAAAAAGGGCCAGTGGCAGACGTGTCACACACTTACTCTCACTGGAGCAAACAGGTATTATTTTAACCTTTGTGGAAGAGAACCTCAGAGCAGTCGAGGAAGTCATGTGGACTCACAAAGCCAGGGCCAAGATGGCCAGCTGACTCCCAGCCGCCAGTCTCTGACACCACGCCACCCTGCAGGACCTTCTGCTGAAAAACTTGGTGCCTCCAACTCATGCAGGAAAGAGGTCATCTTCGCTGATTCTGTCGGTCCCACAGCATGACTCAGCCATGACTCAGTGGCAGACACCGAGCTGGGCACAGACATCACAGAAGTTGATAAGCCACCATCTTCCTGCATCAGGTTTCGGGTCTAACCAGAACACTGTGGCTGAAGAGGACACAGCTCAATCTGCTATGCCTGAGACATCACCATCATCTCGACGAGATTAAAAAGCAGAAACCACAGGCATGTCTTGGGCTCACCATTCTAAATATCCATGCAACTACTTATTGACAAAGAGACTGCAATTTCTTTTGTGTCCTTTGAGCCTTGCTGCTAGGATCTTGGAATTAATTTTCCCTGACAACTACATCCCTGGGGCCGAACTCATGGCATGTGTATCAGCATACTGTCTGCTCCCCCTCCCCTGGCCTTGACTCATATTCTTTCTTTAATAATTTTATTAATTTATTTTTGGCTGTGCTGAGTCTTCGGTGCTGCGTGGGCTTTTCTCTAGCTGCGACAGCGGGAGCTACTCTTCATTGCAGTGTGAGGGCTTTGCACTGCGGAGGCTTCTCTGTTTCAGAGCACAGGCTCTAGGCACACAGGCTTCAGTAGTTGTGGCTCCCAGGCTCTAGACCACATGCGCAACAGTTGTAGTGCATGGACTTAGTTGCCTCAGGGCACGTGGGATCTTCCTGGACCAAGGATTGAACCCACGTCTCCGGCATCGGCAGGCGGATTCTTTACCACTGAGCCACCAGGGAAGCCCCTTGACCATATTCTCCTGTGTACATTTTCCCTGTGCTGTGCTCAGTCGCTCAGTCGTGTCCAACTCTTTCGTGACCCCATGGACTGTAGCCTGCCAGGCTCCTCTGTTCACGGGATTCTCCAGGCAAGAATACTGAATTGGGTTGCCATTCCTCCTCCCACCCCCGATCCAAGGATTGAACTCGTATTGTTTGCATATCTCGCAATGGCAGGTGGACTCTTCACCACTAGTGCCACCTGGGAAGCCCCACGTTTACCCTGGCTCTGGGTGTATATATATTTTGTTTCTTGTTCACCATGCCTGGCTTGTGTTTTGGTAACAAACTGCTGCAAATCTGGCAGAATGAAGCAAGGCAGACATGAGAACCTGCAATGCACCGAGCGCTAGGAGATGCTTTGGGTGCACTGTGTTAAATTCTCACGAACCCCTGCCAGCTCATCATAAGTCTACTTATCTATAAAATGAGGCCCAGGGAGGTAAAGGAACATGTCCAAAGTCAAAGATAGGATTCCAACATGAGCCTGTCCAACTCCAAAGCCAGAATGTTGTTACTATTAAATAATAAAAAGTAACGAGATTCATCTAAGATGATCAAATGAAACTGATGCTCATTTAAAAGCATTTTAGTGTATTTTTCCACCAAGAGGAATACAAAGTGGGTACAGCAGACGTATTTAACATCCTGCTGCTGCTGCTCAGTCGCTTCAGTCGTGTCCGACTCTGTGCGACCCCAGAGACAGCCCACAAGGCTCCCCCGTCCCTGGGATTCTCCAGGCAAGAACACTGGAGTGTTGCCATTTAACATCCTACTAAAGTGCTAATAGAATTGCTGAATCAGGAAACGAAGGCTTGTGCCTGACCTGGACTACGGATCTCAGAGATCTCCAAGGTGCCCTGGGGTTTTGCAGACTTGGTTCTATACCAGCAGAATCCATCTTACCTCCGTGGTTTCCTGTGCAAGTTTTCTTGAAAAAGAAAAAGGGAAATCCCACTGCTTTTCCTCCACTTTAAGCCTCTGCCCTAGCCCAGTAGAATACAGACGTGACATCCCTGACAACTCACCAATCATCTTGAGTCTTCCGACTCTGTCCATGAGCAGGGCAGAAATGATGTTCCCAGGCAAGACAGACAGACTGCCAAGGAAGCTGACGAGGTAAATCAGGAAGTCGTTGTCTTGCTCTAAGTCCATGTGGCAGCCCTCCTTCTGCTCCAGAAAGGTGACGTTGATAAAATGACAGTTGATGAACTTATGTTGATAGAGGTCTGCGGAGAGAAGGAAACATGTGGCTCATGTGAAACAGGGATGGAGGGGGGAGAGTGCTGGGGAGACTGGGGGCGGAGGCAGGGATTGGAGTTACTCCCCTTCCTTGGGCAGGCAGCACCACCCCCTGGCCATCAGACAAAGTCAAGGAAACACGTGGTGATGACAAACCTAGACAGCATATTTAAAAGCAGAGAAGTCACTTTGTGGACGAAGGTCTGTATAGTCAGAGCTATGGTCTTTCCAGTAGTCCTGTTCAGATATGAGAGTTGGACCGTTAAGAAAGCTGAGCGCTAAAGAACAGATTCTTCCAAGTTATGGTACTGGAGAAGACTCTTGAGGGTCCCTTGGACTTCAAGGAGATCAAACCAGTTGATTCAAAAGGAAATCAGTCCTGAATATTCATTGGAAGGACTGATGCTGGAGCTGAAACTCCAATACTTTGGCCACCTGATGTGGAGAGCCTACTCACTGGAAAAGATCCTGATGCTGGGAAAGACTGAGGGCAGGAGGAGAGGGGAGCGACAGAGGAGGAGATGGTTGGATGGCATCACCAACTCAATGGACGTGAATTTGAGCAAACTCTGGGAGATAGTGAAGTACAGGAAAGCCTGGCGTGCTGTAGTCCACGGGATCGTAGAATCAGAGTCAGACGTGACTTAGGAACTGAACGACAACAGTACCAACAGGGGGCAAGGTGGGGATGTAGCAAGAACTCTTTAAAAATGTAACAACTTGTGTAAGTTTCTCTAAGCAAGGGGAAATGAAATGAACATTCACTGAGGGACATGTGCAAGTAGAACATCTTTCAAGCCAGGTAACAGCCCTGTTTGGATCAACAATATGACGCTGAGGCCCACCCTGCCTGGGGTACTCCTTCAAGGATTCCCAGCTTACACGAGGCAAATGACCAGAGAACTGGGTCCAGATTGAGCCAGTCACTCCAACGCCCCTGCAGAAACCTGAGCATGCTTCTATTTTTTTTTTTTTTTTTGAGCATGCTTCTAAATAAACACCTTTGGCTCAGCGGTTGTGGGGGTTAGGCAGGAAATATATGACTTGGTAGAGTAAAAATATTCTGCATGATGTTACAGTGATGCATATTATCCATGTATCCAAGCCCATTGAATGGACAACACCAAGAATAAAGACCTTTCTCTCCACCTATTGCTCTGGAAGTCTGTTCCTATCTCTAACTAAACTTTGAGATTTAGAAGCTTTGGCAGAAATGTGTGAGGAAAGAGGGAAAATGTGAAGTGTGGAATTTTAAATTCTGATTTACTCTTTTGTGACAGGTGTTTCATAAATAAATGCACTGTTATGTATGTGGAATCTAGAAAAATGCTACAGATGAACCTATTCACAGGGCGGGAACAGAGACACAGATGCAGAGAATGGGCGTGTGGACCAGGGTGGGGGAAGGGGACAAACTGGACGGTAGCACTGACATACACACGTCGCCACGTGTGAGACAGGAGCTGTGGGAAGCGCTGGACAGCACGGGAAGCTCAGCTCAGGGCTCGGGGCTGACCTAGAGGGCGGGGTGGTGGGAGGGAGGCTCGGGAGAGAAGGGATGTATGCACGCGCGTGGAGCTGACTCAGGCTGTTGTGCAGCAGAAACCAGCACAGCTTCGTAAAGCAGTTATCCTCAGATTCAAAACTTTAAAATTTAAAAACAAAAGCCTTACTAAGCAAAAAAAGAATAAACCTTACCGTGAACTATGGACTTTGGATGATGATGTGTAGGTTCATTCATCATAACAAAGGTACCACCCTGGTGGGGGATGTTGATAATGGCGGAGGCTATGGCGTGTGACTAGGCAGCATATGGAAATTCCTGTATCTTTCTTCTAATTTTGTTGTAAACCCAAAACTTCTCTTAAAAAAAATAAAGTCTTAAAAAGTAATAATAAGCACTTGCTTTGGAACCAGTTTCATGTTCTCTGGTACCTTCTAACATCAGCTGTTCTAGAAGAAAGATCACTATATAGGCTCTCCGCCAACCTGGGTTTGGGAACTGGCTCAGTGGTTGGCCCTCGTTAACCCCCCTGAGCTTCTGCCTAGAAAGTCAGAGGAAACACCTAATGATGTCCACTGCTTCCCAGCTCTGATATTTCATGACTACAAGTGTTTGCAAAATCCCAATCTCCCCACATGGCACAGTGGTAGAGAATCCACCTGCCAATACAGGAGATGCAGGAGACCTGCGTTCAGCCCCTGAGTCACGAAGATCCCCTGGAGGAGGGCATGCATTCCTGTCTGGGAAATCCCGTGGACAGAGGAGCCTGGCGGACTACAGTTCATGGGGTCGCAAACAGTCGGACCCAACTGAGCTCTCACTCACTCACCTACCACGTTAGATGTTGCATATCTATGGCATATTAAGTTTAAAAAAGCAAATGTCACAACAATATGAGCTATATAATCAATTTACTTTTAAACAAACATGTATATTACCTATGTAAATAAACAAAAGGTTTGCAAGGACACTGTTACATAGCAGCTCCCTCTGGAAAAAGAGGAAACACTATCAGAAATCAAGTGCCAGATGGAAACAAAGTTTTATTTCAACTCTGCGTCCTTCCTAATGTTTGAATTTTTGCAATAATCATATATAAGTGTTACAGCTTTCTTAAATGCTAGGAAGAGTAGTAAGCACAGACCCTACTAAATGAATTGACATGTTGCCCATGTCTATACACACACGTGTAAGTGTGAACATGCAGACTTGATTGCACCTGTGTATATATAATGTGTACCCGTATGTATGTTCGTGAATTGTGTGTAGTGTGTATGAACATCTGTGTAATATTGTGGTGTGTGGGATGATATAAACATATATAGTGCATGTGTGTGTGCTAAGCTGCTTCAGTGTTATCCAACTCTTTGCAACCCTATGGACTATAGCCCTCCAGGCTCCTCTGTCCAAAGGGATTCTCCAGGAAAGAATACTGGAGTGGGTTGCCACGCCCTCCTCCTGACCCAGGGATTGAACCTGTGGCTCTTATGTCTCCTGCACTGGCAGGAGGGTTTTTTACCACTAGCACCGCCTGGGAAGCCTATATATGTATATATAGTTCATACATACGAAGTATACAGACACATAAAGTTACTTGGGCTTAAGTGTCACTAAATTCTGTGAATATATATATTCATAGAATTATATATATATACATATAACCTTAATGAAATAGCAGATTTTATCTTGGAAACTCCTAAAATATTTTACATAAATAAAATGTACTTGCTGACATTGAAAGAAGAAAAAAATAAAAGATATGCCAAAGATGAAATGTACAAAACTCCCCAATATTTTTTTAAGTTCCATAATGGACTATTTAAAGACCAAGGGATATTTAGAGACCAGATATTGAATTGCTTGAGATTGGCGTCATGAAGGGGAAAAAGATGTTCTCGCATTAAACTGTGCCATGGTGCCAATGCCAGGGAGAAAGCATTGATCCGGACACAATGCAAGTATTTCAGAGGAAGCCTCACAGACTTTACAGCTTAACAATTAAGGGATGAAGCCAAGCTTCCCCCACTTGTTATCTGTGGCCTTAATGTAAGTTGCTTAAGCCTCTGTTTCCTTAGTTGTAAGATGTGGATGTTGCTACATTTCTTACTTGAGACAGTATCTGTGAAGTCCCTGGTAAAGCTTAGTTAGTTTCCTTGTAACCCAGCTCCACTTGGTATTAATTCATAACGAGAGCAGTAAAAATAATGAGGAGTGAGAGAGAGGTGGAATTTTGTGATTTTTTTTTAAATCATGGAAGTCTGAAATGGTGTAATTTTAAAATATTCTTATCTTATTTCATGCATGAAGCTTGAAAAGATGCAGTTTTTCCTTTTCATGTATTATCGTGAGAATTTTATAAGTTTCAAATTATGCTAAGTCTTCAAGAATGCACTTCAGGCATAGAATGTAACCCTCTTGGAATGCTATTTTTTTTTAATCTGGGTCATAATTTGTTCCTACCAAAGACCCTGAGCATACACTTGTTGAGATCAGAACACTTGCCCAGTGCTTCTATTTCCATTTTACATGAGATCTTTGGCACGGCAACTTCTTTGTGCCCTGCCTGGGGCAAGAACCCAAGACTCAGCACACACACCAGTGAATACTTCACTATTCCTAAAGCTTATGGCTGAGCAGTCGGACAATTTCTAGACACCAAGCTTACCCTGTTCACGCTCTTACCTGTGTTATAAAAGATGGTCGATTCAATGGTGCAGTTTTTGAAATAGGTATCAGTCGATGTAACATCCTCAAAATAGCACTCGTCAAATAACGTGTCCTCAAAGAGTACATGTTTAAAGTACATCTTTGTGAACCTATGGGGAAAAGAAATAGCCCCCAAATGATTCATCCAGGAAAAAAAAGGAGACTTGAGACTCAAACACAAAACACAGAAAGGCAGAAGAAGGAGAAGTGCAAACTAAAAGGTTCTAGCACATTATTTTCAACCCAAACTAGTTCCCCTTTTCTTCACCGTGTATTTATAAACAGAGAGGAGCCTCAGGACCGTGGGAGCTGACTTTTAGTCCAGGTACACACAGGATTCTAGGCATCAATCTATGATTCCCAAAAGCAGATTCATGGACGTTCTGCATCAGAATCATGGAACCATGAAATAGCATGACATGAAAATATTTATAATATCTCAGTTTAGGAGCTTTAAAAACAGGAATATCCCTTAGCTGGTCTTGAAAGGTTTAAAGGCAATAGATGTATGAGGGCCTCAGAATTTTTGTTTTTAAAATTGAACCAACAAAAATGTGGGGGAATACAGGCAATGTCGTCCACACTGGTGAACATAATTGGTGCAGGCTCTGTGGAGAGCAGCTTTGCAAAATTTGAAATGCACTATCCCTTTGACCTAGGAATACCACCTCTACCAATCTGTCATGCACATACTTGCTCATGCATTCAAAGAAATCCATTCATTGATCTTCACTGCAACATCGCTGATAACAGCAATGGCTTACTAGAAAGATAGATGGAGAGATAGACAAACAATAGATAATAGACAGGGGACAGGTAAATGACAGGAGAAACAGATAATAGATTACAGACAGGGGAGACAGATGATAGAGAGAATGGATAGATAGACAGGTACCACACATAGCCATCCACCTAATTATTATAATGCCTACAGGTGCTCAGTTGCTCAGTTGCATCCAACTCTTTGCGATCCCGTGGACCATAACCCATGGGGTGGCGCAGTGGTAAAGAAACCGCATGCCAATGCAGGAGATGCAGGAGACCCAGGTTCAATCCCTAGGTCAGGAAGAGCCCCTGGAGAAAGAAATGACATCCCACTCCAGTATTCTTTGGGAAACCCCATGGACAGAGGAGCCTGATGGGTTACAGTCCATGAGGTCGGAAAGAGTCAGACACGGCCGAGCAACTGAGCACCCATAGCCATTGTAATAATCAGGCAGATCTGTGCGTCTTAATCTGGAACCATGTTTAAGATGTATTGTTAACTGAAAAAAAAAAAGAAATGCAGCGTGATATTTATAGCATGTGACTTTCTTTCCTGTGAGAAAGGATAAGGCCCACACACCTGCAAGTACATAGCACACACCTGGAGAGAGTGCCGCAGACACGGGCAGGTGTGTGCGGCCCTGGGGAGGTACACGGGGGGCTGAAAGGGAAAGTGTTAGTCACTCAGCTGTATCCGACTTTTTGTGACCCCACAGACTGTAGCCCACTGGGATCAGACAAATTTTCTTTATACCAAGTGTATATAATACTTTTTCACTTAAAACCGAAACAGCCAATAAGAGGTAAAACCCCTGGATGATTGTGAGGCACAGCCCACATCTGGAGCTGTTGCACGTCTTCAACTCCTGCTGCTGCTGCTAAGTCACTTCAGTCATACCCAACTCTGTGCGACCCCATAGACGGCAGCCCACCAGGCTCCCCCGTCGCTGGGATTCTCCAGGCAAGAACACTGGAGTGGGTTGCCATTTCCTTCTCCAATGCATGAAAGTGAAAAGTGAAAGTGAAGTTGCTCAGTCGTGTCCGACCTCAGCAACCCCATGGACTGCAGCCCACCAGGCTCCCCCGTCGCTGGGATTCTCCAGGCAAGAACACTGGAGTGGGTTGCCATTTCCTTCTCCAATGCACGAAAGTGAAAAGTCAAAGTGAAGTCGCTCAGTCATGTCCGACTCTTAGCGACCCCATGGACAGCACTTCAACTCCTACATAAACTTAAAAGGAAAAAGCAACAGGACGCTTAAAAACATAGACTCACACACAGGGACATCAGCCTCTACTGGTTATATTTCCCAAGGCTGGTTAAGCTATTAAGTGAGAAACCTTTGGCTGTGTCTTTATTTGTGAAGAATCTCAACCCTATTCATTCATTCATCTGTCAATTCGTTCACTGATTCAGTCTCAAACAAAAGTTTTACCGAGCATGGTATTAGGTGCTTTGAGTACAGACAGAAAAGACATGGTCCCTGCCCTCAAGCCTAATGGGAAAAAGAAATGGAGCCAACAGACAGTTCCAGTTCAGTGGGGACCCAGTGACCGAGGCGGCACAGGGCACTGAGGACCCGCTGCTGCTCCTCAGGGCCGCCAGGCCATTCCATCCACACGATGGCCAGCAGCCCTTACTCTTCACTCTCAGCTATGTTCTGCTGAGAACCCTAACCTAGAACTACATCTTATTAGCTTTGACAAAAAGACCTCTCAGCAGTAAGAAGGCCTGGGCCAGTGCTTCTTAAGAGAAGTCCCCAGAACACTTGCATCAGAATAAAATAGGGAGACAAACTGGGAGAGTAGCATTGGCCTATATACACTACCGTGTGGGGGCTCAGATGGTGAAGAATCTGCCTGCAGTGCAGGAGACACGGGTTCAATCCCTGGGTTGGGAAGATCCCCTGGAGAAGGGAATGGCAGCCCACTCCAGTATTCATGCCTGGAGAATCCCATGGACAGAAGAGCCTGGTGGGCTACAGTCCATGGGGTCGCAAAGAGTCAGACAACTGAGCAACTAATGCTTTCACTTTTCATGTGTAAAACAGATAGCTAGCAGGAAGCTGCTATGAAGCACAGGAGCTCGGCTGGTGTTCTGTGATGACCTTGAGGGGTGGGATGCTGGGGGGGCGGTGGGAGGGAGGCTCAAGAGGCAGGGGATTTATGTATACATAAGGTTACACAGCAGAAACCAACACAACATTGTAAAGCCCAATTATACTCCAATTTTTAAAAGTTAAAATAAACTGACGTAACTTAGGTAGAAAAAAAAAAAAGAATAAAATAGGAGGTTATTACGAAAGATGGGAGTTCTCTTCATTCCAACCTGCACCTCTTGAACTATAACCACCAGAGGAAGATGCCAGATTATTACACTTCAGGAAATGTGAGAATCCCTGATCAAGAAAGCCAAATTGTTTTCAACAGTTTTTCTTAGGGTTAAATTTGAATCGGCCTCCAAAAGCTACCGCTGAACTCTTCCTATTTCTATGGAAAAACTGATCACTAAGCCTTTTGTTACAGGAAGATGGCTCTGATTTCAAAATTAATGTAATTTGTATGCTGACTGTATTTACTCAGGAAAGCTATTCCTGGAGCCTGTCTCAGGTCTTTGCCCTTCTTAATATATCCTTCTCTTTAATACAGTAATGGGCTGGTGATGTGGCCTCCGGTGATATTTTAATGTTCTGCCGAAGGTGGGTGAGAAAGAAGGGCCATAAATCATAACAGGTCTGACACGGGCAGACCTTAAAATGTATCTCCAAGTGAGTTATAAAAAGCCAAAGTTATAAAAGGAGAGTTAAAAGGAGAAAAGGCCAAGGCATATTTTATGAGTCTTTTATATAAATCATCTCCTCCGATCCCTAATTTATATACTGAACTGGTCCAAGATGCTTCACTCAGGAGGTCTCAAAGGCTGAAAGAAAAGTTAACAGAAGTAGCTTGTGGAACGCTTCCTTTAAGGAAACAGAAGCCATTGGTGATCCAGAGCCTGTGGTGGAATTATTATTACAAGCACTTTATTTCAGTTACCCTCAAGCCCAGTGCTTCATCCACCAGGTGATCTAAACTACGCCAGAAGTCGCATCTATGCAGTCACCATGATTTCGACTTGAATGGGCTCACGCTCAAGAAACTCAAAACTAAAGAGGGAACAAGAAAACTGACAATTAAAATCTGGCGTGATAACTATCAAGCTCAGACATACGTAGGACTCCCCTGGTGGTGCAGTGAATAAGAGTCCACCTGCCAACACAGGGGACACGGGTTCAGGCCCTGGTCGGGGAAGATTCCACCTGCCGCGGAGCCACCAAGCCCTCAGGCTGCTACTGAGCCCGTGTGCCTGCAGCCTGTGCTTCACACAAGAGAGGCCACGCAGTCAGAAGTTCATGCACAGTGAAGGGCAGCCCCCACTCGCCGCAACTAGAGAAATGCTATGAAGAAAAACAATGAAGACAGCGCGACCAGATGTAAATTGTTTTTTTAAAAAGATTAGAGATAAGCTACAAGATCATTGCAAAAGGGTACTTATGATACAGTCAGGTACAGCATGATATTCGCTTTTCCTTAAGGATAAATAAAAGCTATCCAAGCCAAGACGCAGTGCAAGTGAATTCCAGGCAAAGGGAATAGCATATGCTAAGGCACAGAGGCATGATATATAATGTATACCCTTCAACTGACTTTTTCGTTAAGTGTAAAATTCTCTTTCACATCATTTATATCACCTTTCAGAGAGAAAATAAACAAAGGGTCTATTTTCCCAAAGCTCACACACACGGACGGTCCTACAGTAAGCCTTCCACATACAGTGAAATAAAAGAGAAACTTTTTCAGGAAAGACCTGGAACTCTAATTTCTCACACATTATCTCATATCAGGTCCTAATCTGAGATGAAGCAAAGCAGGAATGAGAAAACTGTCCACGTCAGGGGACTTCCTTGGCAGGCTAAGGCTTTGCCTTCCCTGGTCAGGGATCGAACCCACATGAGGATCATGAGGCCATGGCCAAAAACCCAAAACATAAAACAGAAGCAATATTGTAATAAATTAATAAAGACTTTTAAGATGGTCCACATTAAAAAAAATCTTTAAAAAAAAAGAAAATCACTTCAGAAAATACATGCTTGGGCTCATTTTGCTTAAAGAATGAAGGAAACAGTGGGTCTTTTGTTTATAACTTCTTTGCAACTTCTTAAATTCTCTGTATAACTCTAAATAACTTCTTAAATTCTCCACACATAGGCATCAGGCTTTAACTTCACCTCTGACACCACCTTTCAAAAAATGAAGAATAGAGTTCAACTTTTAGCACTGTTATTAAAAGATTTCAGGCAAGTCTCTTCTCTGCAGGCTTGTATTTTAAAATCATTAAAATAACATTATTGAGGAGATGACTTTTTCCAGCTCTAGTATTTGGTTTTATAAATGAGAGGTATCTTTACTATAAGTAGCCTGGGAAAGAAGAGTGGAGTGGAAATGGCCATCAAATGGTTGAAATACTATTTCATGGAGAAGCAGACATATATGATGGGAAATACTGGCTCTTCATCTGCCAAACAGACTCTCTAAGGACACGTCCTTGTGCCTCAGGGGATCTGCCAGTAAATCCAACTTACTTTCTCCATCTTCTCTTAAGCTTACGGCCACCTAAGTGCTGAAATCACCATATCTCACCCTGCCTATTTACACGGATCCTAGAACATTTTTTAAAAAAGGGTACAACTGAAAAGGAGCAGGATACTATGGTCCTTGCCTCCCATGTCCTCAGCCTCCCTTTTGTCTGTGGAAAAACTTTAGACAAAGAATAAGTTCCATCAGAGAAGTGAAAACATGCAGAAACAAAGGAAAACAGTTAAAGGAGAACAAGTAATAATAGTTTAGCCATTACGCATAGTCAGGGACCCTTAGCTCCTTCTCAAGGACTATTCATAATATTCTGAGCCGTGTCCTGTGAGCTGACAGGACACGGCTCAGAATAGTGTCTGACACCCCCACCAGGTGGAGAAGTTGACGGCATGAAGACCAGACTATAGCCGTGATATCAGCTGTCACAATTCTAAGAATCAGCCTCAAAGAAATGGAAACAAACCAATCCTGGAACTGAAGATTAACTGCACTTAAAACGGTCAAGGTACCACTGGTCAGATCCCTGATGACCAATTTCAAGGTGACTGTCAGCCGACTGTACTGTTTCTGCATATAGCCCCCTTCCTCCGTCTGTAAAAGCTCTTGCCCTCTGATTGTCAGTGGGGGCAGCTTGGCCTTCAGACAGATGTCCACCTCCTCCCCTTGCCCCAACACTGAGTTGCCGGCATCCAAAAGAAAGCAAACTTTGCTTTCCGCCAACCTGGCCTCTGTATTGGCTTTTGAGCAGTGAGCAGCCAGACCCCACTTTTGGTTACATAACCTTGGTGTGTGTGTGTGTGTGTGTGTGTGTGTGTGTTAGTTGCTCAGACGTGTCCCACTCTTTGCGATCTCATGGACTGTAGCCCACCAGGCTCCTCTGTCCATGGAATTCTCCAGGCAAGAATACTGGAGTGGGTAGCCATTCCCTACTCCAGGGGATCTTTCAGACCCAGGGATCGAACCCAGGTCTCCTGCATTGGGGGCAGATTCTTTATGGTCTGAGCCACCATGGCTCAGCTACATAACACCACATAACCTTGATACCAAAGATCAATAAGAACAGTACAAGGAAAATATACACCAATCCCATTTACATGCAAAAATCCTAAATAGAACATAAGTGGTTCTGTGTGTGTGTGTGCACGTGTGTGTGTGCACACATGCATGCTCAGTCGTGTCCAACTCTGCGACCCCAGGGACTGTAGCCTGCCAGGGCTCCTCTGTCCGTGAGATTTTCCAGGCAAGAATTCTGGGGTGGGTTGCCATTTCTTACTCCAGGGGATCTCCCAGACCCAGGGATCAAACCCACGTCTCTTTCATCCCCTGTGCTGGCAGGCAGAGCCTTTACAACTAGTGCCATTGGGACGTTAGGCACCATGCAGACTATTTCCACTGTGCTCTGCTTATTTATCCATACTTCCCTCTCCCCTAACCTCTGGCAACCACTGATTTGCATAGTTTTGCCTTTTTCGGAATGACATACAGCTGAAATCATAAGGATGCAGCCTTTTTAGCGAGGTTTCTTTCACTTAGGAACATGCATTTAGGTTCTCAAGGCCTTTGTATGACTTGATCCCTTACTTCTTTGGCACTAAATAATATTCCAGGGCCAGTATGTACCACAGTTGATTTATCCATTCACCTGCTCAAGGACATCTTGGATCATTGCTAGATAATAGGGTAGTTCTGGCAGATGGTATATGGGACATCCCTGTGGCTTCCTCTCAATTT
The DNA here is from genome assembly GCF_002263795.3 of Bos taurus. Taxonomy (NCBI): domain Eukaryota; kingdom Metazoa; phylum Chordata; class Mammalia; order Artiodactyla; family Bovidae; genus Bos; species Bos taurus. The sequence goes on from NC_037348.1 coordinate 15,861,307, forward strand.
CACTGTGAACCTAAACAGCTCTGAAAATAATCTTAACAGAATAATAAGTTGAAACCCAATCTGAAATATTTGCACAATTTTTTGTAGAAAATAAAAAATAAAGGACATGTGTGTTGCCTCCACATTTTGACAGTTATGAATAAAACAGCTATAAACATCTAAACAACACAAAAAAGAATATTAGTAAATCAAATTCGTCGATGTATTGCTACTTTAAAAAAATCACATGGAATGATCAAGATATATCCCAGGAATTAAGTACAGTTGAATATCCAGAAACAATATTACTTTAATCTATCATATTAATAAGTCCAAGGAGAAAGCCATGTGATTGTCATAATAGATGCAGAAAAGCATGTGACAGATTCAATATGCTTTCAAATAAACACCCTCAGCATACCTAAAAGAGAATTTCCTCAACTTTATAAAGAAGACCAATCAAAAACATAGCAAGTATCATACTTCAAAGGAAGACACCCAAATTACCCCCACTGAAGTCAGGATACCCATTAGCACTGACATTATAATCAACACAATACTGTACATCAACTACACCTCAATTAAAAATATTTACAATAAAAGAAGTAAATGGCCTAAAAATAACAACAAAAAAAACTAATTGCAAAATTTATAGTATGAAAATTATACATTCACATCTATAACAAAGAGAAGACTAACACAAGAGAAGACTCTACACATGGACATCACCAGATGCTCAACACTGAAATCAGATCGAATATATTCTTTGCAGCCAAAGATGGAGAAGCTCTATACAGTGAGCAAAAACAAGACCAGGAGCTGACTGTGGCTCAGACCATGAACTCCTTATTGCCAAATTCAGACTTAAATTGAAGAAAGTAGGGAAAACCACTAGACCATTCAGATATGACCTAAATCAAATCCCTTATGATTATACAGTGGAAGTGAGAAATAGATTTAAGGGCCTAGATCTGATAGATAGAGTGCCTGATGAACTATGGAATGAGGTTCGTGACATTGTACAGGAGACAGGGATCAAGACCATCCCCATGGAAAAGAAATGCAAAAAAGCAAAATGGCTGTCTGGGGAGGCCTTACAAATAGCTGTGAAAAGAAGAGAAGTGAAAAGTAAAGGAGAAAAGGAAAGATATAAACATCTGAATACAGAGTTCCAAAGAATAGCAAGAAGAGATAAGAAAGCCTTCTTCAGCAATCAATGCAAAGAAATAGAGGAAAACAACAGAATGGGAAAGACTAGGGATCTCTTCAAGAAAATCAGAGATACCAAAGGAACATTGCATGCAAAGATGAGCTCGATAAAGGACAGAAATGGTATGGACCTAACAGAAGCAGAAGATATTAAGAAGAGATGGCAAGAATACACAGAAGAACTGTACAAAAAAGATCTTCACGACCCAGATAATCACAATGGTGTGATCACTGAACTAGAGCCAGACATCCTGGAATGTGAAGTCAAGTGGGCCTTAGAAAGCATCACTACAAACAAAGCTAGTGGAGATGATGGAATTCCAGTTGAGCTATTCCAAATCCTGAAAGATGATGCTGTGAAAGTGCTGCACTCAATATGCCAGCAAATTTGGAAAACTCAGCAGTGGCCACAGGACTGGAAAAGGTCCGTTTTCATTCCAATCCCAAAGAAAGGCAATGCCAAAGAATGCTCAAACTACCACACAATTGCACTCATCTCACACGCTAGTAAAGTCATGCTCAAAATTCTCCAAGCCAGGCTTCAGCAATATGTGAACTGTGAACTTCCTGATGTTCAAGCTGGTTTTAGAAAACGCAGAGGAACCAGAGATCAAATTGCCAACATCCGCTGGATCATCAAAAAAGCGAGAGAGTTCCAGAAAAACATCTATTTCTGCTTTATTGACTATGCCAAAGCCTTTGACTGTGTGGATCACAATAAACTGTGGAAAATTCTGAAAGAGATGGGAATACCAGACCACCTGACCTGCCTCTTGAGAAATCTGTATGCAGATCAGGAAGCAACAGTTAGAACTGGACATGGAACAACAGGCTGGTTCCAAATAGGAAAAGGAGTTCGTCAAGGCTGTATATTGTTTATTTAACTTATATGCAGAGTACATCATGAGAAACGCTGGACTGGAAGAAACACAAGCTGGAATCAAGATTTCCGGGAGAAATATCAATAACCTCAGATATGCAGATGACACCACCCTTATGGCAGAAAGTGAAGAGGAACTAAAAAGCCTCTTGATGAAAGTGAAAGTGGAGAGTGAAAAAGTTGGCTTAAAGCTCAACATTCAGAAAACGAAGATCATGGCATCCAGTCCCAGCACTTCATGGGAAATAGATGGGGAAACAGTGGAAACAGTGTCAGACTTTATTTGTCTGGGCTCCAAAATCACTGCAGATGGTGACTGCAGCCATGAAATTAAAAGACGCTTATTGCTTGGAAGGAAAGTTATGACCAACCTAGATGGCATATTCAAAAGCAGAGACATTAGTTTGCCAACAAAGGTTCGTCTAGTCAAGGCTATGTTTTTTCCAGTGGTCATGTATGGATGTGAGAGTTGGACTGTGAAGAAGGCTGAGCGCCGAAGAATTGATGTGTTTGAACTGTGGTGTTGGAGAAGACTCTTGAGAGCCCCTTGGACTGCAAGGAGATGCAACCAGTCCATTCTGAAGGAGATCAGCCCTGGGATTTCTTTGGAAGGAATGATGCTAAAGCTGAAACTCCAGTACTTTGGCCACCTCATGCGAAGAGTTGACTCATTGGAAAAGACTCTGATGCTGGGAGGGATTAGAGGCAAGAGGAGAAGGGGACGACAGAGGATGAGATGGCTGGATGGCATCACTGACTTGATGGATGTGAGTTTGAGTGAACTCTGGGAGTTGGTGATGGACAGGGAGGCCTGGCGTGCTGCGATTCGTGGGGTGGCAAAGAGTCAGACACGACGGAGCGACTGATCTGATCTGATCTGATCTATAACAAAGCGTGATATTTACCTAAAATTTAAAGCACACAAAATAATGCTGTACAGTGTTTACAGATACATAAATATATTTGAAAGTATAAAAACACACATGCGTGTAAAACACCGAATTTATGACCGTGGTGATCATTACTCCTTGGGAGGAAGAAAAACAACATTAAAAAGAGCAACCAAGTGAGTGATGTTTAATCTATATTAAAATCTGAAGTCAGTGTGAAAGTCGCTCAGTCGTGTCTAACTCTTTGTGAATCCATGGACTATACAGTACACAGAATTCTCCAGACCAGAATACAGGAGAAGGTAGCTTTTCCCTTCTCCAGGAGATCTTCCCAACCCAGGGATTGAACCCAGGTCTCCCACATTACAGATGGAATCTTTACCAGCTGAGCCACAAGGGAAGCCCACTGGAGTGGGTAGCCTATCCCTTCTCTAGGGCATCTTCCCAACCCAGGGATTGAACCCAGGTCTTCCGCATTGCAGGCGGATTCTTTACCAGATGAGCCACCAGGGAAGCCCGAAGTCAGTGCATCACAGTTTATGATTTTACAAAGCTAATAAATAGGGTTGCTCTGAATAGGGTTGTTGTGTTATTCTCTACTCTTTGTATATTTGATATATTTCATGATGTAATAAAAAAGAAAAGAAAGGAGACAAAACAATTGTTATTGGCAGATGACAGGGCTGTTAGAGCTAATAAAAGAGCTCAGCTCAAACATCCCCAGATCAATAGGATTTCTGTTGATCTGCAATAATAACCTGGGTAAAGGTCTGATGGAAAAACAGCCACCCCATTTTTAGTAGCTATTTAGTTGTAAATGGGCTTCCCACGCAGTTCAGTGGGTAAAAATCCGCATGCAATGCAGGAGATGCAGGTTTGATTCCTGGAGAGGGAAGATCCCCTGGAGGAGGCCATGGCAACCCACTCCAGTATCCTTGCCTGGGGAATCCCATTGGACAGAAAAGCCTGGAGGGCTACAGTCCATGGGGTCACACAGAATTGGACATGACTGAAGCAATGGACTATGCATGCATGCACAGTTGTAAAATATTCAGGAAGAAGCTCTATAAGAACTATGCACAACCTAGATTAAATTTCTAAATTATGCTGGGGTATTTTAGTATTGGGCTTCCCTGTTGGCTCTGTGGTAAAGAAGACATGGGTTTGATCCCTGGGTCAGGAAGATGCCTTGGAGAAGGAAATCGCAACACACCCAGTATTGCTGTGGGGGAAATGCCATGGACAGAGGAGCCTGGCGGGCTACAGTTCATGGGGTTGCAAAAGAGTCAGACACGACTTAGCAACTAAACAACAACAATAATTTCAGCAACCCTGAAGCATGATGGACATTTTATCTCAATATTATGACTTTCTGATGTGCAATCAGAGGCTTACACAGGTCATAGAGGGTTCAGTTAGTCACTGACCCACCAAGGCTTGGAACCTAGATCCCCAAGTCTTGGCTACTTCCTCAGACCTGAAGCCAGAAGGTACGTTTAACACATTTCCCACCCTTGGCAGCTTCATGGGGCGTTATTGCCCTGAAACACACCCACTGCAGATGAAGAAAATTTTTACTGATGCCTCACTAAAAAGAGCTTTTAACTGTGTGGGTAGCATGTCACTATGATGCATGAAATCAACCTTCTCTCTTCTAGATTGACTTTCTTTCTCTTTGCTCTCCCTGCTGAAAGTAATCTTCCTCATGTGTGGTAGCTAATAAAGTAAATAATTTTACCTAGAATTTTAATCAGCAAAGTGTGGCTAAAGTCAAACGGGGACTACTGGTAAGAGTGGGGACAATGCTAACGAATGTGAAGAATTTAACTTGTCAAAACAGACTCGATTCCCACAGGTGAGGTGTTTTCTGGTTTGTGACCAGCAGATGGCAGCATAACTCAAGAAAAACAAACAAACCCACGTTCAATTCCTTAGTTTCAAAGGTTCCTAATCTTTTTTGAATTGTGGTGCTGGAGAAGACTCTTGAGAGTCCCTTGAACAGCAAGGAAATCAAACCAGTCAATCCTTAAAGGAAATCAATCCTGAATATTCATTGGAAGGACTGATGCTGAAACTGAAGCTCCTTGGCCACCTGATGCAAAGAGCTGACTCACTGGAAAAGACCCTGATGCTGGGAAAGATTGAAGGTGGGAGGAGAAGGGGATGGTAGAGGATAAGATGGTTAAATGGTCTCACGGACTCGATGGACATGAGTTTGAGCCAACTCCGAGAGATCGTGAAGGACAGAGAAGCCTGGTGTGCTGCAGTTCACAGGGTCACAAAGAGTCAGACACGACTTAGTGACTGAACAACAACATATGATATTATCTACGAAATAATCAGCCTTGTTATCATGGTCATCACCATCGCCATTATAGTAACACCACAATAGAGTGTCACTGAACAGAGGCAATTTCACAGATGAAGTATCTTTTAATGAATTTGTCTCTGCATGGAATAACATCATATCAGAGGGACATCTAGCCATCTATAACATCCCTTACTTTTCAACACTTCCAAAGCATTCTAATAAAGAAGGGCAACATTTCTTCTTTTTTTTGGTGGTGTGGGGGGCGTCGCTGTGCTGGGTCTTCCTGCAAATCACAGGCTTTTTTTTTTTTTCCCTCTAGTGCTTAATTGCCTCAGGACGTGTGGGATCTTACTTCCTGGAGCAGGGATCAAACCTGAGTCCCCTGCATTGGAAGGAGGATTCTTAACTGCTGGATCACCAGGGAAGTCCCAAGAAGGGCAACATCTCTTCCTTGGTAACGCCAATGCAAGATCTCTGTGTTTACACTGAAGAGCCCTGACAGTGAGAAATCCCAGCGGGGATCACCATCCACCACCAACCATCAGCCTGGGAACTGCCATCCTTGGAGTGGCCACTCTCAGCAGATTCCAGTGACCCAAGTGTCCCCAGCGAAGGCATGTGCACACGTGGGCGTGTAAACGTGTAGATGTTTGTGACTGAGCCTCGGCATTTTAAAACATCATCTGAAAATCTGAATTCCATGTCTACTGATAGTCACGCCTAACTTTCCTTCCTCAAAGGCCTTATATTTATAGAAATAACATTCCTCTTTTCAAGTCACACTTTCTTTCTCATTCTAAATAACAGAGAACATTTGCTAAGGTCTGGCCAGTAACATACGGACTAGACGGCCCAAGGCCCCCGCCTTGGACTTCATCCAGACTCGTACCTCTTTCCCACAGCAGCTAAGAGTCAATGGGCACAGCCACTTGGACACATAGCTGGGTGCGGGCTGGAAAAGTAGAACTGGCATTGGAGGAGAGAATCCCTGGCGAAAATTCTTGCACAGGTGCATGAATGAGGGGCAGCATCTATCACTGACACTGAATTGCCTGGGCTGTGGGGTTTCTGGTGTAGCCCTCCCCTGACCCAGTGAGCTTGCTAAGGATAATTCAAGACGGCTAACAGCAGAGGTGGAGATGTTCAGCTTAGCAGATCACGTGGCTTGGAGGGAACTTTGTGCTGTCCTGACCCATCTGGGGCCATTGGAGGCAACCTCAAGGAGGCATTCTTAAAGCCCAGCGGTCTGGACTATCCATCTCAGTGTTCCAGGAGTAGAAAGAGGAGGGGTCAAACAGACTGAAGACAAGGTCTGTCTGCGAGCTTGCTGTTGTGTCCAACTCTTTGCAACCCTATGGACTATGTAGCCTGCCAGGCTCCTCTGTCTATGGGATTCTCCAGGCAAGAATACTGGAGTGGGTTGCCATTTCCTTCTCCAGGGGATCTTCCCGACCCAGGGATCACCTGTCTCTCCTGTGTCTCCTGCACTGCAGATGGATTCTTTACCACTGAGCCACCAGGGAACCCCTGAAGAGGATATGGGCAAGACTTTTTTAACACTGCTCTAATTTTTTTTCCCCAAAGGACAACAACACTCTTGATGGCAAAGGGCCATGCCAATAGACACTTGGAGGTAGGATCTTCCTGACCCAGGGATCAAACCCACATCTCCTGCATTCCAGGAGGATTCTTTACCCACTGAGCCGTCGGGGAAGCCAATAATAGGTGAAAGAATATCATAAAATAGAGTTATATTAGCCTTGGGCTTGCTGCTGAAGAAGCATCCAGAATCAAAGAAAAAGCTCACCAGTCAGGCTGTGAGTTGGTGCCAGACCTCTGGGCCCTCCCTCCCGGCAGGCATCATTGAGGGGCTCTCTGTGCATCACCAATAAACGTGTGAGGTCTCAGACAAGACAGCCTGGTTGACCCTCCTTGATCAATCAACCCTAGCCAGGATGATGGGGGACCGCACAGTATAGACAGGGCCACCAGGGGGCACTGTCGAGTCTCTGGCAGCCTAGGCAAAGTGTGATATTCTATCAGTCTCAGAGCTCAATCCCCACCATATTGAATTCTTATCTGGCCAATGCCTCCCTCCCCAAGACCCACACACACTCCTCTCGATCTAAGGAAAGTCCATGGTCCTGCACTTACTTGTCATTCACAAGTTTCCCGTGTTGGTGAATCTGATTTTCCATCGTGAAGTTGATTGTGACACCGTACACGTGCTCGTCGTGAAACACCTTCATTTTGGACTTGTACGCTTCATCTTGAAAATACCGGATCATGTCAGGGAACCAAACTGTCAGTCCATAGTAACTGTAATGGAGAAGAAAGAATATTGGAGCGGCAACACCATCAGAGTCTGCATTTCTGGTATGATGTAAATCAAGCCCATTTTAAATGAGTCCATATGGTTCATTAGAAAATACAACCTTATATAAGTAGACCTAATGGAAAAAAGTCACAATAGTCTCTACAGATGCCAAAAAGGTAGAAAATACAACCTTATATAAGTAGACCTAATGGAAAAAAGTCACAATAGTCTCTACAGATGCCAAAAAGGCACTTGATAAAAAAACAACATGCATTCTTGATTAAAACAGCAATAGATTAGAAATTCATGTGTGCTTCCTTAGCATGGAAAGATACATATAGTGCTGGTGGTTTAGTTGCTAAGTTGTGTCTGACTCTTGCGACTCCGTGGACTTAGCCCACCAGGCTCCTCTGTCCTGGGATTGCCCAGGCAAGAATACTGGAGTGGATTGCCATACCCTCCTCCAGGGGATCTTCCTGACCCAGGGATCAAACCCAGGTCTCCAGCCTTGCAGGCAGATTCTTTACTGACTGAGCCACCAGGGAAGCCCAAAATATATATAAATATATCTCAACTCAAAAGGAAGGATCTTCTGATGGGGAGAACACTGTGGTCACTCCCACTAACATAAGAAATAAAACCAGGATACCCATATCCTCACTACTATTTAACACTATGTTGTAGTGTTAGCTAACTCAGTTAATTAAGTTAGTCTTAACTAACTCAGCTACATAAGGAAAAAACATAGGAATATAAAATTACAAAGCAAGCAGTAAAACTATATTTGCAGATGGCATTTTATACCTAAAATCTCAAGATCACCAACTCTAAAAGATGGCCATGAAACACAAAAATCATGCTCCATCCCACTCATAACCTGAAAAGTGAAAATTAAAACCACGCTATGTTATCATTCTCGCCCACCAGACTCAAAACCTTGAAGTTTGCAAAAACTCTGCTGGTGAGGCTGCAGGTAAGCAGGTGCTCTTATGCATTGCTGGGAAGAGGACGGCATTTTGCAATACCATCTTCAGGTGAATTGGTCAGTACCTGCAATAATTACTGATGGATTTATCGCCTTTTGACTCCATAATTCTATTTCTAGGAATCTATTCCACTGATTAACTTGTCCAATACAAAGGAGCCCACAAAGAGTGACTCACTGTGGCCCTGTTTGCAACAACAAATGTCTGAAAACTTCCTAACAATCTGGGAACAGGGTCCTGGTTGAATAAAGTGTAGAGTTGTACTGTGGAGAGCTATGCATACATTCTATGCTACTGTAAAAAAAGAATGTAAATCTCTATCTAGCGGTATGAGAGAGCTCCAGAATATATTGTTGAATGCAAAAAGGAAATGCAAAACTGCTTTCTTGCAGTTCCTTCTCATAAGAAAACAATAAAGAAATTTGTAAATATACATACATTTGCTTAAATTTACAAAAAGAAATACTAGAATGATAAATAGAAAAATAAAAGATAATTACATAGAGGACGCAGAAGAGAGTAAATAGAGGGGGAAGGAAGCGAGACCAGATCTCTCTGAGGTTCCAACACTGGAAAGCCATTACCTACTTGACAAAATTAAATTAGACATAAGGAAATCTCTTAAAACTTTCAGTGAATTGGATCCAAGGGTCTACCATTTTAGCTTCTGAAATGTTCTGTGTTCTCGTCTAGCTTAGATGGGACAGGTGGATGTGAGCAGTCTGCTTCTACATTTATCTGTTTGGTAAAGAGACTGTTTGGGCTCCATCAATATCTATTGGAAGACACTTAGTTAGATATTGGAAAAGGCAGGTCTTCACACATTCCTCCCATAATCCAAGAGGTCATTAAAGCCAATTGAATTCCTTGGGTTGAGGGGAATGAGTCTTTGGCCATGGGCGGTGGTGAACAAAATAACTTCATAGATGAAAGTTTAAAATCTCACCAAAAGATTTTAGTTGATAATAGCAATTTATTGAGCACTTACTGATGTGCCAGAAACAACTGCACTTTATCCATACAATGAAACAGCCTCTTAACACTATAAATGGGCCCCAAAACTGGCACGGAAAGAAGGGTCATGTTATCTGGAGGTGAATAAAATGACTAGGGTGAGAGACTACTATTTAAGAGAGGAGCCAGCTAATCATCGATCACATTATATTTCATTTACTTTATTGCTGTGGATATTATTGCAAAGGTTCTCTGTTTTCTGCATTTAATATTCACAAGGACACAGACAGCTGCTGACCCATCATTCCCTGCTTCTTCCTTGGGAACAGGAAGTTGATTTTGTTTGGGTGTCAGTGCTCAGGAAAGCTAACGGTATCATCAGCTGAGAGGCAAATCTTGATTAGTCTGAAGTCATCGGGAAATCACATCCCGATCACCAGTGGCTAGTTTAGCCCTAAAGCATGTGACACACACATTTGGCTAATATAATGTCGGGGTGGGGAGAGTCTGCTGGCAGCTTCAGAGAAAGGTTTGAAGTGAAAGTGTTAGTCGCTCAGTCATGTCGGACTCTTTATGACCCCATGGACTGTAGCCTGCCAGGCTACTCTCTCCATGGGATTCTCCAGGCAAGAATACCGGAGTGGGTTGCCATTTCCTTCTCCAGGGGACCTTCCCGACCTGGGGATCAAACCCCAGGTCTCTTGCATTGCAGACAAATTCTTTAACATATGAGCCACCAGAGAAGATGAGAAAGGTTTCCTTGATGTTAAAAAGTGGAGCTCAGGGACTTCCCTGTTGGTCTAGTGGCTAAGACTCCACATCCTCCCAAGGCAGGGGTCCAGGTCAGGTAACTAGATACCACACATCATAACTAAGACTTTCCAAGCCTCATCTAAAATAATAATAATAATAATAATAATCCCCCATGCAGCAACTAAAGATTCTGCATGCTATAATGAAGATCAAAGATTCCACATGCAGTAACCAAGACCCAGCAGAACCAAGTAAAAAGAAAATTATTTTTAAAAAGTCAATCTCAGAGAAAGGCAGCCTCTTCCTTGTTGGGACACTTTTCCATGTCCGAGAATGCCAAGAGCAGTTGCAGACATCTTGCTGGCAGATGAGAACTAGCCTGAGGCTGAATCCCCACCTGGAGGCTGCCTCTCCATGGAATTCTTATTACAAAGGATCAGAAATTTCCTTGTTGTAGAAGCCACTAGAGTGGGTTGCCTGTCATAGCCAAAAGCATCCAATCTGACACAGACTCTATATGAGTTAGAACCAATGGTAACCCTCAATGTACAGATGAGGCATGGGAAGCACAAGAAAATTAATGAACTTTTTGTTCAATTGCTAAGTTGGGTCTGACTCTTTGCAGCCCCATGGACTGCAGCACACCAGGCCTCCCTGTCCATCACCAACTCCCGGAGCTTGCTCAAACTCGTGTCCATCGAGTCGGTAATGCCATCCAACCATCTCGTCCTCTGTCATCCCCTTCTCCTCCTGCCTTCAATCTTTCCCAGCATCAGGGTCTTTTCCAATGAGTCAGCTCTTCGCATCAGGTGGCCAAAGTGTTGGAGCTTCAGCATCTGTCCTTCTAATGAATATTCAGGGTTGATTTCCTTTAGGACTGACTGGTTTGATCTCCCTGCTGTCCAAGGGATTCTCAAGAGTCTTCTCCAGCACTACACTGTCTACGTTTGTCATAGCTTTTTATTAATTAATGAACTTAAGGAAGACAGAACTTACCTTAAAGCCATGGTAAACCAGACCACGGCCAGAATCAGCGTGTTCATCCTGTAGGGCCCCATCACACAGTACAGAGCGTTTTCCCAGACCTATAACCCACAGCAGAGATGGGTGGTTAGAGGCAGAAACTTGTGACTTGGAAGAACTCCTTTTTAAGATTCTCTACTAAATTGCCTAGGAACCCATGGAGAGAACAGGCAGCAATGTCTTCCAGAGGCAGCAATTCTGCTCAAGGAACAAGAAACCCTCTTCTGTTCTTATTAGCTGGTGTCATGCTCTAACAGTCCTGCAGCATCCACGAACACAATGATGCATGTGACCAAAAGCACAGTGAGTGGGGATGTCAGGGTGCTGAATAGCCTTGAGCTCTTCTCCCCGCCAATGGGAATGGATGCTATTTCAAACACTGAACCACCCTCCACCAAGAAGGTTATCCAGGCTCAGCTGACTCTGGCCGTTGACTACCTGAGTGTTTGACAGTTGGCTTGTCTCACAGGACCACTTCTCTGGAGAAATGGCCTTGCCCTTCATAAATATTTTCTCAGAGATCACTTAAAGGGGTCCTTTCTTTCACTCCGTCCCTCCTTCCTACAGTTTATTTAAAGAGAAAGTGCCATTGGAGTGGCATATCAGCAAGAATTTTCACCTGGTCTAAGACTCCCAGCACTGTGGGACAAAAATTGATCCTGAAATGTCTCCCAAATATGGATTGAATTTTGGGCCAACAGGAGGAACTGATAAGTGGATTGCTGCCTGTCATACTGGTAAACAGATGATGTCACCTTCATCAGTGACTTCAGCCATCACCAGAAGGCGAGCTGGTGAACCCTGAGGGAACTCAGAAGGGAAAACAATACCTGCCTTTTAGCAGCCACCAGACTGCAGCCTCTCCCCATGGTGAGCCCTGAGGAAACTCAGGATATGAAAACACAGGAAGGACATTCCCCAGATAGCTGAGGTGCATATAAAAGGAATAATTTCAGTGAGCCCAGACTTTTGCATCTTCCCAGGCATGGAAAAACACTAAATTCTTTAACGTGACATATCTAGTTTCCTTTCATTAACAATAAACTTTTGATGGTCAGACTACCTGCCCTTTGTTGCAAAACTCCTATATATCTGGCTTCCACCATCCTCGCCTCCTTGGATAGTTCTCTCAGAGTTACTTGAGCTGCTACCTCCTGGGCTTGAAGTCCTAAAAATTCCCACTGAATAAAACATAACTCTCAGACCAAAAGAAGAAGAAGAAGGTGCTAGAAAAAACGATGCTTTCTCAGACTAGACATTGTGTCTACATTCAAAATCTCTGCCTTTGGAAAGAAGAGCAAAGAAAAGAAACTAAGGATTAGACACTTTGTGGTTCAGAGCTCAAAGAAGTTGGAGGTCTGTGTGGGCTAGGACCCAGCTGTTGCTTCCTGCCCATCACTGTGCCCTGGGTTGACAGGCGTGTTCAGAATCGCTATTCCTCATCCACTGTCATTACAACTCACCACAGAGCCTCCCTCTCACCCACCCCAGGTCTCCAAACATACCTGCTTGAAAGTGGTCTTGAATCTGACCAACCAGCGTTGATACCAAGTTCCTGTTGAACTCTGGATCTCAATGAACTCATCCATTTGCTTGGGAGTTTTAATGTTGGAAACCTGTGAAGCAAAGACGGGCTAGAGAATCTCAACCTTACTTTGACTTTTCCATTTTTAGTTGACTGTAACTGACTTTATTAACTTCCTTAGGGCTAGAGGAGCTTTTGGTGACCCTCTAGTTCAGTAATTCTTAACCAAAATTATACACAGCATCTCTTAGTGATCTTTCTCAGGTAGATATGTCCCACTGCAGACAAATGATTCAGAGTTTTTTTCACTCAGTTATGGCTTTGGGAAATACACTGAGGTCCTGTCTATATATTACTTGCCCATAATAGAGTTGACTGCACCTTAAAATTCACAAGTCTATCCTTAATGGGCATTAACATCAGAGAAGTCTAGAGCCTGCATAGACAACTGTGTGTGTGTGTGTGTGTGTGTGTGTGTGTGTGTGTGTGTGTGTTAGGAGAGAAAGCTTGCTCTGGAAGACTTTTTTAATTTTTTTTTTTTTTTGGCTGTGCTGGGTCTTTGTTGCTGCACGGGCTTTCTCTAGCTGTGGCAGGTCGGGGCTACTCCCTGGTTGCGGTCTGTGGGTCTCTCATTGTGGTGGCTTCTATTGTTGTGGAGCACAGACTCTAGAGCATGAGGCTTCGGTAGTTGCAGCTTCTGGACTCTAAAGCGCAGGCTCAATAGTGTGGCACATGGCCTTAGCTGCTCCACAATATGTGGGATCTTCTTGGATCAGGGATCAAACCCATGTCTCCTGCATTGGCAGGTGGATTCTTTGCCACTGAGCCACCAGGGAAGCCCTATGTAAGACATTTTTTAAACACAGCAGAATAAAAGACATTAAGTCCTCCTTCTGCACAGCAAAAGAAATCACCAACAAAATGAAAAGACAACCTACTGAATGGGAGAAAATATTTGAAAATCATAAATTTGACAAGGGACTAATATTCAAAATATATCAAGAACCCATGCAACTCCCAGCAAAAAAAAAAAAAAATCCAATTTGAAAATGGACAGAGGATCTGAATAGACAGTTCTCCAAAGAAGACATAGAGATGGCCAATAGGCAGGTGAAAAAAATGCTAAGCATCACTAATCATCAGGGAAATGCAAACTAAAACCACACTGAGATATCACCTCATACCTGCTAAAATAGTTATTACCAAAAAGACAAAAAATAACATGTGTCCATTAAGACGTGGGGAAAAGGATACCCTTCTGCATTGTTGGTGGGGATGTAAACTGCTGAGGCTACTATGCGAAATAGTATGGAGGTTCCCTCCAAAATTAAAAATAGAACGACCATATGATCTATGAATTCCACTTCTGGATGTTTATCTGAAGGAAATGGAAACACTAAATCAAAAAGATATCAGTACTCCCATCTTCACTGCAGTATTATTATAAAGGTGAAGATATGGAAACAACCCAAGTGGCCATTGATAAGTGAAAGGATAAAGATGTGATACACACACACACAGGAATACTAACCAACCATAAAATAGGAAATCTTGCCATTTGCAACAACGTGGGTGGGCCTTGAGGACATCATGGCAAGTGAAATAAATCAGATGGAGAAAGACAAGTACTGCATGATCCCACTTATATTTGGGGAATCAACCAAACCAAACAAAAACAGAAAACCAAGCTCATAGATACAAGAACAGATCGGTGGTTTCCAGAGGGGAGGGGTGTGGGAGGGTTGGACAAAACAGGAGAAAGGGATCGAAAGGTACAAACTTGCAGCTATAAAATAAGTCCTGGGATGTAACGTAGAGCATGGTGAAAACAGTTCAGTTCAGTTCAGTTCAGTCGCTCAGTCGTGTCCGACTCTGCGACCCCAGGGACTGCAGCACGCCAGGCCTCCCTGTCCATCACCAACTCCTGGAGTTTATTCAAACTCATGTCCATTAAGTCAGTGATGCCATCCAACCATCTCATCCTCTGTTGCCCCCTTCTCCTCCCCATCTCAATCTTTCCCAGCATCAGGGTCTTTTCCAATGAGTCAGTTCTTTGCATCAGGTGGCCAAAGTATAGGAGTTTTAGCTTCAGCATCAGTCCTTCCAATGAATGCTGCTGCTGCTACTGCTAAGTCGCTTCAGTCGTGTCTGACTCTGTGCGACCCCACAGACAGCAGCCCACCAGGCTCCCCCGTCCCTGGGATTCTCCAGGCAAGAACACTGGAATGGGTTGCCATTTCCTTCTCCAATGCATGAAAGTGAAAGTGAAGTCGCTCAGTCGTATCTGACTCTGAGCGACCCCATGGACTGCAGCCTACCAGGCTCCACCGTCCATGGGATTTTCCAGGCAAGAGTACTGGAATGGGGTGCCATCGCCTTCTCCAGTGAATATTCAGGACTGATTTCCTTTAGGATGGACTGGTTTGATAATAGTTAATAATACTCTATATTCATTACTTGAAAGTTGCTAAGAAAGTAAATCTTGAGTCCTCAACACAAGAAAAAACATTTTGTAACTGTGTGGTGACAGATGGTAAGGAGACTTATTGTGGTGATCATTTTGCAATGTATACAAATATCGAATCATTATACAGAACTCCTGAAACTAATACAATGTTACATGCCAATTATACCTCAATTTTTTTTTAAAGGGACTTCTCTGGTGGCTCAGATGGTAAAGCGTGCCTACAATGTGGGAGGCCTGGGTTCCATCCCTGGATCAGGAAGATGGAGAAGAAAATGGCAACCCACTCCAGTCCTCTTGTCTGGAAAATCCCATGGACACAGGAACCTGCTAGGCTATATGCATGGGGTCACAAAAGTCGGACACGACTGAGCAACTTTTTACTTCACTTTTAAAAAAGAGACATTAGGTCTTCCTTGCTACCCCTGGTTTTCCTGTTGGAAATCAAAGA
This sequence comes from Bos taurus, assembly GCF_002263795.3. NCBI lineage: Eukaryota > Metazoa > Chordata > Mammalia > Artiodactyla > Bovidae > Bos > Bos taurus. The sequence goes on from NC_037348.1 coordinate 15,877,049, forward strand.
GATAGGGAATGGGAATAAGGCTGTGTGTAACAGGGAAGAACAGAATCTGACTTCATGTTGGATATGTTTCTTTAACCTTTGCTTTCTGTGGCTTTTGTTTCTAAAAGGATGCTGTCTACAGCTGTAAGCTTTCCCTGCCTGGGGAACTCTGCCCCTCTACGCGCATACTAAGTTGCTTCAGTCATGTCCAACTCTTTGTGACCCTATGGACTGTAGCTGACCAGGCTCCTCTGTCCATGGAATTCTCCAGACAAGAATACCGGAGTGGTTGCAGGGGATCTTCATGACCTAGGGATGGAAACTTCGCCTCTTTCACCTCCTGCATTGGTAGGTGGATTCTTCACCAAGAGCCAGCTGGAAAGCCCACCCCTCTACTGACTTTAAACTAAAGTGTCTTTGTTTAGCTCACAGGGAAACATGCCAACCCTGCCCACCTGTGAATGGCTGCAGGGAAGAAGAAATGAACACATCCCCTCCCCAAGGCTGGCCAAGCCAGGAGATATTTTGCAAGATTTATGGTCTTTTTACTTTACTTCCTCATCTCCTCCCTGTCTCTATTCTATAAAAGAAACTAGCACCCAGAACCCTATAAGATGGTAGTCCACCACCTTCTTGGACACCCAACTTTCCAAATAAAGTCTCTCTTCCTTGTCTCAACACCTCCTCTCCCAATTTATCGGCCTGTTGTGTGGTGAACAGACCAAGCTTTGACTCAGCAACACAAGTACCCTGGAAAAGTGTCCATTTGTCCAATGTCAGCAGGTAGCTCCAAGGAGCAGTCCTGACTCATTAAGACAGTGATTTTCCGTTTAATCAGTGTTTAAGACAACCACTGAATTCTGTGACTAACAATCACGTTAAGGAGATTTCTGACCATACAGACTCTTAGCCAAGTTATCAAGGTCTGTGCTCGCAGACCAAATCAGAAGAAAATGGAAGAGCCTACTCAAAAAATTCAAAAACAGTTTCTAGCACCTCTTCCAACAAATCTTTCTTCTGGGGAGAAAAGGCTTTAGTCATAAGAGCATCTCCCATTCTTACTTCAACCAAGGGACTAAGGATGTAAAGAGACAAAGGAAGAGAGAGAGAAGTGAGGCTTAATACTACACAGGAAAATACAGTCACTGAAATAGAAACAAGTGGTTCTTTAGTTCCCCAGCACCAAGCCCCGGATGGCGCGGCTTCATTTTTCTAAAGCTTGAACACAGTGGTTCTTAACTCTTGCCTGGGCTGGATACCCCTTTGAGAACCTAGTAAAAGCACAGGTGCTCTTCCTAAAACTGCAGGTATATAAGCACAGCAGAGCCTCCTGAGCTGGCCCTGCCACTCCCGGGTGTGTGGCCTTGGCAGTCGCACTACTGCCTGGTCCAGACAGGGACACAGGAGGGGGAACCCAGATGGCCCGCATCATGGGACTCTTGGCTAGAGCTGATCTTCCTGTTATTAGATAACCCAGGAGGGCCAAGAACACAGCTGAAGCCAAAAGGGGCTGAGTGGAAGTGTTAAAAAAGTGTCAGTTGCTCGGTCATGTCTGACTCTTTGCGACCCCATGGACTGTAATCACCAGACTCTTCTGTCCCTGGAATTCTCCAGGCAAGACTACTTAAGTGGGTTGCCGTTCCCTTCTCTAGGGGATCTTCCCCATGCAGGGACTGAACCCAGGTCTCCTGCATTGCAGGTGGATTCTTTACCATCTGAGCCACCAGGGGAAAGCTGACCCCAAATCAGGAAACATGTTACGATTCACATTCAGTGGGACCTCCCTGGCGGTCCGGTAGTTAATACTCCATGCTTCTACTGCAGTGGGTTCTGTTGGATTCCATCCCTGGTCGAGGAACTAAGATCCCACATGCCTTGTGGTACTATCAAAAAAATGCAAATTTTGTCTTTGCTTTCCTCTTGGGGAAAATAACACCCTATTCCTTAGGGATCTGGGAGTGGATGTGTTGACAGCTGCAAGCACAATTACTCTAATTTACAATTAACTAGGATGTTTGGCTTTGCTTTGGTCTAAACTATAATATGATCTGTGTTTGCCCCAGCCCTGCAGAACAGCAGTTCTCAAGGGAATATTTCAACACCTCTCCTTCGCAAAGGTATCCTACGGACACCTGCTAGGGGGACATTTCAGAAGCTTGTGAGGCAGCAAACAGGGCTGGAGACAGAGGTAAAGCCAGGGCCCTGTAGGGGAGGAATAAGTTCTCCTCTACTGTCCTAGACTCCCTGACTGGGTCTGGAAGCTAAACTGGCAAAGACAGATTTAACAGGAGTAAGGACTTCCCTGGTGGTTCAGTGGCTAAGACTCTGTGCTCACAATGCAGGGGGCCTGGATTCAATCCCCAGTCATGGATCTAAATTCCTCACCTAAAAGATTCAGAGTGCTGCAACTGAGACAACACAGCTGATAAAGATTAACAGAAGTAAAGCACCCACATTTTACTAAATTTTTACGTATCTGTGGGAGCCTTCACAAGAGAATGAAGTCCCAAAGAAGTGACCAGTGCAGGAAGCTTTTATACTGTGTGTGTGTGTGTGTGTTACTTGCTCAGTCATGTCCAGCTCTTTGTGACCCTATGGACAATAAGCCACTAGGCTCCTCTGTCCATGGAATTCTCCAGGCAAGAATACTGGAGTGGGTTGCCATTCTCTTCTCCAGGAGATCTTCCTGACTCAGGGATGGAACCCAGGTCTCCTGCATTGCAGGCGGATTCTTTACTATCTGAGCCACCAGGGAAGCCTTAGAAACAATAAATTTGTGAAGAACAGACAAAACAAAGGGATTTGGGTTAATAATGCTGAAGAAGTAATTAGGATGATAAGGGTTTGTTTAACAGGGTTTGTTTATATAGCCTTCTTAGTCTGAGGAAGAACAGCCATAGCTCTTGAGAACAACGTCTTCTTCCCTCCTGGTTCAGGGAAAGCATCTTACATGTGGGAGATTTATGGCCTGTTTCAGGGAAGAAGGGGGAGCAAGGGGAGGTCAGAGTAACCTTTCTGCTTCTGCTGTTCTCTCTAGCTCCTTCAGCTTATGAGATACAATACGCTGAGGTGCCATAATCTGGGGCTGTTATATCCTGAACCCCATCAGCTCAAAGGCACTGAGGAGGGCCACACCCAGGGCTTCCCATGGGCACTGAATCCAGCCTGCCCGACGCTCTTCCTCAAGGCCACTGAGTACATTCACTGTGATACATCCACGGAGCGGAGCACACAGGAGCAGAGCAGGCGACCCCAGCCAGTGGGGCTGAGTATTCACTTCCGACTCCAGCCACAGCCCAGCGGTCTGAGGTTAGTAACACTTTCCAGTCATTTGTTTTTTCCTTTTTTCCCTGCCCCATCCAGTTATCCATTTCTACATAATTAATATGATCATCAAGTCAGCATGATACCATGCAGGACCCTGTGGGGCTCCTGGGCATAAGGCCTTTCTGTGTCCCCCATTTCTTTGGTTACAGGAAAGAGCCTTCATTCAGCCTCCATGAGCTTCCCTGACTTCCAATGGGCAGTTCCAAGCAGTCGTTAATTAGGGCAGGGATGAGAGATCAGGGAGAAACAATAGTACGGCCTTGGAGCAAGGTCCTGTTTCCACATCAGTGGATACACGTAATGTCTTTGAGCTGTTTTACAGATCCTGAAATCTCCTCCAGGTAAGAGAAGTTAACTATTAATGATGATATGCTGCCCACAGCATGTAGACCCCAGACTAGTTGGACCTGAAGGTTGATGATGCTGACCAACCCATCACCCATCAGAAGAACGTCCATGAGCTGATCACACCCTCTTTGAGCAATTACTATGAAACTTCTTACTATCTTCCCCAAGTTGGGACACACATTTCTGAGGGCATTGGCGTGCTGTGGCCCCCCTTTCCTGACAAAGCAATAAAGCTATTCATTTCTACTTCACCCAAAACTGTCTCTGAGATTCAATTCGGCACCTGTGTACAGAGAGGCTGAGCTTTTGGCATCAGTTATGGAAATACTGAGTCCATAACCTTTCTAATTCCCTTTTCCTGTGGAGGGGTGAAAACTACTAAAAACGGAGTTTATGCCCAAGGACTTGGTGACTGGCATGCATGTTGGAGAAAGACAAAATTCCAGGTCTCAGAGCCCTCTGCTCACTGATTCCCGCCTGAGCTTTCTTCTGGGGCATGCACACCCTTCCTGAAGTGAGGAATTCTGGTCCTGAAGTAAGGGCTCAGTTTCACCTTTGGAATTTGGAGTTTTGATTGATTTTCAGGCCAAGAAAGATCTCATTTCTTAAAAGTAAGCTGTTTATGTTAGAATGGGTTGTTAAAAGAGAAAGTCAGACCACTTGTCTAAAAAGGGGTCCCAGGCAGGCAACCTTGTGGTTGGTTTATTTTCTTTATTTAATTTTTATTGGAGAATAGTTTATTTATAATGTTGTATTAGTTTCTACTATAAAACAAAATGAATCAGTCACGTGCATGCAAAGTCCCTTCAGTCATGTCTGACGCTGCAACCCTATGGACTGTAGCCCACCAGGCTCTGCCCATGGGATTCTCTGGGCAAGAATAGTAGAGTGGTTTCCCATGCCCTCCACCAGGGGATCTTCCCGAGCCAGGGATCAAACCCAAGCCTTCTGCAGCTCCAGCACTGCAGGCGGATTCTTCACCACTAGCACCTCCTGGGAAGCCACACATACACATATATCCCCCCTTTTTGGACTTCCTTCCCATTCAAGTCTCCACAGTGCATTAGGTAGCTGTCCCTGTGCTCTACAGCAGGTGTTCATTAGTTATCTATTTTATACAAAGTGTCAATCTGTGGTTAGTTTAGAAGTGATGCTTCCAGAGGCAACCTGGGGAAAACCACCCTGTGTAAGGTCCTGCGTGGGATAAGCAGGGCAAGACAGAGGTGGAAGGTCAGGGAGATTCATAGTTACAGGGACAGATGTACAAATGAAGTGGACGGTGATCTACGCAAAGACTCCTCTCAGGAGGGTTCAGGGCTATTGTGGGACAGATACCGCATGCTAATAAACTGCTTCACATGTGGGAAAATCCTTGGGAAATGGGCTCAAACTCAAAAGACATAAGCTTCTTTGCATGAGTAAAGGAGAAAGATGTGTTTTATTCCACAGAGAGGACAGGGGAGGGGAGGGGACTAAAGAAGGAGAAAAGACGACGGGGGTGGGGAGAAGGAAGGAGGAGACCCTGTACTCTGAGAGGTCGATCCTCTGTGACCCTTCAGTCCATGAAGTCTCACAGAGTTGGGCACAACTGAATGATTAACACATACACATGTATAGGAAAATTTTAAGCTAAATGTTATACTGTAAAACTCCTACAGGAAAGCACAGGCAGAACACTCTCTGACATAAATCACAGCAAGATCCTCTATGACCCACCTCCCAGAGTAATGGAAATAAAAGCAAAAATAAACAGGGCCTAATTAAACTTAAAAGCTTTTGCACAATGAAGGAAACTATAAGCAAGGTGAAAAGGTAGCGTTCAGAATGGGAGAAAATAATAGCATATGAAACAACTGATAAAGAATTAACCTCCAAAATATACTAGCATCTCATGCAGCTCCATACCAGAAAAATAAACAACCCAATCAAAAAATGGGCCAAAGAACTACAGACATTTCTCCAAAGAAGACATACAGATGGTTAATAAACACATGAAAAGATGCTCAACATCACTCATTATCAGAGAAATGCAAATCAAAACCACGATGAGATACCACCTCATGCTGGTCAGAATGGCTGCCATCAAAAAGTCTACAAACAATAAATGCTGGAGAGGGTGTGGAGAAAAGGGAACCCTCTTACAGTGTTGGTGGGAATGCAAACTGGTACAGGCCTATAGGGAACAGTATGGAGATTCCTTAAAAAACTGGAGACAGAACTGCCATATGACCCAGCAATCCCACTGCTGGGCATACACACTGAAGAAACCAGAATTGAAAGAGACACATGTACCCCAAAGTTCATTGCAGCACCATTTACAATAGCCAAGACATGGAAGCAACCTAGATGTCCATCAGCAGACAAATAGATAAGAAAGTTGTGGTACATATACACAATGGAGTATTACTCAGCTATAAGAAAGAATGTATTTGAGTCAGTTCTGATGAGGCAGATGAAATTGGAGCCTATTATACAGAGTGAAGTAAATCAGAAAGAAAAACACCAATACAGTATGTTAATGCATGGAATTTAGAAAGATGGTAACAATGACCCTATATGCAAGACAGGGAAAGGGTCACAGATGTAAAGAACAGACTTTTGGACTCTGTGGGAGAAAGCAAGGGTGGGATGATTTGAGAGAATAGCACTGAAACATGTGTATGTGAAATAGATGACCAGTTCAAGTTCAATGCATGAAACAGAGCCCTCAAAGCCAGTACACTGGGACAACCCAGAGGGATGGGGTGGGGAGGGAGGTGGGAGGGGGGTTCAGGATGGGGGACACATGTACACCCATGACGGATTCATGTCCGTGTATGGCAAAACCACCACAATATTGTACTTAGCCTCCAATTAAAATAAGTATTTTTTTTTAAAAAAGGATGATTCTGAATACTATTAGACACATGTAGAATGTCTATGAGTGCTCTTAAATAATATATATTTATATGTAAATATGGGTACATCTGGCTATCTCTGTATGAATACAGCTAGTTTTTTCCTTTGCTATTTTTGAGTAATTAGTGGTACCAAGAAGGAGTCCATCAAAATACAAAAAATAATTATGATGCAGTAATATGATGCAGAATATCAGGGTTTTTTTTTCCTTTTTGACAAATTTTCCATGATGTGCTTATGCAGTAAAATTATTTTTTAGCAAACCAAAACAGTGAAGAGGAGAGGCCCCCTCCGGCTGGCACAGGTGACCACGCACTCACCGTGAACACCTTCTCTGGGGCCCCCTTGGCCCTCATGTTGGTGTCGTGCACGTGCTTGAGAATCATCCAGGCTTCGTCGTGTTTGCCCATCTGGTAAAACCAAGAAGAGAGACATGAACAATCCTTTGCTAATTAGAGGTGGAAAACCCAACAGAGACAACAGGGTGCTGATGCCTGCGTCTTAGGCCACTGGCCATGGATGCGTTACAATCTGCGGCTTGTGAAAAACCAACACAAGCTTCTGTTGCAGCCCATCCTGGGAGGCTAACCAGGCTGTGCCTTCAAGGTGTAAATACTGGGTATTATTATCGTCATAGGCTGTGAGTAACTACTTGTAGTTTTAAGGTTGAATAGACTGCAGGTGGGAGCCATGATCCTCTCTGGACGATTAAAGCCAAGACCCAACACATAACAGGTTCAATTGTGTCCCCCACGCCACTTTGATATGTTGAAGTTCTAGCCCTCAGTGCCCCCAGAAGGTGACTTTATTTGGAAGTAGGGTTGCTGCAGATGTAATTAAGATGAGGTCATCCTGGGGTAGGATGGGCCCCTAATCCAACATGATTGGTGCCCTTATAAGAAGTAGCCCAAGTGAAGACCTAGAGGCACTCAGAGAGAGTACTTTGTGGTGACAAAGACAGACTGGAGTGAAAGAGCTGCAAGCCAAGGACCACCCCAAATGTAAGCAACCCACCCAGAAGCTGGAGGAGGCAAAGTGAAGGTTGCCCTACGGCAGTGGCCCCCAACCATTTTGGCACCAGGCACCTGCGTCATGGAAAACAATTTCTACATGGACCAGGATGCAGAGGATGGTTTTGGGAGGATTCAAGTGCACTTCATTTATTACGCACTTTATTTCTATGATCACTACATCAGCTCCACCTCGGATCATCAGGCACTAGGTTCCAGAGGTTGGGGCCCTCTGCCCAAGGACTTCTGAGGGAGTGTGGCCCTGCAAACACCTTTTGGCACTTTTAGCCAACACATCTGGGAGACAACAAATTTCTGTAACTCTGAGACACTCAGTTTGTGTTCCTTTGTTACAGCAGTCCTAGAGAGCTAATACACATCAAAGCTTCTGAAATAAGCTTGGATTAAAAAAAAAAAACAAAAACTTTTTGCTGCATCTGCCCCTCACCAATGGGATGAAAGAAAACATTCAACAAGAAAGTCTGCAGAAAGTTAGAAGGAAGCTTGTGAGTGGACTCTGAGAACTCGGGCTGTAAGAGCCTTGGAGTCCTATCGCCCCTCCACCAGCCCGACCCGTCTGACCACTGCAAGCAGGAGAGCCCCCACCACCACCACCACCATCCAGCTGGAAACCTCACAGGACTGTGGGAGCAGCCTTCTGGAGGAGAGAGGAACTGCAGAGGCAAGAGTCCTGCAGGGCTGGGGAGCAGAGAAAGATCGACAACCCAGTTCACTGCTGTAACATGGAAAAAACTCCATGCAGCTTTTTGTTTTGGGCACTTTTTGTTTTGTTTTCTGCCTCACAGCACGTGGATGTTAGTTCCCTGCCCAGGGATTGAACCAGTGCCTCCTGCAGTGGCAGCACATTGGGGAGGACCACTGGACTGCCAGGGAAGTCCTGCTCATGCAGCTCCAAAGGTCAACAGGACCTCTGGGGAGCATGGGTACCAGAAGCATCTTCAAGAGGGTGCCCTCCAGCTCCACCCAGACTCGGGAAGCAGTGCCGCTGATCTGCACTCTGTGAGCTCGGCTCCCTCCAGCTCTGGCAGTCCTTGCACCCTGGGCAGGCCACCATCATGACGGGTTTAATGACAGGCCAGGTCAAAGCCGACCTGGGACCAAGGGGCTAGGAGAGCAGGCCTCACACGGGGTGGGGCACTGACTCACCTCCAGCAGAAACCTCGGGCTCTCTGGCAGGAACTTCAGGGCCACCATGGACACGGTGCAGGGCAGAGCGCAGACGATGACAAACACTCTCCAGCTGTGGAAGTGGTAGTTGCTGCCCATGCTGAAGCCCCAGCCTGTGAAGAAGCAGACAGACACACAGCACTAGTTACAACAGCCAGGACATGGAGGCAGTGCAATGTCTGTAGACGAATGAATGCATAAAGATGTACTATCTGTTCATAGTGGAACACTACTCAGCCGTAAAAAGGGACGAAGCTGGGTCATTTGTATTGATATTGATGGGCCTAGAGTCCATCATACCAAGTGAAGTAAGTCAGAAAAGAGAAAAGCAGATATCATATATTAATGCCTATTTGTGCAATCTAGAAATATGGTACAAATGAGCCTGTTCACAGGGCTGAAAGAGACACAGACACAGAAGACAGACATGTGGCACAGAGGGGAAGGGGAGGGTGGATGAACTGGGAGAGGAGCACTGACATATATACGCTCAGTTCAGTTCAGTTGCTCAGTCGTGGCCAACTCTCTGCAACCCCATGGACCACAGCACCTGTCCTCCCTGTCCATCAACAACTCCCAGAATTCACCTAAACTCATGTCCATCGAGTCGGTGATGCCATCCAACCGTCTCATCCTCTGTCATCCCCTTCTCCTCTTGCCTTCAATCTTTCCCAGAATTTGGCTCTTTTCAAATGAGTCAGCTCTTCCCATCAGGTGGCCAAATTATCAGAATTTCAGCTTCAATATCAGTCCTTCCAATGAACATTCAGGTCTGATTTCCTTTAGAATGGACTGGTTGCATCTCCTTGCAGTCCAAGGGACTCTCAAGAGTCTTCTCCAACACCACAGTTCAAAAGCATCAATTCTTTGGCGCTCAGCTTTCTTCATAGTCCAACTCTCACATCCATACATGACCACTAGAAAAACCATAGCCTTGACTAGACGGACCTTTGTTGGCAAAGTAATGTCTCTGCTTTTTAATATGCTGTCTATGTTGGTCATAGCTATGACATAATATGACATAACTATGACAACATAATATGCTATCTATCTATGTTGGTCATAACTTTCCTTCCAAGGAGTAAGCGTCTTTTAGTTTCATGGCTGCAGTCACCATCTGCAGAAATAGATAACTAGTGGGAAGCTTCTGTATAGCACAGGGAGCTCAGCTCAGTGCCCTGTGATGACCTAGAGGGGTGGGATGGGGTGGTGGTGGGAGGGAGGCTCAAGAAGGAGGGGACATGTGTATACGTACGGCTGATTCACTTCATTGCACAGCAGAAACTAACACAACATTGTAAAGCAACTCTACTCCAATTGAAAATCAAGCAGTCAGAGTGTCTCTGACACTTGGTCTTAGAGCGACCTTCAAGAAAGTGAAAGTGTTAGTCCCTTGGTCCTGTCTGACTCTTTGCAACCCTATGGACTGTAGCCTGCCAGGCTCCTCTGTCCGTGGGATTCTCCAGGTAAGAATACTGAGGTGGGTTGCCATGCCCCTCTCCAGGGTATCCTCCCAACCCAGGGATCAAACCTGCATCTCCTGCATTGCATGCAGATTCTTCACCATCTGAGCCATCAAGGAAGACAAAGGAAAGCCAGAGCAGGGCCTTATGTGACCTAGGGTTTTGATGGGGGATTACTCTCACCCACGTCAAAGAGCAATGCCAGCTCTGGGTGATTCCAAAGCACGGGGCTTAGGACAACAGTTTGAAAACCACTGTCAGTCATAACGCTAATTTTTTTTTTTTAAGAAACTGAGCTTCTATATTCAAATGAATTCATAATCATTGAAACAGAGAGGTGACTAGCTCCAACTCAGCTTTCATTATATTCAACGTATTCCTAAAACTCATTTTTGGAAATTGCCTTTAGAATCTACAAAACGTTATTTCAAACATCTTTATAAGTAGCAAATTTCCCTCTTTCAGGGAACAATGACACAGTGGAAAGTGCCTGGATTTCTGCAGTCACATAGGTCAGAGTTCAAATCCTGGCTTTCTCACATCCTTATTGTTATGTTGGTGAGTTTTCACAGCTGTAGAATGCAGCTAATGTTACCTCCACAGAGTCACTGTGTGTGAAAACTCCCCAGCAATCAATAATAACTCACCTGCTTTGAGGGTAGCTTTGATTTGTTTAGAAATAGTTACATGACATTTAGTGCCAAAGATGGTGAGTAAAACGGGTGAATATCAGCAAAGATCAGCAAAAGAACTGTTTTCTTTTTCTTTCATGCCATTCAAAACAACCTCTGAAGACAGTTCCAACAGCATTTCTGGTTTTGGTCTTGTTTTTAAGGCTCTTTTTTTTTTTTTATGGGTTTTATGGGGACCATTCTTAAAGTCTTTATTGAACTTGTTACAACATTTCTTCTGTTGTTTGTGCTGTGCTTAGTCACTCTGTTGTGTCCAACTCTGCGACCCCGTGAACTTAGCCTGCCAGGTTCTTCTGTCCATGGGATTCCCCAGGCAAGAATCCACTGCAGTGGATTGCCATGTGCTCCTCCAGGGGATCTTCCCAACCCAGGGATCAAACCCAGGGCTCCCCCATTGCAGGCGGATTCTTTACCATTTGAGCCACCAGGGAAGCCCATGAATACTGCAGGGAGAAGGCTATTCCTTCTCCAGGGGACCTTCCCAACCCAGGAATCAAATTGGGGTCTCATGCACTGTCCGTGGATTCTTTATCAGAATTTTGTTGTTTATGTTTTGGATTTTTTGGCCTCAAGGCATGTGGGATCTTCGCTACCCAACCAAGAATTAAACCTGCACCCCGTGTATTGGAAGGCAGTCTTAACCACTAGACGGCCGGGGAAGTCCCCCAACTAGCATTTCTTAAAAAGACCTAACTTTATAAATAAATATAGTGATTTCTAAAGTTCAAAGGGTAAACATTATTCTGCTGTAAAATCTCTATTCCATTTACTTGAAAAATACACTAAATGGCTAACTCCAGAGGTGGGAGGTTTATGTCCTTAAGTCTATTACTTACCATTGCAGTTCAATTTGTTGTACTTGCCAGAGACTCCTAACTAATATCTCTTGTTTCTGCAGATATTTCTAACTCTATTTTCAGAGTGAAGGACTGGCCAGAGAGAATCCCAGGTGGAAAAACACGGGACTGTGGCCACTTTTACACAATGGCCACAGAACATAATACACAGAATACATCCAGCCTTCTCAATCAGAATCAAACCTCTTTATGCACTGCCCATCCTCCTTCCCATATCACTGGGGTTTGCTTGTTTATTTTAATTTTAATTAAAAAGCCTTTCCTTTCTCCTGGGAGTGACAACTGGAAGAGGAAGACAAAACCATAGAAAGATTTACACATTCTCAGCTCATGTTCAAAAACCATTCTGGCGTAATTAGAAATAACCACATAGCCATCCAACTCAGGTGGGTAACAAGAGAAGAACAGAAACAGGTATGTTTAGAGAGTACTCTGCCTCAGAGAGACATTTTTTTCTTAATGATAATATGTGCAAATTATCCAAAATCCATTATTCCCTCATGCCTCTCTGGTTTTTACAGTGACTTAGTAAACTGCACTTCATTAGGCACATCTTTGGGGCCTTAAATTAAATAAAATTAAATAGCGAACTACTTCCAAATATATGGAACAACCGCTAATATGGAGACATGGATTGTCTTGTTCACTGATCTTTTAGCTTGCCCTACTTTTTCTCCATCAGGATCTCACAAACAGCTGGTGCTGCTGACTACAGTGGGAATTAATCTTCCATAATATAGCCACATTTTTCAGGGCTGTGCCCATGACTTCCCAGAAAAACATTCTGAGCTTTGTAATTTTCTTTCTTAATGACTCCGTCACCCAAATTCCTGGTGCCAAGACCTCACATCATTTCATTCCGGCAAAAGCAATTAAATGGTTTGTACAAGCTACGTACAAACATTCCGTCTCCTTTCTGGATCACCCTTGCATTTGTCCCTGCTGAGTGGGGGTGATGTGAGCGGATTAATGTCTTAGGCCTATTAAAAAAATATCATCAAATAACTGGTTCACTGTGGACAAAACATCTGGTCCTGGTAAAAATGAGGCTTAAAATAAATAGTCACTCCTGTTACACTGTGATTCTAGTCTACCATATTTCTAGGATGGTTTGCCCTGAAGTAAATGTGCATTTCAAGCCTTCAAGCCTAATCATCCAAGAAGCCATTTTTAAATGGCATGTAAAAGCCACAGATTTCATACAAGCATCAGTTCAGTTCAGTTCAGTCACTCAGTCATGTCTGACTCTTTGTGACCCCATGGACTGCAGCATGCCAGGCTTCCCTGTCCATCACCAACTCCTGGAGTTTACCCAAACTCATGTTCATCGAGTCCATGATGCCATCCAACCATCTCATCCTCTGTCACCCACTTCTCCTCCTGTCTTCAATCCTTCCCAGCATCGGGGTCTTTTCCAGTGAGTCAGTTCTTCGCATCAGATAGCCAAAGTATTTAAGTTTCAGCTTCAGCATCAGTCCTTCCAATGAATATTCAGGACTGATTTCCTTTAGGGTTGACTGGTTGGATCTCCTTGCAGTTCACAAAAGCATACAAATAGGAAAATATCCCGTCCATTTGGAGTAGGATATTTAAGCACAAGCCCTGTTATCAGCCAGCAGCCTTATGGCCCCTCTGCCATGGGCATCCCATTTAGTCCTGATCAACAAGTTCCCAACCCGAATTAACTTATTGCTTCTTTAAAAACCAGACACCCAGACATTGGCACGTGTTAGTGGGTAAAGTGAAGTGAAAAAATGACACAGTTTGTAGTGACTACTGAAGGCTGCTACCCACCTCACAAAATCTTTCCAGTCCTTCTCCACTGGGTTGCAGACTTGTGGTTTGGGTGGGACTGACCCCACCCACAACGCCAGGGACGAGGAATGAAGTATATGAACCCTCAGTATCTGGCATCCTCTGGAGTTTAGTGATTGGCTGAGGTGAGCATATGACCTAAGCTGATCCAATCAGAGTGAAGCCAAGAACCTTTGCTCATTGGTTGGTTGTGCGGGCCATCCCCTTACAGAACAAGCAGTCTGCAAACAGGGCCAGAATTGCTAATACAGCTTGGAGGGAAGCCAGCCCAAGTACTAGAATCATCTCCAAAATTTTCTCGACATTCTTTGCATCCTAAGAACTGCTGGCTGTAAAGGCTGGCACAGATCAGATCTCTAGAGTCAATTCCCTTTGCTTCTTTCTCCCTTCATTTTATAGATGAAGGAACCAAGCCTGGACAAGCTAGAGTGACTTGTCCCAAATTACAGAGCCCTGCTATTTTGACTTAGCTTTTATCCAGAATCTATTTGTTCCCCTCCCAGCAAATTTTTCTAATTTAATTTATATGTAGAAATAGTTTCTTACTGTTAACACATTTGGACCAATGACCAGGGGAAATGATATTATATTAATAGCAAGGACAAAAGCAATTCCTTGGAGCCATGTAACCAACAGCCTGGATAATTAAAGTGTGCCGTTAGGGGAAGGGAAGAATGAAGAGCCTAACATGGGGAATAATACAGGTTTGTATCTAAAATTATGAAAAACTGCCTGTGTGCACGTTTAGGCGCTTCAGTCGTATCCACCTGTGACCTGATGGACTGTAGCCTGCCAGGCTCCTTTGTCCATGAGATTCTGCAGGCAAGAATACTGGTGTGGGTTGCCATGCCCTTCTCCAGGGAGAACTGCCTATGGTAACAGAATTACCTGGAAAACGTCAACTCTTTATTTCATTGTTTCTGTTCATATTTCTTTCTCTGTTTCTAATACAAAATCCAGTGGGATATGGTCTCAAACCCATTTCCTCCAGCTTCGGGGCACACAGCTAGGTTACACTGCCCGGCGTCCTTTGCCGTAGAGTGTGGTCGCGTTACAGATGTGGGGCCAAGGGGATGTGAGCAAAGAGGATGTGATCCACTTCCTACCCTGCCCTTCAAAAGCACCCACATGCAACTGCCCATGCTGTTTTCCTGAACCAGCATGTAGGTTACATGCTGAAGAGGGGAGAGCACAGGCTGGGAGGAACCTGAGCCCTAAGATTACTGAGGAGCAGAGCTGCCCATAGATCAGAAAGACCAGCCAGCTTTGAAGGAGGGGAAAATATCTTTGGTGTCAAACCAAGATTTCAGGGTTGATCAGGTTCTCAGGGTAATATACCCAGCATCTCCTTAACTACACCAATCCAAGAAGATTGCTTCTTCTTAAAAAGATAATGCTGAAGCCTCCATTAGTCCAGAACAGACAACAGAGAGGTTTAGATTTAAAACAAGCATGCCAAGAGACAAAAGAACCCTCCTATGCTATTGCTGGAGATGCAAATTGGTACATCCTCCTATGGAGAACAGTATAGAGGTTCCCTAAAAAACTAAAGATAGAATTACCATATGATCCTGCAATCCCACTCCTGGGCATTATCTGGAGAAAATTCTAATTCAAAAAGCTACATGCACCCCAGTGTTCATAGCAGCACCATTTACAGTAGCCAAGACATGGACCTAAATGTCCATGGGACAGATGAACGGATGAAGAACACGTGACATATATTATGGAATACCGCATGCATGCATGCTAAATTGCTTCAGTTGTGTCTGACTCTTTGCAACCCTATGGACTGTAGCCCACCGGGCTCCTCTGTC
This sequence comes from Bos taurus, assembly GCF_002263795.3. Taxonomy (NCBI): domain Eukaryota; kingdom Metazoa; phylum Chordata; class Mammalia; order Artiodactyla; family Bovidae; genus Bos; species Bos taurus. The sequence goes on from NC_037348.1 coordinate 15,892,443, forward strand.
CATAGGATTCTCCAGGCAAGCATACTGGAGTGGGTTGTTATGCCCTCCTCCAGGCTATTTTCCCCACCCAGGGATCAAACCCACATCATCTCCATGGGGTCTCGAAGAGTCAGACACAACTGAGGGACTTCACTTTCACTTTCACTTTCACTTTCATGCATTGGAGAAGGAAATGGCAACCCACTCCAGTGTTCTTGCCTGGAGAACCCCAGGGATGGCAGAGCCTTATGGGCTGCCATCTATGGGGTCACCCAGAGTCGAACACGACTGAAGCAACTTAGCAGCAGCAGCAGCAGCAGCAGCAACAGCAGCAGCAAGAACCTACTATATAGCATAGGAACCATTCTCTATATTTTGTAATAAACTATATGGGGAAAGAATCTGAAAAAGAGTAACTGACACAATCCTGTACACCTGAAAGTAACACAACATTGCAAACAAACTGTACTTTAATAAACGCACACACATACACACACGCACACACGCACACACACGCCCCAAGGAGGGGAATGGGTGGAGAAGTGTTGGCTAACTTCAGGGGCAGTTGTCTGCTCTTCCCTATGGTCTGCAGGATTCTAGATGATGGCAAAGCCTACACCCATAATCTGTAGTTTGCCAAAAATAATTTTGAAGGATGTTAATGGCATTACCCAGAATACTCCAAAGGCATAATCAAATTCAAAACTGCTGCCTTCTCCCTACTTTACTCTTAATAAAATCCAATAGTGAAAGTTAATGTTGCCAAGTCTCTGTCCAGAAAATCCAGTTTTCACAATTAACCAAGATAATAAAATTGTCTCAGCTGAAACCAAGACCTTGTCTGTAAGGGCTGCTCCATGTCTGCAACCAAAAGAGGGACAGCAGGAAGTAAAATGGAAAATGCATGAGAGCACTGCGCTGCAAGGGAGGGGGCGTCAGGATTCAAGGTCATGCCAAGGCCAAGTCATCAATCTGGCCGAGTCACCAACTTCTTGACCTCTGCTACACCATCTATAAAAAGGAGTTACTGAGCAGAATTCATTGTGAGGAGGAGAACTGGAGATGAAGTTTGCCTTAAAGGGCTTCCTGGGTGGCTCAGATGATAAAGAATCCACCTGCAATGCAGGAGACCCAGGTTCGATCTCTAGGTCAGGAAGATCCCCTGGAGAAGGGAATAGAGCCTAATTTGCTGTGAGGAGGAGGGCTGGAGATGAAAGTCAAAATCCCTTCAAATAAAAGAGAGGAAAGGAGAGAAGGAGGGGGGAGAAGAGGGAGGGTAGACTGTATTATTTCCAGACAGACGTGTACTGAGATTAGCAATGTGTCTCCAGTGCTGGAAGTTCTTTAGAAAGATCAAGGTTGTACTCAGGAACTGTGTATGAGAATGTGGGATTAAGGCTGAGGACAGGAAATGCTGTTCGGATGCAGGTGTCTCGGAACAAAGGCCCCTCGGCCCTTTGAAGCTTTCTGCACTCACCGTAGTGCGGGATGATGCTCCAGGCCATGGCAGATGCATAGATGCCACCAGTCATCCAGAAGATGCCCAGCCAACTGAGATGCTCTCCTCGCTTCTCCCGGGACAAGAATTCAGAAAAATAGGCAAACACAATGGGCAGAGCACCCCCAATACTGCAGAGAGAAAATGCCAGAAAGGAAGAACCAAGTCAGACACTAAAAACAGTCAGACCAGGAACCCAATTGCCGCGTCCCGCCCTTGGGCCAAGTGGTGAAACAACCCAGTAAATTCCAAAGACCAGCCTAAGGCAGCGTTAGGTTCTTTTGACCTTATACACTGACTTTGCAACCTAACCCCTTTCTAAGATTCAACCTTAACACAGTATCGTGGAAGTCACACAAGAATCCAAGAACTTCCCTGGTGGTCCAGTGGTTAAGACTCTGCCTTCCATTGCAGGAGGCATGGATTCAACTCCTGGTTGGGGAATAAGGCACCACATGCCGTGAGGTACAGCCAGAAATTAAAAAGCAGAATTCAGTTCAAGGTTTTCTGGAGGACCACTCAGAGGCAAGGTACCAGGATGGATGGATGGCAGGAGGGGCCGGCTGAATCTCTGTGATTACGTACCCTATGCCTGAGATGAGTCTGCAGAAGAGGAAAGCTCCATATCCCTGTACGAAGGAGGAGAGGGAGGCAAAGGAAGCGTTGATGGCCAGGGAGATGCTGAGGACTCGCTTCCTCCCCAGCTTATCAGCCAGGCCCCCCAGGACGAAGGCTCCCCCCATCATTCCTAGGTAGACTATCAGCCCTGTGAGGAAGAGAAAGAGAGAGGGGAGGGTGGAGAGAGGAGACAAGAGATTAGAGACTGTGCGGTGTTTTAGAAAACCTGATGCCCATCTTAATGCATCCTAGAAATTCTGTGTCACAGACATAAAAGGTGGAGTGTGACAGATGTCGGCGGCAAATTAGACATGTTGGACAAATGCGACTTCTGAGGAACGCTATTCAGAAAATAACAGCCTCACCAGGTTGACACATATGTACACGTGCTAAAATAGATCAACCAGAACTGGGTTTGACGTACCTTTCTTTGAAATGCGTAATGTGCAGCTGAAGGAAATTCTGTCATTTTTATTTTTAAACAAAAAAGTGGCAGTGCCTCAAATGTCCTTACCTGCGGGGTTATGCTTAAAGACAAATTTCCCAGGAAAAAGTGTGGTGAGGCAGGTATGGGGACCATTGGGAGGGCAAAGACGAGACTGATAAGAGCAACTACCAACAAGACAGTTTATTTTAGTAAACACCCAAGAAGGGCCTTTTCCAAGCCACAGCCAATGTTCAGATTTTTTTAAATTGGACTGTAATTACTTTAAATGTTGAGATTTCTCAGGAGAATGTAGAAGAGAGCAGCCATGAGCTAGCCTTTCTCCAACAGGCGTAACTACTACGTGCTTTGTAATACAATCAGTTGCCTGGTGGTGGTTTAGTCGCTCAGTCGTGTCCGACTCTTTGTGACCCCATGAACTGTAGCCCGCCAGGCTCCTCTGTCCATGGGATTCTCCAGGCAAGCATACTGGAGTGGTTTGCCATTTCCTCCTCCAGGGGATTTTCCCCACCCAGGAATCCAACCCAGGTCTCCTGCATTGGCAGGCGGATTCTTTACCACTGAGCCACCGGGGAAGCCCCATCGGTTACCTTAAGATATAGTAATATAAATACACTGTTGTAGACACATTTATGGAATTCCAATGAACCCAGCATCCTCAGAGAGGTGGCAGATCTCTAGAAGCACACAGATAATTCTTTCCAACTAAAAACTGAATACTTACTATTTATCAACGACTGTTGCTAAGAATATATTGATACATTATATACTAAACCCAAGAAGGAAATTCTGGAGAACGTCTTTCATACAGTGGAAATCCTGAATACAAATTAGGTAAGTGTCCTTTTGCTCAACCTTGACTGTAAATCAGATGAAGAAGATCATTTATCTTTCACGGAAAGGAAGCTTCTCCTGACCCGTGGATGCTTTATTTAGGCAGATGTGTGCTGGGAAGGGCCCCCGTACAGCCAAAATCTTCATTAGCTGTTTAACCAACTTGAAGGGAGGTCCCCAAAAGCAGCAATGGAAGTACGCTCTGCGTTACCTTCCCGGTGGCAGGTTTCCTTCTTTTATTATTTTATTTATGAGATGAAAAGAAGATAACTTTGATGCTGTCAGTGGTTTTCACTAACTAGGATTTCCTTCACTCACACACCTCGTCACTTTTCACCTCCACACAACTCAAAGCCATGAAATAAGCCATTTCCTTTTTCCCTTCCATATATGACATTAATCAAGGAACCATGCCTATGAGTCTACAAGCATTCATTCAATGCCTGTTATTAGTTAAGTGCTATTTGGTGGTGCTAGTGGTAAAGAACCCACCTGTCAATGCAAAAAAATAAGAAACTCAGGTTCGATCCCTGGTCAGGAAGATCCCCTGGAGGAGGGCATGGCAACCCACTCCAGTACTCTTGCCTGGGAAATCCCATGGACAGAGGAGCCTGGCAGGCTACAGTTCATGGGGTCACAAAGAGTCGGACATGACTGAAGTGACTTAGCCCATGTTTTCATTACTGGGAATACAGCAGGAGACAAATGTATGAAAATCCCTGCCTTTGTGGCCCTTACATTCTAGTTGGGAAAAGAGATGATAAGTGAGTGAATGAAATATACAGTAAGTGGGTTACTGAAAGTGATACAGAGAAAAATAACATGGAGGCAGAGACAGGGAGAATCAGAGTGGGAGGTGACGCTTCCAAACAAGACGGTTCGGAGGTCCCTCGGGAACCGGGACACTTGGGCAAAGACCTGCAGTGAGTCAGATGTGGGGACGTCTAGGGGAAACTGCTGCGCCTATGCTCCTGGGCTCAGGGTTTTTCTCCACTACTATTTTACCAGTTTCTCAGCCCACAGCTTAGAAAATATAGTGAGCAATCTCCCACTTTATTAGGTCATTGACATTTGTGTTTGAGAAAATAAGCCAAGACTTGCAAACCCAGCTCAGGCCTGGGTCATGCTGTATTGTAATGATGTCGGTTAGTGTTCCCACTAGACTCCGAGTTTATCTGCCTGATTCAGCCCTGAACAGCCAAGGGCTTTCAGCATCTGGCTCCTGGCAGACTTAATCTTTCCCAGTTCTTAGCCATTGAGTGTTATGTCTCAATGCCTTACTCATTGATGCTGCTGCTGCTGCTGCTGCTAAGTCGCTTCAGGCGTGTCCAACTCTGTGTGACCCCAGAGATGGCAGCCCACCAGGCTCCCCCGTTCCTGGGATTCTCCAGGCAAGAACACTGGAGTGGGTTGCCATTTCCTTCTCCAATGCATGAAAGTGAAAAGTCAAAGTGAAGTCACTCAGTCGTGTCCGACTCCTAGCGACCCCATGAACTGCAGCCTACCAGGCTCCTCTGTCCATGGAATTTTCCAGGCAAGAGTGCTGGAGTGCGGTGCCATTGCCTTCTCCGACTCATTGATGAGAGTGTCTTAAAACAATCTTCTGTGGCCATGACCCATTTCTATCAAGAATGAATTGGGGGCTTCTCTGGTGGTCCAGTGGTTAAGAATCCACCATGCAATGCAGGGGACACTGGTTGGATCTCTGGTCTGGGAAGATCCCACATGATTCGGGGCAATTAAGCCTGCGTGCAGCAACTACTGACCTGCCTCCCTAAAGCCTGTGCTCCCCAACAAGAGAAGCCACCGCGGTGAGAAGCCCATATACCTCAACTAGAGAGTAGCCGTCACTTGCTAACTAGACAAAGCCCGTGCACAGCAATAAAGACCCAGCGCAGCCAAAAATAAGCAAAATAAAAGTAAATATTTTTTAAAAGAATGAATTGGATCCTGTGCCTGGGTCGGGCTGTAGCTTTCCTGTTACTCTCACCAGGCGCACTAGTCTGCACGACTGGCTTTGTGTCTGGTCCATGCTGGTTTCCTACCAGCATCTGATGCCCCAACCAATCAGAAAAGTTACAAACTCTGCCCCTGGCCCGACCAGGCCTTCCCCAGGAAAGAACCAGGTTCTACTTCCTCAGATTGAGACAACCTACCTAACACGACACCCATGGCCAGAGCCCCACTTATGAGATGCCCTGCCCTTCTTCTCCCCTCCCGGATAGACCCCTGGGAGGTCACCACCAGCCCAGTTCACAAGGGAGTTTTACATCATTCCTTATGCTTGGTAATTCAGGCTTCTAGACCAGAGCAGAGAGGGAACTATTTTCCCCAGGTAGGTATGTGCTAAGCTTCCAAGTTTGGTTGGCCTCATTTTAGTACAACTCCCTGCCTAGATGCTGGGAAAGACTGTGGGCAGGAGGAGATGGGGGTGGCAAAGGAGGAGATGGCTGGATGGCATCACCTATTCAAGTGGGCATGATGAGTTTGAGCAAACTCTGGGAGGTAGTGAAGGACAGGGGAGCCTGGTGTGCTGCAGTCCATGGGGTTGCAAAGAGGACATGACTAAGCAACTGAACAACAACTGCCTAGACTTTCCAGCATCCCATTCAGCCAACAAATGACTTGTGTTGGTCTTGTGATACCTGGTTAGTAAACATTTGGAATAAAGAAAGAGATATTGAAAGGGAGGAAGGGAGTCAATGATTTAGAATCCCTGATTGTCCAGTTGTTAAGAATCTACCTTGCAATGCAGGAGACACAGGTTTGATCCCTAGTCAGGGAACTCAGATCTCACATGGCCCAAGCAATTAAGCCTGTGAGTCGGGCTAGAAGGTCCATGAGCCTCAGTGAAGATCCCACGTGCTGCAAGTAAGACCAGACACAGTCAAATAAATAAATAGATATTTAGGGGAATAAAGGAAGGGAGGAGGAGGGAATTCCCACCCAAAATACAGCTCCATGAGCACAGCCAATGATACAATGGCTTTAAGCCACTGAGTTATACAGGAATAGATAATGGGGTAGCAAGTATATACTTCGACCAGTAATGCTGAAGAAGATGAAGTTGAATGGTTCTATGAAGACCTACAAGACCTTCTAGAACTAACACCCAAAAAGATGTCCTCTTCCTTATAGGGGACTGGAATACAAAAGTAGAAAGTCAAGAGCTACCTGGAGTACCACGCAAATTTGGCCTTGGAGTACAAAACAAAGTAGGTCAAAGGGTAACATAGTTTTGCCAAGAGAACACATTGGCCATAGCAAAGACCCTCTTCCAACAACATAAGAGAAGACTCTACACATGGACATCATCAGACGGTCAACACTGAAACCAGACTGATTATATTCTTTGCAGCCAAAGATGGAGAAGCTCTATACAGTCAGCAAAAATAAGACCAGGAGCTGACTGTGGCTCAGATCATGAACTCCTTATTGCCAAATTCAGACTTAGATTAAAGAAAGTAGGGAAAACCACTAGACCATTCAGATATGACCTAAATCAAATCCCTTATGATTATACAGCAGAAGTGACAAATAGATTTAAGGGACTAGATCGATAGTTAGAGTGCCTGAAGAACTATGGACAGATGTTCGTGACATTGTACAAGAGGCAGTGATCAAGGCCATCCCCAAGAAAAAGAAATGCAACAAGGCAAAATGGTTGTCTGAGGAGGCTTTACAAATAGCTGAGAAAAGACGAGAAGCTAAAGGCAAAGGAGAAAAGGAAAGATATACCCATTTGAATGCAGAGTTCCAAAGAATAGCAAAGAGAGATAAGAAAGTTTTCCTCAGTGATCTATGCAAAGAAATAGAGGGAAACAATAGAATGGGAAAGACTAGAGATCTCTTCAAGAAAATTAGAGATACCAAGGGAACATTTCATGCACAGATGAGCACAATAAAGGACAGAAACGGTATGGACCTAACAGAAGCAGAAGATATTAAGAAGAGGTGACAAGAATACACAGAAGAACTGTACAAAAAAGATCTTCATGACCCAGATAACCACGATGGTGTGATCACTCACCTAGAGCCAGACATCCTAGAGTGTGAAGTCAAGTGGGCTTCAGGAAACATTACTACAAACAAAGCTAGTAGAGATGATGGAATTCCAGCTGAGCTCTTTCGAATCCTATAAGATGATGCTGTGAAAGTGCTGCACTCAATATGTCAGCAAATTTGGAAAACTCAGCAGTTGCCATAGGACTGGAAAAGGTCAGTTTTCATTCCAGTCCCAAAGAAAGGCAATGCCAAAGAATGTTCAAACTACTGCAAAAATGCACTCATCTCACACGCTAGCAAAGTAATGCTCAAAATTCTCCAAGCCAGGCTTCAGCAGTACGTAAATTGTGAACTTCCAGATGCTCAAGCTGGTTTTAGAAAAGGCAGAGGAACCAGAGACCATGCCAACATCCGCTGGATCACCAAAAAAGCAAGAGAGTTCCAGAAAAACATGTACATCTGCTTTATTGATTATGGCAAAGCCTTTGACTGTGTGTATCACAACAAACTGTGGAAAATTCTAAAAGAGACAGGAATACCGGACCACCTAACCTGCCTCCTGAGAAATCTGTACCAAGTCAAGAAGCAACAGTTAGAACTGGAACTGGACATGGAATAACAGACTGGTTCCAAATCGGGAAAGAAGCACGTCAAGGCTGTATATTGTCTCCCTGCTTATTTAACTTATATGCAGAGCACATCTTGAGAAATGCCAGACTGGATGAAGCACAAGCTGGAATCAAGATTGCCAGGAGAAATATCAATAACCTCAGATATGCAGATGACACCACCCTTATAGCAGAAAGTAAAGTACAGAAGATCTAAAGAGCCTCTTGATGAAAGTAAAAGAGTAGAGTGAAAAAGTTGGCTTAAAGCTCAACATTCAGAAAAATAAGATCATGGAATCTGGTCCCATCACTTCATGGCAAACAGATGGGGAAACAATGAAAACAGTGACAAACTTTATTGTTTTGGGCTCCAAAATCACTGCAGATGGTGACTGCAGCCATGAAATTAAAAAATGCTTGCTCCTTGGAAGAAAAGCTATGACAAACCTCGATAGCATATTAAAAAGCAGAGACATTAAAAGGTCCATCTAGTCAAAACTATGGTTTTTCCAGTAGCCATGTATGAATGAATGTGAGAGTTGGACTATAAAGAAAGCTAAGCACCGAAGAATTGATGCTTTTGATCTGTGGTGTTGGAGAAGACTCTTGAGAGTCCCTTGGACAGCAAGGAGATCTAACCAGTCCATCCTAAAGGAAATCAATCCTGAATATTCATTGGAAGGACTGATGCTGAAGCTGAAGCTCCAATACTTTGGCCACCTGATGCGAAGAACCAACTCACTGGAAAAGACCCTATTGCTGGGAAAGATTGAAGGCGGGAGGAGAAGGGAACGACAGAGGATGAGATGGTTGGATGGCATAACTGACTCAGTGGACATAAGTTTGAGCAAGCTCCGGGAGTTGATGATGGACAGGGAAGCCTGGTGTGCTACAGTCCATGGGGTCGCAAAGAGTTGGACATGACTGAGTGACTGAACTGAACCAATCTGAAGTAATCAACACACTTAAAAAGCCTAATGCATCCTATAACCGCAGCAAAACAGCAAACACGGACTCAGCACTGGCCACTAGACAGGAGACCCGGATTTGATCCCTGGGTCATGAAGATCCCTTCGAGAAGGGAATAGCAACCCACTCCAGTATTCTTGTCTGGAGAATCCCATGGACAGAGGAGCCTGGCGGGCTACAGTCCATGGGTGCACGAAAAGTCAGACATGACTGAGCAACCAAGCACACACACACATGTATGTGTGTGTGTATGTGTGTGTGTGTGTGTGTGTATATATGTATATATATATATATATATATAGTTGCTGTACAGCAGAAACTCACACATTGTAAAAGTAACTATACTGCAATAACAATTTAAAAAATAAAATAAAATTGAATTTCAGATTTTAAAAAGAGTTAGTCAGGGTTCCACCTTGGTGATGGGATATATCACAGGCGGGAGCAGACAGCAGGTGCAGAGACAGGGAAGCAGAAACAGCAGCTGATGTGTGAGGGCAACCACCTGCGAGGAGTTCCGTGTGAACAGCGTGCAGCATGTGTGGGACACGCGGCGGGAACGGGGCTGGTGAGACCAAGGCCCGCTCATAAATGGCGCAGAGGGTGTGTGTGTGCGAGAGAGAACATGCGTACACATGTATGATTGCATGCACATGTGCTGTCTACATGCCTGTGGGCCTACAAGTGTAGGAGAAGGGGAGACAAGAATCAGACAAATGGTCAGGACATTTGGTAAGAACCCATCTATACACCCCTGGAGAAGGAACTGGCAACCCACTCCAGTATTCCTGCCTAGAGAATTCCATGAACAGAGGAGCCTGGTGGGCTGCTGTCCATAGGGTCACACAGAGTCAGACACGACTGAAGTGACTTAGCATGCATGCATACACCCCATACCCTGGCCCCACCCCAGAGAAAAACACCAGAGTCCAAAAGAAGTTCTTTTTTTCTCTTACTTCAGTAAAGCTATCTTCAGCACTTCTCCAGTTTCACTATGCACACAAATCACGGAGGGATCTTAATATCAGATTCTGATTCTCAGTTCAATAGGTCTGAGTTGGGGCTTAAGATTTTGCCTTTCTAGCAAGACTGGTGCTGCTGATCCATGGACCACACTCTGAGTAGTGAGAGGCTAGTGTACACCCACCCTCAGGGAAACACAGGGAGGGGTAGTGATGAGAATCCTGGTCCCAGGAACCCAAAGATCTTGTTCACTGGTTGCATAATTTGAGAGACATCCTCTCACCCTCCAAGGGCTTGACCACCACATCTGCAAACTGATTACTGAAGTAGCTAACCTCCAAACTGGGCTTCCCAGGTGAGACCGTGGTAAAGAACCTCCTGTAAATGCGGGAGATGCGGGAGTCACAGGTTCGATCCCTGGATCAGGAAGATCCCCTGGAAAAGTAAATGGCAACCCACTCCAGTATTCTTGCCTGGGAAAACCCATGGACAGAGGAGCCTGGCGGGCTACAGTCCACAGGATTACTAACAGTCAACTGAGCATGCAACTTCCAAGCTGCCTTCCCATTCGTTTGTAAAAAATATAAAAAGAGAAATATGAAATTCTGTGGATTTCTCAGGAAGAAGATTGTCAGATTATAAAAACAAACCCAACGCAAAGAATAATATCCCACTGTATGGCTATACCACTGTTGGTCTGTCCATTCACCTACTGAAGGAGATCTTTGTTGCTTCCAAGTATGAGCAATTATGAATAAAGTTGCTATAAGCTTCAGTGGGTGGGTTTCTGTGTGGACATACATTTTAAAATTATTTGGGTAAAGCCAAATGGCTTTTGAATTCTCTTAACTTTTCTATGCTGTTTGCTTTATTTTTTTTATTATTATTTTTTTATTTTTAAACTTTACATAATTGTATTAGTTTTGCCAAATATCAAAATGAATCCATCACAGGTATACATGTGCTCCCCATCCTGAACCCTCCTCCCTCCTCCCTCCCCATACCATCCCTTTAGGTCGTCCCAGTGCACTAGCCCCAAGCATCCAGTATCGTGCATTGAACCTGGACTGGCATCTCGTTAGATATGTCTTTTGTAAGCATCTTATAACTGGAATTTTTAAAAGCTAGGTTTGTGCTGGGACTTCCCTGGAAGTCCAGAGGTTAAGACCCCATGCTTCCAATGCAGGGGGTGTGAGTTTCATCCCTGGCCAGGGAACTAACATTCCCCTGTGCTAAACAGAGTGATCAAAAATCTTTTTAAAAATAAAAAATTTTTAAAAAGGCAGTTTTGTGGAGAGGTAGAAAATGAAGCAAATATAGTAAAATATTAATTGTAGAATCTAATTAGTAGGTATATAAGTGTATATTGTAAAATTATTTCTATCTTTCTATATGTTTGAAATTTTTCATAATAAATATTGGGGGAATAGTGAAAAAGCAAAAAACAAACAAAAAAAACAAACATGAATGGATGATTAAACGTTTGTGATTGTCACACAGGACAGATGGGTCAGATGTGGCCCTATGTCGCTTCTGGGCCACCAGTTTGCAATCTCAGCAATAAACATTGAGCCAGGTATTAAGCTATTCCCTCTTAGCTCCAAAGCCACCCTTCCAGCCCCTCCATTGTCCACAAACGACATGTGCTTTGCAAGCCCTGCCAGTAGGGGGCACTAGAGGGAGGCTTAAAGGCTGGTGAAGGGGCAAGGACCTATGCTTTCTGCTCCTGCAAGTTTCACCTGAGCAACACTTTTTCACGCTGGCTGCAGCAGTTCCCTTCCGCCTCCACAGCAGCGGAATCCAATAAGAAGAACCATTGGAGAATGGTTCTTGGGGGAGAATGGACACATGTATATGAATGTCTGGGCTTCCCAGGTGGCTCAGCAGTAAAGAATCTACCTGTCAAGCCCGAAATGCAGGTTCGACCCCTGGGTCGGAAAGATCCCCTTGAGAAGGGCATGGCAACCCTGGCACCCCACTCCAGTATCCTTGCCTAGGAAATCCCATGCACAGAGGAGCCTGGCGGGCTACAGGCCATGGGCTTGACTGAGGGACTAAACTAAGGAAGTAAACAATATGTAAGGCTGAGTCCATTTGCTATCCATCGGAGACTGTCACAGCATTGTTAATCGGTTAGGCTCCAAGACAAAATAAAGTTTAAAATGTGTCATAAAATTAATTATTAAATTTATTAAAAGCAGAACCAGCCACATCCTGCCTCTCAGTTTCTAAGTTATCATAATTCCAATTTACTCCTTCTTGCCATCCCTACCTCAGTATACGTTCTATAAACAGTTCACTTATATGTACTTAATTAATAGTTTTTTTTTACATTAAATTCTCTCTGTTCCAATAACTGGCATACTTTCTGTCTCCTGACTATACCCTGACAGATTCAGACACATAGGCAAATTGATGAATCTTAGAAATTAGACATTGAGTTCAACGCCTATGCTATACCGGGTGAGGGGGCTGAGTGCCAGAGAAAGCTAGGGGCTCACGGAGGCTCTCTGCTGGCCCTGCATACACTCTGGTCTCCTGGACCCGAGCCTGGTACTTTTGCTACTAAACCTCACTGTCCAAGCCAAAGAAGGAACTCGAAAGAACAAGAAGAGCTTCTCAGAATGCTGTCGCAGGGAATCAAGATATGTGGCCTCCAAATGTGCCATTTTGATACAAGGAGTGTTTCAAGCAGAAGACAGCTGAGAAAGAGCAGACTCGAAAAAAAAGAAAAAGCTCCCTCTTCTCCACTGTTGCTTAGTCTCTTCAGTCGTGTCCAACTCTGCAACCGCATGGACTGTAGCCTGCCAGGCTCTTCTATCCATGGGATGCTCCAGGCAAGAATACTGGAATGGGTTGCCATGCCCTCCTCCAGGGGATCTTCCCGGCCCAGGGATCCAATCTGGGTCTCCTGAACTGCATGCAGATTCTCTACCACTGAGCCACTAGAGAAGCCCCTGACCTCCCCTACATTTGCCTAAAAGCAGGCAGGCCATCTATGGGGTCGCACAGAGGCAGACACGACTGAAGCGACTTAGCAGCAGCAGCAGCAGCAGGCTTAGACTCTAAATCATCGGAGACTCTTATCAACCCCAAGACACGACAAAGAGGAAAAATATCACTTGAAACAATTCTGTATTATTAATGGTTTGCTCCATATGTTTACCTTACCACAGTTTACCACTCTTGGAAGCCTAAGACCCTTTTTCTGTGTCTTGTCCCTTCTCTACAATGTATTGTTCTCTGTGAAGACGCTATCTAAATTGTAACCATCCCTAGAGGTACTCACAAGTATAGGCATTGTGCATGGTAATGAAGTCTGTTTGTATTTCTCTTGCTAATCTGTCTTTTGTTAGTTTAAATCAAGGGCTCCCTGTCACCGAACCTAGGAAGGTAGAAGTTCTTCCCTGCGCTGTCTTGGGAGGCCATGAAAAGGAAGAAAGGAAAAAAGATGAACTTATCCAAGGAGAAGAAAAATAGAAAATTCACAATGCCTCTGAAATGGCTCTGCTGTTAAATTCATTTAAAAATCTGTCTTCCACAGAAGAAGTTAAGACAATAAATCTGGAAAATTAGAGTGCATTGGAGTTATCAAAAATTACTTTAGCATGAAGCTGATAAGGGACTAGTTAAAAAGCTGTTAATAAGAAGTCTACCCTCCTTCAACAAGCTCAGTGGCATTTTAAGGCAATGTCACCCCTAATAACACTGAGCTTTTGAGATAATTAAAAACCATGATTGCAAAGACTTCCCTGGTGGTCCAGTGGCTAAGACTCCATGATCCCACAGCAGTGGGTCCCGGTTTGATCCCTGGTCTGGGGACTAGATCCCATGTGCTGCAACTAAAGAACCCACATGCCACAGCCAAATAAATAAATATTAAAACAAACAAAAAAGATTGCTACTTTCAGAGTAGGGGGGATGGAAGTGAAAGGAGAGGGGTGCGGTGAGTAAGAAGGGCTTGCAACTGGCAAATAAAATGGACTAGGCTTCCTTGGAAGAGGGAGGAGCCCATGCTGGTAAGTTCCCATAAAAGGAAGAGCCCAGTCTTCACACATGACACTTCAGCTGGTCATGTCGTAGTCCTGGCTCCATGGACGACCAGCAGCATAACCACAGGCACTGCACTCAGCTTCTCTGACCACTGCGCCTTCTTTGTAAAATTCAGACACAGAGTTATCTCGCAGAGTTATGAGGATTTTGTAAGACAGTGGGTTGCAAATATGTAACAGGATGCCTGACTCAAAAGTGATGCATTACCTGTAAACACCAGTTAAATATATGTGGTCTATTGTGTCATTTAAAGCTTGTGTTTTATTTCTTTTCTGTCCAGATGACATGGGGTGGGGGGAGGGGAGAGTAGCATTGACATATATACACTCAGATCAGATCAGATCAGTTGCTCAGTCGTGTCCAACTCTTTGCGACCCCATGAATCGCAGCATGCCAGGCCTCCCTGTCCATCACCAACTCCTGGAGTTCACTCAGACTCACGTCCATCGAGTCAGTGATGCCATCCAGCCATCTCATCCTCTGTCGTCCCCTTCTCCTCCTGCCTCCAATCCCTCCCAGCATCAGGGTCTTTTCCAATGAGTCAACTCTTCGCATGAGGTGGCCAAAGTACTGGAGTTTCAGCTTTAGCATCATTCCTTCCAAAGAAATCCCAGGGCTGATCTCCTTCAGAATGGACTGGTTGGATCTCCTTGCATATATACACTACCATGTGCCAAATAGCCAACTAGTGGGGAGCTGCTACAAAGCACAGGGCGCCTCAGCCCCATGCGCTGTGATGACCTAGAGGGGTGGGGTGAGAGGCAGGTGGTGGGAGGGCGGTCCAAGAGGAAGGGGATATATACAGACACATACCTATAGCCAACTCACTTTACTGTACAGCAGAGACTAACACATCATTGTAAGGCAATTATACTCCCTCCCCAAAACTATTCAAACACAAACTTAAAAAAATAAATGCATAAGTGATCAAAATTGCTGTTGTTGCTATGAGCAGTCCAGCTTAGAATGGGGCTGGGAACTGAGAGAGCCATGGGATTGGAAAAATGACAACAGGTCGGTGATATTTTAAAATCAAACCAACCATATATCAGAATTTGCAGAAAGGATCAAGACAAGCAGAAGAAACTTATTTATAGTAGCATGCCCTTTAACTGTACCTCCCTGTCTCCTCACCTGGAAAGGAAGCCAGATTCCAATAAAATGTTTTTTAGGACAAAAGTTTTTTCAAGTTTATTCTAACAAGACTTTGGCAGGGGACTTCTCCTCTGCCCCAATTCTCTTTCTAAAGTTCCCAGATTAAACATCATGTCCTAAGAGAGGCAAGCCTGATGTTCCAAACTGGGACTCATCAAACTTTCTCTCTAAAGGGTCAAAGAATAAATATTTTACTTGCAAATAATTTACTTTACAGATGTCTTGTGGTCTCTGTGACATATGCTTCTTCTTTTCTTTCTTTATAATCCTTTTAAAATGTAAAAACAAAAAATACAAGTCCTCTATATTCAAAAAAGTACTGTTTCGCAAGCATGTTCATAAATCCAATTTGTTCACAAGTTCAACCAAGTTAGCCTAGGTATCAACTAACACAGTCAGCTATATAATCTGTACTGTAATAGGTTTATAATGCTTCTCACACTAGTAACACATAAGAAACAAACACAGAGATAAAGAAAACGTTTGTGCTCTTACAGCACAGTACTTGAAAAGTAAAGTAGCGCAGCACAACAGCTGGCGCCTGCAGGCTGGCATCAGGTGACCAGGCCCGAAGAGTTAGTGATGGAGGAGGGAGAGGAGGTGGGAGAGGGCAGAGCCGAAGGGTGGTCAGCAACAGGAGACGGAGGGCAAGCTGCCATGTCACTCGTGCCTGATGACGATGGAAAGCACATTCACATCTCTGAAAGTTCACAGTTTGAAGGGTCATGTGTAGGGGATTGAGTGTAGCCCACAAGTCACAGCTTGCTGGCTCCTGTCCTGTTCCAAAGGAAATTCTGTCATCTCTGCCGGTCCTTCCACATCCTACCACCATTCCTTTATAGAACTTATGTCCATTTGCTCCGATGTATTTATTGGTTCAGTGTTTGTCTCTAGAGGTGCTCTTCACACCGACAGAATATACCCTCAGCCCCAGAGGCAGCAGGCTGAGGAAACAAACAATCAGATTGAGCTGGCTTAAATGTGATGGGAAAGAAGAGCCCCCTGCAGAATAATCTTCTTTATTTAGCAATTAACCAAGAACAGCGAAGGCATTTCTCTCTCTCTCTCTTTTTTTTTTTTTTTTTTTTGCTTGAATGCATTGAAATTAAATGCATTAATATCCAAGGAAAATTCTGAGTTCCCTTTTTCTGAAACCACTCCAATATTTATTTGACTGCGTGCATATGCTTTGAAGGAATAAAAATCAGCCTCTCCAAATGGAACCATTGCCATTCCACTTTATTATTCAACCAATATACTTGCCTGAAGGGTAATGTTCTCTTGGACGAGGGTCTGGAAGTCAGTGGTAGCTGTGATAAAGATTGAATATATAAGGGAATCCCCAGGAGAAGTCTCACTTTGCTACTAAGGCATGGAAGAACATCAAGATATCTATGCGCATACCCCTATTAAACCAGATGCCTTGGGTAAGTTGGCCAAGTGTTTTGTTTATATGACATCTGAATGCTTGGAAACTTCTGGGATGAGTAAATCCTTTCTCTTGAGTCGAAGTGCTTAGCACGGAAAAAGTTTGGCTTTAACGATTGGTCTAGTGGAAACCAACCTGGCAGTCACTGTAGTGAACTCTCCCGCTACTTTGTGTGCAAGTGCTCAGTCCTGTCCAACTCTGCAACCCCCTGGGCTACAGCTCCTTCAGTCCATAGAACTCTACAACCCCCACCAGGCTCCTTCAGTCCACAGAACTTTCCGGGCAAGAATACTGGCATGGGTTGCCATTTCCTCCTCCAGGGGAACTTCCCCACCCAGGGATCAAACCCACATCTCTTACGTCTCCTGAATTGGCAGGCGGGGTTCTTTACCACTAGTGCCGCCTGGGAAGCCCCAGTACTTTATGTGTCAGATAAACTCAAGTGAATGAATCTTTGGAAGTAGGTTAACTTGCCCTACTGAAGGGAAGTAGGTTAACAGTCTGCTGAAAATTGGAACTCTCCAAAAGGTCACTAAGACATTTGGAAACAATGTTTTTCTCTAGTTGCAAGGAGTTGAAGGTCTAGGGGTCACTGTCTAGGTGCAGTGGGCGGGCCTCTCACTGCAATGGCTTCTCTTGTTGCAGAGCACAACCTGGGGGGTGGGGCACAGGCTTCAATAGTTGTGCACAGGCCTACTTGCCCCACAGCATATGGGAATCTGACCAGACCAGGAATCAAACCCATGTGCCCTGCATTGGCAGGCAGACCCTTAACCATTGGACCACCAGGGAGGTCCCACAATTTTATATCTAAGTAAACTGTTCCAATATCTGATGGAAGAAATCCAGGTTTATAGTTTGGTGATTCATCAAATGATGAATTGTGTGCCCCAAATGATGGAGTGTGCTTAGCCGCTCAGTCGTGTCCAACTCTCTGTGAGCCCATGGACTATAGCCTGCCAGGCTCCTCTGTCCATGGGGATTCTCCCAGGCAAGAATACTGGAGTGGGTTGTCATGCCATCCTCCAGGGATCTTCCTAAACCAGGGGTCGAACCCAGGTCTCGCACATGCAGGCGGATCCTTTACTGTCTGAGACACCAGGGAAACCCAGTGATGGAGCCGTCCATGAGAAAAGATGCATCAATACTACACAAGGGCACCAGGGCTGGAGGCACGTGTCGCTCCGCCTAAGGATGTGATGCAATCACTCATGCTCGGTCCTTCGGCTATAGAGAAGCCACAACCCCATGGAAGAGCAGAATCATCTGTCTTGGAAGGTCTAGGATCAGGATGTGGCCAACAGACCCAGAGGTAGGGTCTGCAGGTGGATTGGAGAGTTAGAGGGACAGGGACACTTGTTACAGTAGCGTAGCGTAAGGATAAGGTCTTTTTAATAGATATTTTAATAGTCATTCACAATCTTTTTGGGGGTCTGTGTTGGGTCTTCATTGCTATGCAGGCTTTTCTCTAGCTGTGGCGAGTGGGGGCTACTCTCCAGCTGTGGTGCACAGACGTCTCATTACAGTGGCTTCTTTGGTTGTGGAGTGCAGGCTCTAGGGCGTGCAGGCTTCTGTAGTTGTGGCTTCCAGGCTCTAGAGCACAGGCTCAATAGTTGTGGGGCATGAGCTCAGTTACTCCACGGCATGCGGGATCTTCCCAGATCAGGAATTGAACCCAGGTCTCCCGCACTGGCAAGTGGATTCTTTACCACTGAGCCACCGGGGAAGCACATAGATAAGGTCTAATCCCAGGAAGAGGTTCTTTCTCCAGCTATACTTATGGAAAATTAAAGACCCTGAAAGGAAGCCCAGAGACTCCATCATCCCAGGTGGTGATGCAAAACCAAGCTCAAGCCACAAGGCAATATTCTGAGCCGGTAAGGATACCCAGGCCCCAGATCCCTGGTCATGTCTTTGGTGAGTAGAAGACAGGTGTACAGTCATGGTGGAAGCAATGGTAACAGAAAACATTCAGGATACCAGTGAGGTTTCTGCCCAGGGCTCAGACTAGCCCTGGGGCAAAGGGGTACCTGGCGTGTCCCTTAATCGCCTCTCAGGCTGATAGCAAGAGGCTTTAAGAAATACTCCTTGAGGATGCTGTGAGAATCCTAACATTGCCTTGTTCACATCCCCTGACACTAGAGCCATCTTAGAAAAGCAGAGATTTCCTTTTGTACCTCTCAGTGCAGGTGAGAAGACGTGTCACCTGGGCTAAAGCTGTAGAGGTGTGACACCTCGGACAGCTCTCCTGAGGACCATGAGCATCTCAGCCGTGACCACTACCCATGAGACTCGCCACCCCTCCTCCACTCCACCACAGCCCAGTGTGGCGGCCACTGTGTTCATGTCCGGAGGGTGGAACAATGTGCCTGATGACACCAGGACCGGTCCAGGAGAATCACCGTAGGGCTTATTAACTGTGGAGTATTTTGGCTCCATGGTAAAGAATCCACCAATTCAGGAGAAGCAGGAGACTCAGGTTCAATCCCTAGGCTGGGAAGATTCCCTGGAGGAGGAAATGGCAACCCACTCCAGTATTCTTGCCTGGGAAATCCCATGGACAGAGGAGCCTGGCGGGCTACGGTCCATGAGGTTTCAAGGAGTTGGACACAACTGAGTGACTGAGCACATGGCTGAGAATTAGAAGCTGAGATGGGAGTAGCTGACATAAAATCAAGAAAAGAAACCACAATCTTCATGCAGAAATTTGCTCAACCTCATTACCTACATGTCAGTGAGTATGGGAAGAGGGCATAGAGATTAAATAAGCCCAGCCCAGTCCTCTGTTTCAAAAACACTCAAATATAGCTGAAATAAATAGGTGGACACAAGTTAAGTGGTAGAATAAGGCAGGGGCCAGAGAAAGGCCACAGCAAGAACTCTGGCAAGGTGATGGCAAGAAAGAGGGTGGGGGGCAAACTTGGCTGCCCTAGAATAAGCAGACGGTTGGGGTGATGGAAGATGGTTGGAGGGGGAGCAGCGGGCCGAGCATCACACAAAGAATCAGAAGGGGATGAGGCTGGTTATTGGCAGAGGTCAAACTCATGACCTTCCAAAACGTGGATGTCTTTTTGATATAATGACTCTGAACAGGCCACCTTGTCTTCAAGTTGATTTACAACCGGGACTGGAAAAGATCTGTCTTTCTGTCTGGGACACCTAGAGGTCTGGCTCTGACTCATGGCCAAGATAAGGGCAATGAGATTTATGATGTGCTGTAAAGTCTGAAACTCCCATGGTGATCCCTACAGCTGGTTTGTTTACTCATGGTTTCAGTGGCATAACTGGTTATTCAAAATGGCAGAGCAAAAGCCAGAGGGATGGGCAAATCCCACTGAGAACTTCTGCCTTGAAGTCTTCCCAAAGGGAAGACTTCTTGCACAGATCTTGGTGGTTTTACCTGGAGACAGGTTCATACAAGAATAGGACCCTAGTGACTATGCCTGTATATCTTTTGAACGTCCAGTGCTTGCCTACACGCTTTTTCTCACTTTGAATAAGAGCCTGTGTGACTATGGGCTTCCCAGGTGGCGCTAATGATAAAGAACCCACCTGACGATGCAGGAGACATGAGACACAGCTTTGATCCCTGGGTCAGGAAGATGCCCTGGAGGAGGGCACAGCAACCCACTCCCAGGATTCTTGCCTGGGGAATCTCATGGACAGAGGAGACTGGTGGGCTACAGTGCATGGGGTCACAAAAAGTCAGACACGACTGAGAAAGTGAACTGAACTGAGCTAACCAAACAATTATTTTCATCCACTGTTTGAGAATCCTATGTGACAGAGATCTGGGCAGGTTTTAATATTAGTATGTTAGGAAAGTGAGTATTCATGCTTTTGTTGAAATAAAATGTATCTCATGGATAGACCTCTTAATTTTTTTATTCTTATGACAATTACTCTTTTCTCTTTACCTTTGGTGGCTCAGAGGGTAAAGAATCTGCCTGCAATGCCTGCAATGCAAGAGATCTGGGTTCGATCCCTGGGTTGAGAAGATCCCCTGGAGGAGGAAATGGCAACCCACTCCAGTATTCTTACCTGGGAGATTCCATGGACAGGGGAGCCTGGAGGGCTACAGTCCATGGGGTTGCAAAGAGTTAGACACGACTGAGCAACTTAGCACACACACACAAATGATGCTCTTTCCCATCTGAGTCTTCACACTGCTTGTTTCTCCACCTGGCATGTTCAGATCTTTGCATGGCTGGCTCCTTCCCATAGTCCAAGCCAAAGCTTCCCTGGCCGCCCATCCACAGGGGTCTCTCCCTCCAATAGACGGAATCACAAAGGCCAGTTAGAAGGCCACTATAAACCTAAGTGGGTGACAGTGACCACTTGGGGCAGGGTGATCAGTGGAGCTGGATTCTGGATGTATTTTAAAGGTTGGGTCAAGTAACTTCCCTGGTCCCATGGGTAAGAATTTGCCTTGCAATGCAGGGGATGTGAGTTCAATCCCTCGTCAGGGAACTAAGACCCCACATGCCACAACTAGAGACTCTGCGAACTGCAACAAAAGATCCCACTTACTGCAGCTAAACCCCAACTCAGCTAAATACATAAATAAATATTTTAAAATTTTAAATAAAGTCAAGAGAATGGATGGCTTATGAAGCAGAGATTAGGCCAGTTCAGTCCAGTTCAGTCGCTGAGTCGTGTCTGACTCTTTGCAACCCCATGGTCTGTCCATCACCAACTCCCGGAGCTTGCTCAAACTCATGTCCATCGAGTCGGTAATACCATCCAACCATCTCGTCCTCTGTCATCCCCTTCTCCTTCTGCCTTCAATCTTTCCCAGCATCAGGGTCTTTTCCAATGAGTCAGCTCTTCGCATCAGGTAGCCAAAGTATTGGAGCTTCAGCTTCAGCATCAGTCCTTCCAATGAATATTCAGGATTGATTTCCTTTAGGATTGACTGGTTGGATCTCCTTGCAGTCCAAGGAACTCTCAAGAGTCTTCTCCAACACCACAGTTCAAAAGCATCATTTCTTCGATAATCAGCCTTCTTTATGGTCCAATTCTCACATCCGTACATGACTACTGGAAAAACCATAGCTTTGACTAGACAGACCTTTGTCAGCAAATTAATGTCTCTACTTTTTAATATTCTGTCTAGGCTGGTCATAGCTTTTCTTCCAAAGAGCAAGTGTCTTTTAATTTTATGACTGCAATCACCATCTGCAGTGATTTTAGAGCCCAAGAAAATAAAGTCTGTCACTGTTTCCATTGTTTCCCCATCTATTTGCCATGAAGGGATGGGACCAGATGCCATGATCTTCATTTTTTGAATGTTGAGTTTTAAGCCAGCTTTTTCACTTTCCTCTTTGACTTTCATCAAGAGGCTCTTCAGTTCCTCTTTGCTTTCTGCCATAAGGGTGGTGTCATCTGCTTATCTGAGGTTACTGATATTTCCCCTGGCAATCTTGATTCCAGCTTGTGCTTCATCCAGCCCAGCATTTCAGATCTCCAAAAGAGTGAGGAGAGAGAGGACTTTCTCTGGCTGAGTACTGACATGTTCCAGTGTTAAAGGGTCCGGAAGATAAAGAGAAACCAGCAGTGGAGAATGAGAAGGAGTGGCCAGTGGAACAGCAGGAAAACTGGAGGCAGGGATATCCCAAATGTCCAACAAAGAAAGTGTATCAAGGAGGCAGGAGGGATCACCTCTTACAGTGGCTGCCGGCAGGTCAGGAACACGGAGGACTGAGATTGTACCACATGGGGGTAATCTAGACGAGAACAGTCTTCTGAAGCGTTGGGGACTAACTTCTGCTCAAAGTCAAGTGAGAATGGGAAGTGAGGACTTGGATTTAGAGGGTTTTACTAAAACGGAAGGACTTGGATTTAGTGGGTTTAAAAACAGAAGAGATGTGTGTGAAGTCGGAATCAGAGAAACAGTAGCATGTTTGCGCACTGATGGGAATGACTCCAGAGAGAAAAGTCAGTGAGGGAGAGGAGGGTGAAAATTATGAAAGTGGTTGCCTGGAGAAGTGGAAGGGGACAGGCCTGAAGCCTGAGAATGGACAGGTGAGCCCCATGGCTCGTCCACAGCCACAGGAGGAAGGGGGAAGACCCGAGGCAGCTAGGAAGCTGGTGTGGCGGTGGGCAATGTGGGAGCCCTTTCTGGACGCTCCCCTGCTTTCTCAGTGAAAGAGGCACTGAGGTCATTATGCTGAGGAGGTGCTGGGAGTTGGAGAGCAGAGGGTGAGGCACGAAACAGGCATCAAGGAGCATGGGCAAGTGAGTGGTTCTGGGAAATGAAGGATGATGCTGGTGGCAAATGGCCCCCTTGAGGTTCTTGACAATGAATTTAAAGTGAGGCCAGTGGATGACGTGCTGTGTAGCTCACCAGCCGCGTTCAGCTGCGGGATGCAGACTCATGAAGAGTGAGGTGCAAGCAGAGCTGGTGAATGCGACAAACTAGAGAAGCACAAGAAACTGATGGTCTGTGCAGGGAATGGTTATGGTTCTGTCCGCAGAATTAAAATCCAGGGAAGAATGTGGTGAGGACAAGAGTGTGGTGAGAGACTAACAGGGTGTTGCTGTCCTGAGGCTGAACAATTCTGAGAGTTGGAAGACTGGATAAGGTGAGTTACAAAGACAGAAGCGGGTACTCGACGTTGGGATTTTTGGAGGGGTTGGGGTTATTGATAATAAGACGACCTAGGGTAAGACCAGGACAGTAAGTGGTTGAGAGGGGGCTATCACTGCAGAAGACCTTAAGGAATAAAGAAACGTGGACATTGGAAAATGCTTATGGAAATCACCAAGAATTACAATGAAAAGAGCGACAGTAAAGCTGCAACTAAAACCCTCCAGGGGGACTTTCCTGCTGGTCCAGGGGCTGAGACCCTTCGCTCTCGATCCAGGGGACCCAGGTTCCATCCCTGATTAGGGAACTAGATCTCACACGCTGCCACTAAGAGTTCACACAATACCAATAAAATATCCCACCTGCCTCAGCTAAGACACAGCACAGCCAAATAAATAAATAATAAATCTTTTAAAAAGAAAGAAAGGGCATGTCCAGAGTTCTCCTTTATCCATTCTCCTTCTAAATACTATAAGGTTGTAAGTAATGGCTTTTGCCTTTTACCCTGTGTTACAGATTATAAGATTTCCCTTTTTAGGACCCAACGAGAGGTGAGGAAGAGAGGTCAAGGAAAGGATGGGACTTCTTTGGGCTAATTGCTGCACATCACCAATGGAGATTGATGTATGCCTCTGAGTCAGCAAAATCTCCAGTGTTGAAACAAAAGATGCTCACTCTGCGTATTTGAGCAGTCTGGGCCAGTCAGTCCCCATGGAGAGAAAGGCATTTACATTCAGTCTGCTCATGGACCCCAGAGGACATGTCAAAAGGTGTTACATTTCCAAGACCATCTATCTGACTCTCCCATCTCTCTCCCTTGCCCTGCTAATATCTGAGACACTCTGGAAATTAAATTTCAATTAGTTGCAAAGAAAAAAAACAACTCATCTGGGCTTGTGCTGTGGAAGAATTAAAAATACAGAGCGATTTTACAGCCACTGGCCTGCAAAAGGGTATTACAGCTGTACAGTCATGAGCTCCACATTGGATGTCAATGTTTTGTTTTTTTTTAATTTCTAATTTTCTCTTTATTATTGCTATTCAGTCACAGAAAAGATTAACATCTCTCTAAGAAGTTTATTTTAGCATATACCATATGTTGATACAATCGACATAATAATTTTATATGAAGAGAATCCATTGCAGAAGTAACTAAGGAGGTGCCCTTACAAGAAAACAAAGGAAAGGCAATAAAGAAATTCTTTCGTATAAAGACTTCTGATGTGCATGATTTTTTCAAAATATAAAACCTTAATATTAGAATAAAACAGAACACCAAGGATTAGGAAATGTTCCATGCAGATGCTTGGCATATGTGGTATATGTATGGGTTGAGTTATAATAAAAATACTTATGTATTATAGTCAATTCTTATATAGAGCTAGAAACAGAAATTTTCAATCAAGCATGACTGGACTGACATTTTCTGTCTTCAATTACATGATGAATTACAATTGTATGGCAGTCACTTCTGGCCAGCAGTGTCATGATAAATGCTTCGTAAGATATAATATCTCTCCTTGTTCACTTGCAAAACATGGGTGCCTTTTAAAAATGTTCTACGAGTTCTGATGTTCCACGCTATCTGATGTGATTCCTGGCAGGGGGAGGGTGGAGAGGTCCTTGGTGCCTCCAGAGCTCCCTTGCTCTGGAGCATTTCTTGGGACCCCTTTCATAGGAGGATGGCAGTGAGGTGCTTCAGCAATACAGCGGCCTCTTCTGGGCTGACACAAGTGCCTAAGTATCAGATCACTGCAGGCCCCTTGCCTTCCTGATCCTGGCTGGGATGTGGACTACATCACCCTCCACCTACAGAAATACGCTGTAACTGACTCCAGCATGCTGATGGAGGACCAGTGCCTAACTGGCAACTGCATCTTAACAGAGTGATGCGTTTTGCATAAAGGTAGCTCAAGGTTACGTACGAAGTGGGCACATAGGAACATGTCCGACAGAGGGAACGGCAAGGTAGAGGAGAAGCAATGGACTTTCAAGGCAGACGTAGCTGGTTTCAACTCCTAGAGCCGTCACTAACTAGTTTTGCTGCTGCTGCTGCTAAGTCATTTCAGTCGTGTCCAACTCTGTGCGACCCCATAGACAGCAGCCCACCAGGCTCCCCCGTCCCTGGGATTCTCCAGGCAAGAACACTGGAGTGGGTTGCCATTTCCTTCTCCAATGCAGGAAAGTGAAAAGTGAAAGGGAAGTTGCTCAGTCGTGTCCGACTCTTAGCGACCCCATAGACTGCAGCCCACCAGGCTCCTCCGTCCATGGATTTTCCAGGCAGGAGTACTGGAGTGGGGTGCCATTGCCTTCTCCAGACTAGTTTTGACAAGTTACATTAACTTCTTAGAGACTAAGTTTTTTCAAAAAAAAAAAAAAAAGTTTTCTTTAAAAGGATGCAAAGAATGCTTCCTTTGTAGGTTGTTCCAAGCATCAGTAATGTCATATTTAAAATACTTAGTATAAAAGAGGTGGCGATGGTGGTAAAGAACTCACCTGCCAATGTAGGAGACATGAGAGACACGGGTTCAATCCCTGGGCAGGGAAGATCCCTGGAGGAGGAAATGGCAACCACTCCGGTATTCTTGCCTGGGAAATTCCATGGACAGAGGAGCCTGGCAGGCTGCAGTCCATGAGGTTGTGAAGAGCTGGACATGACTGAGCACCCACGCATTCCAGTACACAAGAGTTTATCAGATTGTAACCATTGCTGCTGGTAGTAGCATGATTATTACAGTTTGCTTTTAATTTAAAAGAAAGGTAACAGAGTTTGCATCAACACTGGGAAATAATGAACCCTTTTTCATCAGTTCTTTGTTTTCTATGAAGAAATCCATATGTGAGAAAATAAGCCTTCCAACCTCATTGCTAGAAAGTCCCCCACAGTGAACACGAGCAGCAGTGAGCGATGACACAGGACAAGAGGCCTGCCTTAGCAACCACATGTGTCACTTAAGGCCTCCAAGCAGCACTTCCCTCACCCTGTAAACTGGGGATTTACCACTCTGATCGCCTCACAGCGTCATTTAAAGATCAGATGTGAGTATCTGTGAAAATCACTGATAACCCCTGAAGCACTGTGCAAATGTAAGCAAGGTCTTTGGGTACAGCCCCATTTTTTTCCTGCTGGTCAAGGTGTGTGCAAACATCCCATCCATCCCCACGGACACAAGAAGGAAGCCATCTGGGGAGAAGTCCTACACAGCACAGTAAGCACAAAGCCTGACAACTCAGCAGCTCCTGCTGACCCCGAGTCTCTGTGTCAGCCGCCTAATTCTCTATGCTGGCTGCACAACACAGTCACCAAATTGCTGCTGGTGATCCCAAAACGCTCCACCACACCTCACTCGCAGAGACTCTGACACCATTATTCTAGGACAGGGCTTGGTTGCTTTTTCCTTTTTTTAACAGCTCTTCAGGTGACTCAAAAGGGCGGACAGAGGAGAGAACCACTCACCTGGAGCACTGGTTCTCAACTGGAGGTGATTTCATGCCCCCAGGGGACATTTTGCAATATCTGGAGTCATTTTTGGTTTTATATATATACACACATACTTGGAGCTTCCCTGGTGGGTCAGTGGTAGAGAATCTGCTTGCCATACAGGAGGCGCAGGTTTGATCCCTGGGTTGGAAAGATCCCCTGGAGAAGGAAATGGCATCCCAATCTAGTATTCTTGTCCAGGAAATGCCATAGACAGAGGAGCCTGGTGGGCTACAGTCCAGGGGGACGAAAAGAGATGGACACGACTTAGCAACTAAACAACAATACACACACTTGTACAGAGAGTGCGCTAGGTATATGTATATGTATGTATTTATGTATATATATCCAGCACATGCCTGACCCTGCAACTTGCCCTCCATTCCTAGTAGATATAACAGTCTACTTAGGGATTTCTCCCACACATTCCTGCTGTATTTTCCACGATCTGAAGATTATATTTTCAAGTATGTGAGTTAAGCTGAAGCTCCAATACTTTGGCCAGCTCATGTGAAGAGCGGACTCATCGGAAAAGATCCTGATGCTGGGAAAGACTGAAGGCAAAAGGAGAAGGGGCAGCAGAGGATGAGATGGTATGGGAGCATCACTGACGGAGCGGACATGAATTTAAGCAAACTCCAGGAGCCAGTGAAGGACAGGGGAGCCTGGAGTTCTGCAGTCCGTGGGATCACGAAGAGCTGGCATCAGTCAGCGACTGAACAACAATGACAAATGTGGATTTAGAGCTCAGTGGACTTTTTCTAGTTCATTAAAGTTTTCCATGGTAGGGGCAAATATAGAGGAATCCATATAAATTAATAAATATCATATTTTTATTCCAAAAATTGGTAAACCATTAGTTAGCAAACATCTTTTATTTAGATCTTGAGGAGTGTGCTTACAACAGTGGAGGGAAAAAAAAGTCCTTCAAATCTTTGCAGGAATCATAGCCAAAGATGTTCTGCAAGCAGTGTAGACAGAATGTACTGAGACATCTTTGCTACAACAAGAGTTCAAACCAGTTAGAAGTGGAACCTCATCTGTTGGAGATGGATCACAAGGACAGAATGAGTATTAACTGATTACATACTGTGTGCAGACCCTGAGCTGGACAGTTAGCACAGTGGCATGGTAAGTGGCTTCAGTCATGTCCAATTCTTTGTGACCTTATGGACTGTAGCCCCCAGGCTCCTCTGCCCATGGGATTCTCCAGGCAAGAATACTGGAGTGAGTTGTCACACCCTCCTCCAGGGGATCTTCCTGACCCAGGGATCAAACCTGTGTCTCTTACGTCCCCTGCACTAGTAGGCAGGTTCTTTACCACTCTCAGTCAATTCTCCCAACAGCCCTGAGAGCTAAGGATTCCTCCTAGTCTCCCTCCGTCCCCTCCCCTCCTTCCCCTTTCCCTCTTTCCCTTTCTCTCCTCCTATTTATTCTCCCTCTTTCTTTACACAATGCTATTTACTCCATACACACAGAACTCCAAACAGCTTTGATTCAATCTTGATTAAAATCAGAGTAGAAATCCAGGATCTGTAAATTTGAACAAGTGGTTAATAATTAGCAGTTGTTGACACAAGTGTTTTCAGACTGAGGTAAGCTCTATCCTTTGATGTAGGACTTAGTTGAAAGGCACACACACACACACACACACACACACAATAGCAGAGACAAGTGGAAAAAGTGCCTCACTCAAAGCTAAATCCATATTTAACATGTAGCCGACATCATAAAGATGATGATTTTGTTTCAAGACCTTCTCTTTGCAAGGATTTCTTAACCCCCAATGGTTAACTGTGAAATTACTTTTCATCTTGAAATTATGATGCTGATTTGGGGATTGGTTGATTAGCTGGCGGGTTTGTTGGTTTTAGAGGAAATTGTTTTTCTTCATTGTATGTTTGTTACAGAAAATTGAACTTACTCACTAGCTTTGTAATAGTCAACCCTCTGACTATGAATTCACTGATCTTATTATAATAAACACAACCAGCTGTGTACAAATGTAAACCTCTTGAAGTTAAGAGAGCTTGTCTTCTTTGCATAAGTCATCTGTTTTCTTCCTTGAATAAATTAAATAAGAAAAACTGATGCTTATAGCAGAAATATTTTAAAGCTCCACATAAAAATCTCAATTTTTCAAAACACTCAAACAGCCTCTACTATTTCCTCTACATAATGGTCCAGGAATTGCATATTTCCCCTTGGACTATTCCAATAACCTTCAGCCAGCTCTCCCATCTGACAATTCATTCTTCATCAATGTGGGGATTTTGCTAGTTGCTAAATATATCACCTCCCATTAGACATTCCAGAACTGGGGAAATAGCCACAGAGTGGATTTAGGGACCTACCAGGCCCACTGTGAGATGGACCTGAGCCAAAACTGCATTGACCACCTGACTTCCATTGTTCCTAGTCTGACTGATAGACCACCGTGACGTTCTGAATCTCCTGGAATTAGTGTCAGTCCAGATCCCATAATCCTCAAAAGGTCTGATTGTTTCCTTTTCCCCAATGCCTGGTAGAAAGCCAAAAGTCCCCTGGGAGAAACTGAGAGAAAGATTAACCAGAATAAATTTTGGGCAAGGGTACTGTGATCCTTTCCTTAAGGAGACCCAGCCTCCCCTTCATTCATGGATTTGGGGCTTATCAACTGGCTCAAACCTGGGAAATGATTGAGGAACTGTGACTGTTTTTTGAGACAGGTTAGACTTTTGCTCCCTTGACCTGGAATCTTTCTGTTTATACAGCTCAAACAAGAATTTAGTAAGCTTCTATGTATTTCATCTGGGAATCCCTCAGTCTCCAGGAGCCGGGCTGTCCCGGTCCCTGTCTGGCTCTGTGGTCCATTACAGCAACACACCCTCCTTGACTTTGGTGGTTAGGTGCTGCCGCTTGAGCCCTGCCACCCAGGGTCCCATGACTCCTCCTGCACTCAGGCTCCTCACTGCAGTGGCGGAAGTCCCCACT
This sequence comes from Bos taurus, assembly GCF_002263795.3. Lineage (NCBI taxonomy): Eukaryota > Metazoa > Chordata > Mammalia > Artiodactyla > Bovidae > Bos > Bos taurus. The sequence goes on from NC_037348.1 coordinate 15,922,042, forward strand.
GTGAGGTCTGGCTTGCATTTAAGAGTGATCACAGAGGACTTCCCTGATGGTCCCATGGATAAGAATCCACCTGGCAATGCAGGGGACACAGGTTTGACCCCTGGTCGGGAAAGATTCCACATGCCAGGGAACAACTCAGTCCATGTGCCACAACTGCTGAGTGTGCATGCTGCAAGTACCGTAGCCCCCGCTGCCAGAGCCCGTGCTCATCAACAAGGGAACCCCCACAGTGAGGAGCCCACATACCACAAGGAAGAGCGGCCCCCACTCACCGCAGCCAGAGAAAGCCAACACACAGCAACAAAGGCCCAGCACAACCAACAAACTAAACACTAAAGTTTAAAAAAAGGTTGCTTATCTTATGTAAAAAAAATAAGAGTGATATGCTGCTGCTGCTAAGTCGCTTCAGTCATGTCCGACTCTATGCGACCCCACAGACGGCAGCCCACCAGGCTCCCCCGTCCCTGGGATTCTCCAGGCAAGAACACTGGAGTGGGTTGCCATTTCCTTCTCCAAGAGTGATCATAGAGCTCTTCAAGGATGTTAGGAGGTGGCCTCACAAATTTATTTCTCATAGACACAGTGAAAGATATATGCTGTGGACCCTCCCAAGATGGGTGCATAGGTTTTAAATGACAAATCCATTCTAACATTCCAATCTCCCTAAGCCTCTGAATCTCTTCCTCTACATAAAGCCTAGGCAGGTCTGGCACTCAAGTTTATACACTGTGAGCCAGCGTCTGGTCCATGTTTTAGCTACCCAACTAACCAAACTGGTAGAGCCCTTTTTAACTCCTCAATCTTCAATATTAAATGCTGATTTCTGTTTAGCAAGTCCATATCAATTAATGCAGCCCGATTCAATTTTATTTTCCTTCCCCATTACCCCACACCCTTAATATCCATTCCCACACATGTTTCCTGAACTTCTGTGTAAATTAGAAAACCAAGTAGTTCTTTTGCAGTGTAACAGACCTCCTCACAGGCTTCCCAGGTGGCTCAGTTGTAAAGAATTTGCCTGCCAATGCAGGAGACACAGGTTCAATCCCTGGCTCAGGAAGGTCCCCTGGAGAAGGAAATGGCAAGCCACTCCAGTATTCTTGCCTGGGAAATCCCATGGGCAGAGGACCGTGGCGGGGTACAGTCCATGGAGTCACAAAGGGTCAGGACACAACTGAGCATGCATGCAATGCAAAGACTTCTTCATGGGTCTCACTTTGACCCTCACTTTTAAGGACCTGCAGTAACTTGAGTCTAGTTATACAAGTCCAGAGGAAAAGAGGGGGTTGAGGTCCTCAGGAGAATCAACAATGTCTTGCAAGGCAACTGCCACAAGGGAGGCAATTATAGCTTCCTCATCAAAGCAGGGTTACACAGGTGGAGAGGCTGCATCTACTGGTGAAGAAGACGCACCAAAATTTAGAAGTTCAGTGCCCTCGGCTTCATCAGGGTCTTCCCATACATCCCCATGCCAACCTCCAGGATCTCATTTCTTGCCTATCAACAGTAGACATTCTGTGAGGCTGGGAATTCAACTCTGCACTTGTAATTCAGTCACTTAGAGGATGGGATTCTGGGTTTGGTTGTCAGCAGTCTCAGGAGATAAACGTCTCCTTCAGGGCAGACACAGAAGATTCGGAGTCACTTATGTAGTGCTTGGTGCTGGGAATTTGAGCCCTAAGTTCATTCATTTCTTTTGCCACTTTGTCAATGACATTAGGAGCAACCAGCCAATCTCATACTCATTAATTTGACAAAAATGTTAGTCTAACAAAAATGATGTCCCAGATCCTTGTCTCTTAAGTATCTGAACATGAGTATCCAATGAAATGTTGTATATCCCTGTGGCCACATCATGCTGTGAACACAGAAGTGCTCTCTTTGCCATAGGAAATAGAGTCAATGCTGCCTTTAAATCTAACTGGGTCACAGGACCAATTCCAGAAGCTCCAGAATCAACTCAGTAAACATATCCTTCAGATTCTGTTCCCTTAGAACCACGTCCAGTACCAAAATCACTGGAGTAGAGTTGTCATCTTGAATCAGCTTTTCACTCTCTTCCTCAAAGTCATTTAATAGCTCTCCATTGAAAGCTCTTCCATTGATTGTGCAATCAAGCCCTAACTCCAAAACATGGCAATCAGTGTGGACTCTGTTAAGGGTCTATTCTAAAGAATCCCATGATCTAAAAAATCATAAAAACAACTGATACAATCAAACACAAAGAGATTATATGAAAATTCCTAGTGGTGGATTTCACCATAGTGAGTATTTGTTTCCATGATACTAAGTAAGTACTTATTGAGCACATGTTGTGTGCCAGGCTCTGGGGTATAGGCGGCCCCTCGTTTTAGGAACTGACACTCTGAATTCAGGGCTAAAGATAAAGCGGCTCATAAATCAAGTGTTCTGCCCTGATGCTCACTATGAATTTGCATATAAAACAATTAAAGGATAATCTTTCATGACAGTAGAGTAATACATCCATCTCTGAGCCCCTATGGAAATTCAGTGCACACTTTATTCTAATGAATCCACTCCATCTGACATTGCTCCACGTCCTCCCTTAGCTCATACAGACATCACGCCCCAGGGGTCCCCTATTAGGTTCTAAATCACTGTCTGAAGCTGTAGGACTCCCTGAGCCTTCCCACTGCTGATGGCAAGAAAAACTAACAGCCAATAAAATACCCACAGAGCAACTAGACCCTTTCAGGAAATCCAAATTCTGAAGGCAAAAGTGGAACTGTGGCCTAAAAACAGATCTCTTTCTTCTCATCAGCATGAAGGTGGGAATCACCCACAGTTCCAGCTTAAGGAGTATTTTTTACAATTATAGGAAAACCTTGGTGGTAATTTACCAAATTCAGGCAGAGAAGGACACTGTTGGTTTGTTTCGTGTGTCATGAATAAGTACTGTCCTGCTGCTGCTAAGTTGCTTCAGTCGTGAACGACTCTGTGCGACCCCAGAGACAGCAGCCCACCAGGCTCCCCCATCCCTGGGATTCTCCAGGCAAGAACACTGAAGTGGGTTGCCATTTCCTTCTCCAATGCATGAAAGTGAAAAGTGAAAGTGAAGTCACTCAGTCGTGTCCAACTCTTAGCGACCCCATAAACTGCAGCCTACCAGGCTCCTCCATCCATGGGATTTTCCAGGCAAGAGTACTGGAGTGGGGTGCCATCGCCTTCTCCGAAGTACTGTCCTAGCTATAAGGAAATAAGGATTAGAGATGCCAACAATTTGATGTCATTTGAAAAGGAAAATGTCACGCCAGATAGTCCTTAACTTCCTATCTTCAAGTCATATTAAATGATTTTTTCCTGTATATAACCAGAAAATACATAAATAGTAACTAAAAGGGATTAAAAAGAAGCGTAGATTCATTCATCAACCACCTAAAATCATGGAAGTCTTCAAGAGGAAGACTCCAAAATCAGCACAAGGACACACAGCCACTGCACAGAAGAGCAGATGTAAAAGCAGGCCGCTCAACTCCACAACCTGCCAACCTCAGGTTCTGTCCCTTACGCTGTCTCTGTTTCCTTCACATCTGAGTAAAAGGGATAACACTGAACACTGCATTGCACAACTGCATAGTTTGGTATTCTATGTTTCTCGTGTGAACTTTATTTTCACCATTAGAGCAAAACTCACTGAGGGCTGGGACCTGCCTGCCTTGCATTGCCACGAGAGAATACTACACGGAAATGTTCAGTGATCCTTCTAAAAATAAGAATAACGAATTTAATTAACAGATGAGTGCCTTCTTCTTGTCTTAAAGGGAACTACCCGCTTCATAAGAGAAAGGGCTGAAGAAAAACAAATATAGTATATTAACACACATATATGGAACCTAGAATATATGGAACCTAGAACGGAGAAGGCGATGGCACCCCACTCCAATACTCTTGCCTGGAAAATCCCATGGATGGAGGAGCCTGGTAGGCTGCAGTCTATGGGGTCCCTAGGAGTCGGACATGACTGAGCAACTTCCCTTTCACTTTTCACTTTCATGCATTGGAGAAGGAAATGGCAACCCACACCAGTGTTCTTGCCTGGAGAATCCCAGGGACGGGGGAGCCTGGTGGGCTGCCGTCTCTGGGGTCGCACAGAGTCGGACATGACTGAAGTGACTTAGCAGCAGTAGCATGGAACCTAGAAAGATGGTGCTGATGAACCGATTTGCAGGGCAGCCATGGAGACGCAGCCACAGAGAAGAGACTTCACACGGCGGGTAGGGGGAGGAAGGAGAGGGTGGGAGGAACGGGGAGACTGCCATGGAAACATACACACTGCCATATGTAAAACAGACAGCCAGCACGAATTTGCTGTGTGACTCAGGGAACTCAAACTGGGGCTCTGCGACAACCTAGAAGGGTGGCGTGGGGTGGGACGGAGGTTCAAGAGGGAGGGGACCCTTGTACACCTATGGCTGATCCATGTTGTTGTATGGCTGAAACCAACACAATATTGTAATTATCCTTCAATTAAAAATAAATTTAAGAAAAGAAATAACTGCTGAAACTGTAAAAAAATAAAAAAGAAAAGAAAAAGAAACAGAGTTGAGCCTTGAATGCTAACATTTTTCATGGGGCTTTTTCTTCCCCAAATGAGACAGTTTTAGATGTGACCCACTAAAACACAACCCTTGAAGGAAGCAAACTTTCATCTTTCTAAAAGCTCAGCGAAGTGGCACAGCGGCACCTAGATATTTTTGTTACCTGGCCTGGGGATGCTTCTTTTATCTTCTGAATGGATTCATCCATTTCCAGGAAGAAAAATAACAAAATAGTTCATGATTTGAGGTCTGAATTTGGGAGTGGGAGGAGTTCTCCCTCTGAATTCTTTCCCTGGAACATTAACTAGGGTCAAGTCTAGAGGCATCACTTTCAGTGTCTTTTTTCCTTTTTCTTTTTTGGCGGAACTACATGGCTTGAGAGATTTCAGTTCCCCCACCAGGAATTGAACTCGGGCCAGGGCACTGAAAGTACTCAATCCTAACCACTAAACCACAAGCAACTCCTCCAGTTTTTTTTCTTTTTTAATAACAAGAGAGTTAAGAGAATGAGAAGACAGCTTACAGACTGATAGAAAATATTTGCAAAAGACATCTGATAAAAGACGGTTATCCAAAAACTACAAAGAACTCTTAAAACTCAATAAGAAAGTTAAAAAGCTAATTTAACAACTCCAGTATTCTTGCTTGGAGAATTCCATGGACAGAGGAGCGTGGTGGGCTATAGTCCATGGGGTCACACAGAGTCAGACACGACTAAGCGACTTTCACTTTCACTTTCGAAGACGTTAATAGACACTTCACCAAAGAAGGATGCTTGTTAATCACTAAGACATGTCTGACACTTCTGTGACCCCATGGACCGTGTAGCCCACCAGGCTCCTCTGTACCATGGGATTTCCCAGACAAGAATACTGGAGAGGGTTGCCATTTCCTCTTCCAGGGGATCTTCTCAACCCAAGGACTGAACCCATGTCTCCTTCATTGGTAGGTGGGTTCTTTACCACTGAGCCACCAGGGAAGCTATACAGAAGGTATACAGATAGCAAATAAGTATATGGAATGATGCTCCACATCATAGGTCATCAGAGTAATGCAAGTTAAAACAGCAAGATACCATATCACACCTATTAGAATGACCAAATCCAGAACACTGAAGACATCATATACTGATGAGGATGTGGAGCAACAGAAACTCTTATACACGCTGCTGGGAATGCAAAATGGTACAGCCCCTTTAGGAGACAAGTTGGCAGTCTCTTACAAAACCAAACTTATTCTTCCCATACAATCCAACAATCATACACCCTGATACCCAAAGGAGCTGAAAACTAACTATCCATACAAAAACTTGCACATGGACATTTATAGCAGCTTTATTCACAGCTGTCAAAACTTGGAAGCAACCAAGATGCCCTTTGGTAGGCAAATGGATAAATAAAACTGTGGTCCATACAAATAATGGAATATTATTCAACCCTAGAAAGGCATGTGCTATCAACCCATGCAAAGACAGGGAGGAAACTTAAATGCATATTATTGAGCAAAAGAAGCCAATTTGAAACAGCTACATACTATATGAGTCCAATTGTATGAAATTCTGGAAAAGGCAAAACCTTATGAAGACAGTAAAAAAAAAAAAAAAAAATCAGTGGTTTCCAGAAATTGGAAAATTGATTTTAAAAAAAAGTAAAGAAACAACCTTAGCAATAATAATTAAAACATCTTGAGCACCAATGATGGGCAGCCACCATTTCAGGCAAGTTAAATGCATTAAACTCATTTAGTCCTCAAAAATCCTATGAAGTAAGATATCCTTAGTGGCTCCATTTTGCAGAGAAGGAAACTGAGCACAGAGAAGCTAAGTAATTCCCAAAGTCACTCTCCTAAGAACTGGAGGAGGCAGGGTCCACTTGGCTGCAGGGTCCAGGCTGTTCCGTGATCTCAGTGCAACTGTGCCAAGTTGCTTCAGTCATGTCTGACTCTTCTCAACCCCATGGATTGTAGTCCACCAGGCTCCTCTGTCCATGGGATTTCCCGGTCAAGAGTACTGGTGTGGGTTGCTGTTTCCTTCTCCAGGGGATATTTCCAGCCCGGGGATCAAACCTATGTCTCCTGCATCTCCTGGTTTGGCAGGCAGGTTCTTTACCACTGAGCCACCAGGGAACTGCAACTCTCTATAAATGCTGCAGGGAGACGATAATAATACAAAGTAACAAGAACCAACAGTGGTTTAGTGGCCATGGAGCTTACCAGCTTTATCTCATACAATCCTCGCACCAGATGTATCATTACCCTATTCCATATATAGGAAAATTGATCATTAAAGAAGTGACGACTTGCCCAAGACCACTTGCCAAGAAAGATAAATGACAAAGCCATTTGCCAAAACCTTGTTGACAGACACCAGTGTCCACACTGGCAACGTTCCCCACACCATGCTACCTCTCTGTTGGAAGAAATTTGTGGTGTTCAGGTACCCTATAGGGTGCCTGACAACTGGAGAGAAGTCTTCCCCATGGCATGACCTCCTTCCTAAAGTCCATGCATGAAAGAAAGGCTGTATGGTGTAGCAGAATGAGCACAGATCCTAAAATCAGAAAGACCTGGGTTGAAAGTCCAGCTCCAGCAATTACTATGTGCCGTTGAATACAGCTCACTGAGTCTGCTTCCTGATATGTAAAAATGGGATGAAAATTCCTATAAGCACCATGGTGACTATGAAGCTGACATGAGAAAATGCATAGAGAAGCCAGCCTGATGAGACTCTCCAGTCACCCACCTCCCTGGATCCATTAAGGGGCCCCACAAGTGCATATGGGAGCCCATCTCTGTCAGGGGTCTGCCTGCCCCTTTTGGGCTGAGTCATAGCATCTTCATCGTAAACACTGAAAGCAAAACTTTACAACGTGGGTTCTCCAGATTGGGACCATGTTTCCTCAATTCCCAGCATTTGCCCTGGGAGCCAGCTCTTAATGAGGTTGTTGGGTACCAGGGTAGTGGAGAGACCAAGAGGGCATGAAATCATTACCGACATGCCAATTTGGACTAATACAAATCTAGGGTTTCAGTTGAGAATACCACAAAACAAAATAATGGTCTTGGAAATGTTTAGATCAACAGGCAACAGTTTCGTTTTGTCAGGGAGTTGGGATTCATTTTGATTTTGTCCTTTTAAAAAAGTCTATTGAAACTTGAAGAGACAGCAGAATTTTGCTGACAAAAATAATAATAATTTTTTTATTATTTTAAAATAATAAAAAAAAACTCTGGGTGACATCTTGCTTCTTGAGTCATTTCTTTTGTTTGTATATACTTGGTCTCTTTTGGTTCCCTGATAGCCATACCTGACAGAGATCTCATAATTTTAAAGGTCCCTTTAACTTTAATTAAACAGGAATAAATAAAAAACGTGGGTGTGTTTGGTTTATTACACTTAGTGTAACTTGTTTCATCCATGTTGTAGCTTGTGTTAGAATTAACTTCTTTAAGATTGATTATTTTTTTTACATTTATATTCATTAGAGATAGTGGCCTGTATGCTTCTTTTTTAAAAATTTTATTGAAGTATAACTGATTCACAATGTTGTGTAAATTTCTATTCAGCAAAGTGATTCAGATATATAGGTCTCTCTATATACAGACAGGTATCTTTTCATATTATTTTCCATTACAGCTTATCACAGAATATTGAATATAGTTCCCTGTATGACCTTACAATGTATCCATCCTATATATAACAGTTTGCCTCTGCTAATCCCAGGCTCCCATTCCTTCCCTCCCCTACCTCCACTTCCCTTTGGCAAACACAAATCTATTTACTACATCTGTGAGTCTATGAAACCATTTTTAAAAGCCTCCAGGGACAGTTTTTTATGCAGATGTTTTCTCCATTTTATACCCTAGTCCTATTTATTGTGGCTGTAAATCAGGGGCCAATGAACTATAACCCACAGGCTAAATTCAGCTTGCTACATTGTTTCTAAATAAAGTTTTATTGGAACACAGTTGTGTCCATTTGCATATTGTCTATGGCCTCTTTTTTGCTAGAGGCAGAGTTGAGTAGTGGCGACAGAGACCATCTAGACCTGTAGAGAAAATGTTTGTCAATCCCTGCTCTAAAGCAGGCAGTGGGGCCAGAATGGCACAAAATGTTTGAAAGCACGCATCCTTACCATAATCAAATAATTTTCTGTTTGTTAATACCTGTTTGTCCTACTTTATATAAGTTCTTTGAGAGGCAAGGACAACATTTACCTTGTTCAATATTTTTTCTCCAGGGCTGGAGCAGAAAGACTAAAACATGGTATACAAACAAGAAATATCTGTTGAATGAATGAACTAAATTTCTGGGTGGATTTTGAGTTCTTGAGGGTCATAACGGTTAAAATGTCTCAGTCTTGAGTAAGAACCTGACTCACGGTAAGTTCTCTGACACTGTACTTTTGCTAAACAATCAATTGTATGGACTGTGAATTTAGAGAATGAATATGTTTTGTAGGACATTTAATGACCAAGACAAGCCCTTGTCTATATTCTGATGAATCTCTTCTATGCCACACTATTTATGCCCACACTCTCTCTAACTTCACAAAATTCTCTGTGCCTCAAGCCCTGATATCTGAAGTCTGGCTCTGATGGTGCTAGTCTCATCAAGGATTTGCCAAGCTCCCGTCCTCCATCCCACGGACTCCATCTGTGCTTCACAGTGTGGCTCCCAACAGCCTGCAGGGGCTCTGCGGGTGGCTCAGCCCAGCATTTATCGCCAAGACACACGGGCGTTCAGCCCACTAACACTTATATACAAGAGAAACCAGGAGCGGATGTTAATGGATTCTGGAAAGTCACAGAGAGGACTGAGTGGAAGAGACATGCACACACACAAAACGAATTTGTTATTTGGATATGGAAGATGATTTAATATAAAGAAGAGAGAAATCAGACTCTCAGGGCGGAGGAAAAGGAAGTATAACCTTTAAAATCTGTGAATCCCTATATTGTATGCCTGTAACTTATATAATATTGTACATCAGCCATACTTCAATTTTTAAAAAAAAAGACTTGGAAAAAAGAACTAAAATCTTGAGAGTCAGTTCTCAGTAGGAACCTAAGCTCCAATATCTATCAGCTTTGTAAACCTGTGCCTATTAAATTCTCTGAGATAAAAACACCTTCATGACAAAATGGATATAAAATGATGGTGCTGCAAGGACATCATGGTAGATTTAAGACGCCTAAAAGTGACAGGTGCTATACAAATTATACCGCTCTTTCCCGCTTCAGATTTTCACGCCACAGGGAGAATGAGCTCTGAAAAGTTCTACTTACCAAGCATTCCTTTCTTGGAACTAGAGAGACACATGTCCTTCTCGGCACTGGGCAGGGCAAAACTCACCACGAACACTTCCACCCCATCAGCCATCAGGGCCAAACCCAAAACAAAAAAGAGGGTCCACTGGAAGCGTCCGTGGCCACACTCATCAATGATGGTCTCGTACTGGTGCGCCAGCTGCTCCTCGTCTTCCATCCGCTCGGCCAGCAGGTCTGCCTGGCCCCGAAGGCCGTCGGCCCTGGAGGACGCCATCTTGGCCTGCTTGGCCTTGACGTCATCCGGGTGAGGGATGCCCTGGTACTCGCCTTCGTAGATCTCATCTTCCTCATCGTGGCCTTCCGTAACGTCACTCTGCGCATCCTCTTCTGGATTGGACTCATTGCCACGATAGTAGCCATCGCTGGGGGCGTAGCCCTCGTAGTTGTCCTGGTATTTGTAGTCATCCATTCCTCGGCTCTGGGGCTGCCTGCTTGCCTCTTGAGCTATATTCCCTTCACTATGATAGAGGTTTGGGCTGTTTCAATAACCATCATCCATGCCAGGTACAGACGTTTAAATGTAGACTTCTTGGGTGAATGTGACACCCTTTGTCTTTTGCATTCAGTGGCTATTGGAAGTCTTTGAAAAGTTGCAAAGTCTGGCCTGGTCTTCAGCAGTCCAAAGGCGTTGTGTTGAACGTTGATTAGAAATGGGTCCAGCTGTTCTCCTTGACAAGGAGCCCACAGGACTTGGCAGCTTGCTGACTGGCCTGATTTGTTCTGCCACTGAAGGTTATGCTCTGGAGTGAAAGAAAGAAAAGACTGTTATGAAATGTAGAAATTCTGGCAAATTACTCTCAGAATTGAACAAATATATTTATTAGTGCCAAGGTTTCATGTGTAAGGTGGAGGGCATCTTGATTAGACATCAGATTCGTATCAAATGAATGAGCCTCAAATCAGTGAGAAAGAACAGTGGTCAGAGAGCCCTTGGAAGCACTGATTAACCCATGAAAGGGGTCAAGTCTTATATTAATACAAGAATGAAATGTAAAGTGGGCAAGACGTTTTTCAATGCAAGATGATTTTGTGTTATGGATTTTCTGTTAGAATTAATCAAGCTTTTGGCAACAGGGCAGGTTTATTACAGTTCAGCTTCTGTTATGAGAAGACCAGCTTCTCTAACTGTCAAGAAGTGTCTGTGCAATTTTATACCTAGAAATGTATGGCTAAGAAATATCTAGGACCATTTTCCCCAAGGCTCAGCTTACTTTTGATACTTAGCGTTGTGGTTCCAGGGCTACTCTGATGTCCTTGCACTTGCCTTAAATAGGTGAGAATAGTTGCTGAAGACCTAGAGTCAGAGAGCTTGTGCCTGAAATTCGATCCTGCCACGCAGTGGCAGTGTGATCATGCGCATGTTTCTGAGCCTCAATGTTCTCATCTGTAAACTGGAGATAATCAATAGCACTTAACTCATGAGGTTGTGCATAAAGTGCTCAGGGTAGTGTCAGACTCGCTTGGTAAGCACTTTTTAAGCTTTTTTCAAACTTTTTATTTTACACTGGAGTATAGCTGATTAACAATATTATGATAGTTTCAGGCGGACAGGAAAGGGACTCATCCATATACACAAGTGCATCCATTCTCCCCCAAACTCCTCTCCCATCCAGGCTGCCACATAACACTGAGCAGGTTTCCCTGTGCTATACAGCGGGACTTTGTTGGTTATCCATTTCTAATAGAGCAACCCTATTTAAACATTGATGTTCTTTTGCTCTTTTTTCTTCCTAGCTCCAATTCTAGGAACCAGGACCCAGTATTGTCAGACCCAAGACCTTACCTTGTATCCCAATTCCAATCACTGGGTCCATCTGTTGATTTCCATGCCCAGCAGTGAAATATTATTGCGTGCATGTACGCATGCTCCATCGCTCAGTTATGCCTGACTCTTTGCAACCCCATGGACTGTAGCCCGCCAGGCTCCTCCATCCATGGAATTCTCAAGACAACAATACTGGAGTGGGTAACCATTCCCTTCTCCAGGGTATCTTCTCAACCCGGGGACAGAACCAGGTCTCCCACGGTGCAGGTAGATTCTTTACCATTTGAGCTACCGGGGAAGCCCAGCAGACCCTGTCCTAATCACGTCCCTATAACCCTAGTGCTCACAAGGTCTGCAACCACCATTTAACGATGTGCCCTGGGCACCAGAAACTGTGCTAAATGTACCACATCCTCTATCCCTAATTCCTACAATGATCAGAAGGAGAAGAAAACTGTGCCTGTATCTTTATCTTACAGATAAATAAATTTGTATTAGACCATGCCAGACTGAACCATGTCAAATTAATATTCTAAATCTGTTTTTATTATATCTGTTTAGGACCACAGGAGGAATATAAATCACATGTAAACAGCATGAGAGCTTAGCAGAGTGCTATAAAAAATGGAGAGAGGATGCCAACTGCCTGAGATCTGGTGTGCTATTTTCATCCTGGGGGTTCTGCAAAAATGTCATGAACCAAAAATGATAGATATGCAATTCCAAAAGCACATGTGGGAAATACCACTCGGGGCAAAGGTCCTGGGACTCACTTTGTGGAAAGAAGCAGATCTTTGTCAAAACGAATTCCTCTCATCGTACCCAGTTAAATGGACCGCTGTGAATGTCAGATGTCATGGAGTCGGGAAGACTATCATGTGTTGTGGGTTTTCTCCTCTTTCACTGAGAAATGCCAACTCATTTTCTCAGCAAAGTATTTTCTAGAGAATACAATAATTAATCATTTTCTCTGTTACAGATTGAGTTGGGAAAAAATGGTATACTGAAACCCTAACTTCCAGAACCTCATAATATGACCTTTTTAGGAACTACATCGTTACAGAGGTAATCAAGTTAAAATCAGGTCATTAGGGTGGCCGCTAATCCAAGATGACTTGTGACCTTATAAAAGGGGGGAATCTAGATGTGGAGACAGACACGCATAGAGAAGATGCTGCCTTCTCTATGTCAGTGGAAGGGTACCACTGACAAGACAAGGGAGGCCTGAGGCCACCAGAAGGGAGGAGAAAGACATGGCTCACAGCCCTCAGAAGGAGCCAACTCCCCTCAGAAGGAACCAACCCCCCTCATTAGGACTGATCAAAACCAACACCTTGATTTTGGATTTCTAGACTGTGGCACTTTGAAACCATCAACTTCTTTGTTTAAGCCATTCAATTCATATTGCTTCGTTATGGCAACATTAGGAAATACATACATTCGAAAACATTAGCAAGTCTAGTGTTTATCAGCTAAACAGCAATAATAAAACAACCAGAAGAGCAGCTACTAAGATGAGCATGTTACCAGCATTATCTCATTACCCTCACAGCCAATAAAGAAGCAGTACTATTCTCTCCATCTCACAGATGGAGACACTGGGGGCCAAGAGGATTCAAGAATGTCACACAGAGAATCAATATCAGGGCTTGGATTTGAAGCCAGCCTCAAAAAGCATGTTAGGGATGAGCTTCTGATTCCCAGGTTCAAGATTGTTTGCCCATTCTCAACAAACATTCCCCAAGATCCTTGGTGCTTAAGGCAGTGTATTAGGTATGACATGACTTGATCCCCACTCTCAAGAGGTCTACCCCTCATGAGACAGTCAAACAACACAAAGCATCACACATCATAAAAATGACAATCTTGATTGTCAATAACATTATCTTTCATTTATTGGATGCTTTGTGGCTTTGACCCAGGTACAGTGCTGAGTTTTGTAGCATCTTCCAACCAGGCAAGAACCCTATGAAGCAGGGGCTGTTTTTACACTCAGTTTACAACAAATAAGACTGAGGCTGAAGAGGCTGGACAGATGCCAGTGTCCCGGTTTGTAGTTCTCTCAGAGGATTCAGAGAAGGGAGAGATCACCATAGGCTGAGTTCTGCCGAAATAGCATTCTAGAGGTTAGGGGCCTTCCAAGGGCAGGCAAGCGCTCAGAGAAGCAAACAACAGAGAAGGGGGCACTGCGGGCTGGAGGACAGGGAGAAGCAAAGGCATAGAGTCAGGGATGGCTTCACTTGTTGTGGCAGCAGTGAAGCATCCGCCCACAGCAGAGGATCCAAAAGGGGGCAATCACAGAAGATAGACTGGGGAGGTAAATAGCAATCAGTCTGAATGCCCTGCTCAGGGACTGGGAATTATCCTTTGAGCAAAAGGAGCCCTGAAGATGGTTGTTGAAGTGAGTAAGAGTGGTGTGTCGTGTAGAGTGGGAATCTGGAAAGATGTTGCTAGTGGGGATGCAAATCCTGATTTTTAAGTGAAAACCCAGAGACAACGAAACCAGGTAGAAGTTTTCATCTGTGTGTGTGTGTGTGTGTGTGTGTGTGTGTGTGTGAATAGCCCAGAGGTCAGGTTAGGCCTGGACAAAGGAGGTGGCCTTCAGACAAGAAGAGAAGGATAAACACAAGGAGAGGTTCACAGGAGAATGAGTGATGTATTTCCTGGCAGGTGAGAAGAAACAGCAAGGACAACTGGGATGATGATGACTCTAGGGAGGCAAATTCTGGACTGGAAATCCTACAACTGCTGTACAGTTAAGACAAGCAAAAATCTTCTTTCAAGCCGATCCACCTTTTTGGAAGGTGAAGTGAAAGTCATTCACTCAGTCGTGTCCGACTCTTTGTGACCCCATGAACTATACAGTCCATGGAATTCTGCAGCCCAGAATACTGGAGTGGATAGCCATTCCCTTCTCCAGGGGATATTCCTAACCCAGGGATCAAACTCAGGTCTCCCACACAGCAGTTTTTACCAGCTGAGCCACCAGGAAGGTGGCAGGATATATACCAGGCTTCCCAGGCGGCACTACTGGTAAAGAACCCACCTATCAATGTAGGAGACATAAAAGATACAGGTTCGATCCCTGGGTTGGGAAGATCCCCTGGAAAAGAAAATGGCAACCCACTCCAGTATTCTTGCCTGGGAAATCCCATGGACAGAGGAACCTGGTGGGCTACAATCCCTAGGGTCTCACAGAGTCAAACACAACTGAACCGACTTAGCAGGCGTGCATGCAGGGTATATAGCAGAGTGGTTCAAGAACACAGCCCGAGTGTCAAGGCACCAGGTTCAGATCCTGACTCTGCCACTTCCTGCTACCTGTGTGCAAGCTACTGGTCACTCTGTGCCTCAGTTTACTCATCTGTAAAGTGGCCGCAATACGAGTGCCCACACTGGGGATGTGAGAAGATGATACATGAAGACTGCTTAGCACAGTGCCTGGCACAGGTGTGACCAACATAAATTTGAATTATTATCATTGTTGTTGTTATGATTATTATCTGAGCATTGATAAGGAAAATGTAGCCAGGATCTCAGCTTGAGCTTTGCTGAACTCCACTTGAGATCTGAGGCCCATCTGGACTGGGCTGGGGAACCAAGTACAGAGAAAAACAGACATTTAGTTATTCAGGAAAACCACTGCTTCTCAAAAACGGCCTAGCACAAATCTCTTAAGCACCCTCCTTTAACTCTTACATTCTATTACCCTCTGCATCTGTGCCACCTGATTCAAAATCACTGTGTGGTAAACACTTGTTCGTAATTAAATATCACAGAGAACAAAGCTAAAAATATTACAATCAAATGATGTAATGCTTCCCAAAATGTGTTCTGCAGAACATTAGGCCTTTTAATATGCTCATTTAAGGGAAAAAAGAATTTCAAGAGAAAATGAGTTTAGGAAACGTTGTGTATACTCTATTCACCATTTTCTTTCAGAGACTAGTAATTCACATGGCTATGTTAAAAGCTGTGAGAAGACCTGCATAAAGATCCATTTCATACCACAGTGAGCTACCACAACACACACATCAGATTTGCTCCAATCAACAGACAAACGACAGCAAGCATTAGCTTGTATGTGATGAACTAGAACTAGAACCCTCATACATTGCTGGTAGGAATGAAAAATAATTCTCCCACTTTGGAAAACAGTTTGGCAGTTTCTTAAAATGTTCAACATATGCTTACCAAACAACCTGTTGATTCCATCCTAAGAATGTACCCAAGAGAAGTTAAGACATAATGCCCACAAAAAGACTAATACTTGAATGTTAAAAACAAAATAATTTATAATAACCCCAAATTGGGAACAATACAAATGTCCATCAACTAATGAGGGATGAACAAAAGGCAGTCTATCGATGCAAGGGA
Organism: Bos taurus; assembly: GCF_002263795.3. Lineage (NCBI taxonomy): Eukaryota > Metazoa > Chordata > Mammalia > Artiodactyla > Bovidae > Bos > Bos taurus. Next base: position 15,938,071 of record NC_037348.1, read on the forward strand.
ATAACAACCAGAAAGAAAAAAAGAAAAACTCTACTGGCACATATTACAACACGGAGGAACCTCAGAAACATTACGTCAATTAAAAGAAAGCAAACACAGAGGGCCATGTACTGTGTACATGTGTGTGTATCAGAGCAAATCTGATATAGATTCCGTTATATGAAATCTCCAGAATAGGCAAATTTCAGTTCAGTTGAGTCGCTCAGTCATGTCCAACTCTTTGAGACCCCATGGACTGCAGCACGCCAGGCTTCCCTGTCCATCACCAACTCCCGGAGCTTGATCAAACTCATGTCCATTGAGTCGGTGATGCCATCCAACCAATTCATCCTCTGTCATCCCCTTCTTCTCCCACCTTCAATCTTTCCCAGCATCAGGGTCTTTTCCAATGAGTCAGTTCTTCGAATCAGGTGGCCAAAGTATTGGAGTTTCAGCTTCAGCATCAGTCCTTCCAATGAATATTTAGCACTGATTTTCTTTAGGATTGACTGGTTGGATATCCCTGCAGTCCAAGGGACTCTCAAGTCTTCTCCAACACCACAGTTCAAAAGCATCAATTCTACAGCACTCAGCTTTCTTTATAGTCCAACTCCCACATCCATACATGACTACTGGAAAAATCATAGCTTTGACTAGATGGACCTTTGTTGGCAAACTAAGTCTCTGCTTTTTAATATGCTGTCTAGGTTGGTCATAGCTTTTCTTCCAAGGAACAAGCATCTTTTAATTTCATGGCTGCAGTCACCATACTCAGTGATATAATAAAGTCTGTGACAAATAAAGTGACAAAATAAAGTCTGTCACTGTTTCCATTGTTTCCCCATCTATTTGCCATGAAGTGATGGGACTGGATTCCATGATCTTAGTTTTCTGAATATTGAGTTTTAAGCCAATTTTTCACTCTCCTCTTTCACTTTCATCAAGAGGCTCTTTAGTTCTTCTTCACTTTCTGCCATGGGGTGGTGTCATTTGCATCTGAGGTTATTGATATTTCTCCTGGCAATCTTGATTCCAGCTTGTGCTTCATCCAGTCTGGCATTTCACATGATGTACTCTGCATATATGTTAAATAAGCAGGGTGACAATATACAGCCTTGACGTACTCCTTTCTCGATTTGGAACCAGTCTGTTGTTCCATAACTGTTGCTTCTTGACCTGCATACAGATTTCTCAGGAGGCAGGTCAGGTGGTCTGGTATGCCCATCTCTAAGAATTTTCCACACTTTATTGTGATCCACACAGTCAAAGGCTTTGGCATAGTCAATAAAGCAGAAGTAGATGTTTTTCTGGAACTCTCTTGCTTTTTCAATGATCCAACAGATGTTGGTAATTTGATCTCTGGTTCCTCTGCCTTTTCTAAATCCAGCTTGAACATCTGGAAGTTTACAGTTCGTGTACTGTTGAAGTCTGGCCTGGAAAATTTTGAGCATTTCTTTGCTAAGGTGTGAGATGAGTGCAATTGTGCGGTAGTTTGAGCATTCTTTGACATTGCCTTTCTTTGGGATTGGAATGGATAAGAAAACCTTTTCCTGTCCTGTGGCCACTGCTGAGTTTTCTAAATTTGCTGGCATATTGAGTGCAGCACTTTCACAGCATCATCTTTTAGGATTTGAAAGAGCTCAACTGGAATTCCATCACCTCCACTTGCTTTGTTTGTAGTGATGCTTCCTAAGGCCCACTTGACTTTGCATTCCAGGATGTCTGGCTCTAGGTGAGTGATCACACCATCATGGTTATCTGGGTCATGAAGATCTTTTTTGTATAGTTCTTCTGTGTATTCTTGCCACCTCGTCTTAATATCTTCTGCTTCTGTTAGGTCCATACTGTTTCTGTTCTTTATTGTGCCCATCTTTGCATGAAATGTTCCTTTGGTATCTCTAATTTTCTTGAAGAGATCTCTAGACTTTCCCATTCCATTGTTTTCCTCTATTTCTTTGCATTGATCACTGAGGAGGGCTTTCTTATCTCTCCTTGCTATTCTTTGGAACTCTGCATTCAAATGGGTAGGTATATCTTTCCTCTTCTCCTTTGCCTTTCACTTTTCTTCTTTTCACAGCTATTTGTAAGGCCTCTTCAGACAACCATTTACCCTTTTTGCATTTCTTTTTCTTGAGGATGGTCTTGATCACTGCCCCCTGTACAATGCCATGAACCTCTATCCATAGTTCTTCAGACACTCTATCAGATCTAATCCCTTGAATCTATTTCTCACTTATACTGTATAATCATAAGGGATTAATTTAGGTCACACCTGAATGGTCTAGTGGTTTTCCCTACTTTCTTCAATTTAAGTCTGAATTTGGAAATAAGGAGTTCATGATATGAGCCACAGTCAGCTCCCCATCTTGTCTTTGCTGACTGTATAGAGCTTCTCCATCTTTGGCTGCAAAGAATATAATTATCTGATTTCAGTATTGACCATCTGGTGATGTCCATGTGTAGAGTCTTCTCTTGTGTTGTTGGAAGAGGGTGTTTGCTATGACCAGTGCGTTCTCTTGGCAAAACTCTGTCAGCCTTTGTCCTGCTTCGTCTCGTACTCCAAGGCCAAATTTGCCTTTTACTCCAGGTGTTTCTTGACTTCCTACTTTTGCATTCCAGTCCCCTATAATGAAAAGGACATCTTTTTTGGGTGTTAGTTCTAGAAGGTCTTGTAGGTCTTCATAGAACCATTCAACTTCAGCTTGTTCAGCGTTATTGGTCAGGGCATAGACTATGATATTGAATGGTTTGCCTTGGAAATGAACAGAGATCATTCTGTCATTTTTGAGATTGCATCCAAGTTCTACATTGCAGACTCTTGTTGACTATGATGGGTACTCCATGTCTTCTAAGGGATTCTTGCCCATAATAGTAGATATAATGGTCATCTGAGTAATATTCACCCATTCCAGTCCATTTTAGTTCACTGATTCCTGAAATACTGATATTCACTCTTGCCATCTCCTTTCAATTTGTCTTGATTCATGGACCTAACATTCCTGGTTCCTATGCAATATTGCTCCTTACAGTATTGTACTTGACTTCCATCACCAGTCATATCCACAACTGGGTGTTGTTTTTGCTTTGGCTCCATCTCTTCATTCTTTCTGGAGTTATTTTTCCACTGATCTCCAGTAGCATACTGGCAAATTTATCAAGACAGAAAGCAGATAAGTGGTTGCCTGGGGCAAGAGATGGGAGAGGGGAGTGACTGTAAGTAAATTTGAGGAAAGTTGAGTGTTGGGAATATTCTAAAACTGGATTATAGTGATGGTTGTTGCAAAACTATAAATTTAATAAAGTCATTTACTCTAGTGAGTGGATTTTACATCATGTGTATTTTAATAATAAATTATATATTAAATATAATAAATTAATTGTTCAGTCATGTCTGACTCTTTGCAACCCCATGTACTGTAGCCTGCCAGGCTCCTCTGTCCATGAAATTCTCTAGGCAAGAATATTGAGTGGGTAGCCATTCCCTTCTCCAGGGGATCTTCCTGACATAGAGATCAAATCCAAGTATCCTGCATTACAGGTGAATTCTTTACCGTCTGAGCCAGTAGGGAAGCCCTATTATGTTAAATAATTTTATAACATATATTATGTAATAAAGCTCCTATTCTCTCCCTTTTACTTCCTTCCAAAATCTATTTAACAGGATTTAATTGATTGAAACCAGTGTTTCCCATGATTATGGACCTCTTTTTTCTTGGAACCTGTATTAACATTTATGGAATATCGGCTCTTCTAAGGGGGCTTCTCAGGTGGCTTGGTCATAAAGAATCCACTTGCCAATGCAGAAGAGGCAGATTCAATCCCTGGGTTGGGAAGATTCCCTGGAGTAGGAAATGGCAACCTGTGCCAGTTTTCTTGCCTGGAAAATCCTATAGTTAGAGAAGCCTGGCAAACTACAGTCCATGGGGTCTCAAAGAGTTGGACACAACTGAGCAACTGAGCATTCCTGCAGACTCTTCTACATAGTGAAGCACTAATTTTGTGTTTAGAACCTAAGTTTTATTCATCTTAGGATTTTGTCATGCATTGAAAGACCACTTGGCAGGTATCCCAGAATCTATCTGCATGCAGGACCCATTAGAAGTAAGAATTAGCTAAAAAGAAATAGCCTGGTTGTAGCCCAGTGGGCCACAACCACAACCTTCCAAGATTTTCCACCAGCTTCAATCAAATCAAATGTGGTACATTAAAAGCCCAGACTGTAGCTCCCTGGATGCAAACAATAATAGACGATGTCCCCTTAGCAAAGATACCAGTAGACTCAGACCACCCCTGGGAAACTGAGCACACTCCTTGGCCTCTTTAGCAGGAGTCAGTAGCAGTGCCCTTCAGCTGATATTGGCCTTCACCCCAAAGACGCAGAGCAGAAGAACATGACAGATAACCCACGCTAAGGAAAACGAGTGTACCAACACAGGAGATGGCTGGGGACTCCTGAAACTATTTGGCGGGAATTAATGGGGGACTGAGGCAAAGAGGGGTAAAGCCTGAGAAAAATGTTATTTAGAACCTTGGTGTAATTCTGTCTTACATGAACAAGGATAGGAAGGTCAGCAAACTCAGTTGAGTTCACTCAGTTGTACACGGATGAGCACTAATGAGATAGCCAATGTGTCAATTAGCTTTGCATACACCTCTTACTTCACTTCCCATCCTAATTGTACAGGTCATGCCAATAATGAGTCCAAAGAGAAGGCAGGGGATTCTGTACAAAATATTGTCAGTAGTTTAAGAGAAAGACTACTGGACCCCAGGATACAGGATGTGAACTATATAGTCTTATGCCTGCCGTCAAGTCATGGTGGGAACCTGGGTGAGGCATTCGGATCCGTGTGTCTAAATGACAGGCTGCCTTGTCATATCTACATAATATATATGTATATATATATATACATATATTATTGGAGAAAGCAATGGCATCCAACTCCAGTACTCTTGCCTGGAAAATCCCATGGACGGAGGAGCCTGGAAGGCTGCAGTCCATGGAGTCGCTGAGGGTCAGACACGACTGAGCGACTTCACTTTCATTTTTCACTTTCATGCATTGGAGAAGGAAATGGCAACCCACTCCAGAGTTCTTGCCTGGAGAATCCCAGGGACGGGGGAGCCTGGTGGGCTGTCGTCTATGGGGTTGCACAGAGTCGGACATGACTGAAGTGACTTAAATATAAAATATATATATATTTTTATACTGTAATTGTGTATTTCATCCAAGAGATTGTGAGCAATTCTAGGATAGATAAACTCTGGATTTTACTAACTTCTTCATCTCCAGCACCAGTTACAGAGTCTGCAGAAGATCCTTGAAAATCTTTGCTCAATAAAGGAGGTTAACAGTTATTCAGTGCCTAGAGGGTTAGAGAGATCACAAGTTATATACCTGCTCATGTGCTCAATCAGATCCGACTCTTTGTGGCTCCATGGACTGTAGCCCACCAGGCTCCTCTGTCTGTGGAATCTTCCAGGCAAGAATACTAGAGTTGTTGCCATTTCCTACTCCAGGGGATCTTCCCAACCCAGGGATCAAACCTGCATCTCTCACATCCCCTGCACTGGCAGGCAGGTTCTTTACCACTAGCACCGCCTGGGAAGCCCTAACTCAGTGCCTGCCTGAAAGCAAATCAAAAATGACCCACGGGCCACAATTCCCCTGCCTTTGCTATAAACAGACCAGCTGGCTTACCTTTATCAAAGAAAAGTCTGATCAGTTGACATCCTGAAGATGCCACCTTTTATAAGGAGTCATTTACTCTTTTACTTCCCTACTGGCTTTTTATTGACATCGAGGTCTCAGTTGATATGGCCCAGGATGCAATGATTCTAAGGACAACTTGAGTTATTTGTTATGAACTATAGAAGATAAAACATGTTTTAACCACCTGCGATGCTCCCTGAAATACACTGCTTGATGTTTCTGTAGGAGGTTATATCTTCTATGAGCAGAAAATACCAAGACTTAATCTGGCTGGTATTGGAAGATGTTTTCTCTGAGGTTTCCAACAATCACTGTCCCACTTAAAACAGAATGAGCTCATTAGTGTGATATTAAAAGTACTTCTCTCCTCTTAGCTGAATCATCCTGCTTTTCTACTGTGTTAAAACAGAAAGTGAGTTTCCAAGGTGTGAGAAATGATTATTAAGAATCAAACCACATGATCTTTTTAGTTAGAGGGAAATAACAAATATTTTAAAGTACTATCAAATCCTTTAGAGTAATGTCAGCCTTAATTTGACTGTTGAGAGGTTCTTCATTTTAAATACAAAAGCAAAATAAAAATTTATGGAGAAGAGTGCTAATCCAAGCATTATTTAGAACATCAAGCCTGGAAAACAATCCCTGTATATTAAACAACAAGGGCTACACGGTTCAGTGGCAAAGAATACATCTGTGAATGCAGGAGACATGGGTTCTATCCCTGGGTTGGGAAGATCTCCTGGAGGAGGAGACGGCAATCCATTCCAGTACTCTTGCCTGGGAAATCCCATGGACAGAGGAGTCTGCCAGGCCACAATCCAAGGGTTTGCAAAGAGTTGGAAGTGACTTAGCAATTAAACAACAACAAAATAAATGTTGGCATACTTATACCGTTAAATATTATGGTGATATAAAAATTATAGGCTTTGAAGAATTTATTAGGAAAAAATGATCACCCTATACTAATAGATGATCACACTGTAATAGTAGTTGAATACGGTAAATCATATATTTAAATCACTATGCCAATAGTCCCTATAACATTCTATGTTGTAAATATGTGTTTATATTATACAAATGTATTCCTATCTGGTGGGATGGTCCACTAAGATGTTAATGTTGACCTGCCTGCTTGTGCTCAATCCCCAGGTAGTGTCCAAGTCATAGTGACCTTATGGACTGTAGCCCGCCAGGCTCCTCTGTCCATGGGATTTTCCAGGCAATAATACCAGAGTAGGTTGCCATTTCCTCCTCCAGGGGATCTTCCCACCCAGGGATTGAACCCATGTCTCCTGTGTCTCCTGCATTGGCAGGTGGGTTCTTTACCACTGAGCAACCTGGGAAGCTCAATCAATGTGGACCTAGTGATCCCTGAACTGTTAATTTTCTCTCTCTCAGATAAGAAAGCCTTCCTCATTGATCAGTGTAAAGAAATAGAGGGAAACAACAGAATGGGAAAGACTAGAGATCTCTTCAAGAAAATTAGAGATACCAAGGGAACATTTCATGCAAAGATGGGCTTGATAAAGGACAGAAATGGTATGGACCTAACAGAAGCAGAAGATATTAAGAAGAGGTGGCAAGAATACACAGAACTATACAAAAAAGATCTTCATGACCCAGATAACCATGATGGTGTGATTACTCACCTAGAGCCAGACATCCTGGAATGCAAAGTCAAGTGGGCCTTAGAAAGCATCACTACGAACAAAGCTAGTGGAGGTGATGGAATTCCAGTGGAGCTGTCTCAAATCCTGAAAGATGATACTGTGAAAGTGCTGCACTCAATATGTCAGCAAATTTGGAAAACTTAGCAGTGGCCACAGGACTGGATAAGGTCAGTTTTCGTTCCAATCCCAAAGAAAGGCAATGCCAAAGAATGTTCAAACTACTGCACAATTGCACTCATCTCACACGCTAGCAAAGTAATGCTCAAAATTCTCCAAGCCAGGCTTCAACAGTACATAAACCGTGAACTTCCAGATGGTCAAGCTGGATTTAGAAAAGGCAGAGGAACCAGAGATCAAATTGCCAACATCCCTTGGATCATCGAAAAAGCAAGAAAGTTCCAGAAAAACATCTACTTCTGCTTTATTGACTATGCCAAAGCCTTTGACTGTGTGGATCACAACAAAGTGTGGAAAATTCTTAAAGAGATGGGAATACTTGACCACCTAACCTGCCTCCTGAGAAATCTGTATGCAGGTCAAGAAGCAACACTTAGAATTGGACATGGAAGAGGAGACTGGCTCCAAATCAGGAAAGGAGTATGTCAAGACTGTCACTCTTTTATTTAACTTATATGCAGAGTACATCATGTGAAATGCTGGACTGGATGAAGCCAAGCTGGAATCAAGATTGCCAGGAGAAATATCAATAACCTCAGATATGCAGATAACACCACACTTATGGTAGAAAGTGAACAAAAACTAAAGAGCCTCTTGATGAAAGTAAAAGAGGAGAGTTAAAAAGTTGGCTTAAAACTCAACATTCAGAAAACTATGATCATGGCATCTGGTCCCATCATTTCATGGCAAATAGATGGGGAAGCAATGGAAACAATGACAGACTTTATTTTTGGAGGCTCCAAAATCACTGCATACGGTGACCGCACCTATGAAATTAAAAGATGCTGCTTATTGGAAGAAAAGTTATGATCAACCTAGATAGCATATTAAAAAACAGAGACATTACTTTGCCAACAAAGGTCCATCTAATCAAAGCTATGGTTTTTCCAGTATTCATGCATGGATGTTGAGAGTTGGACTATAAAGAAAGCTGAGCACTGAAGAATTGATGCTTTTGAACTGTGGTGTTGGAGAAGACTCTTGAGAGTCCCTTGGACAGCAAGGGGATCCAACCAGTCCATGCTAAAGAAAATCAGTCCTGAATAATCATTGGAAGGACTAATATTGAAGCTGAAGCTCCAATACTTTGGCCACCTGATTCGAAGAACTGACTCATTGGAAAAGCCCCTGATGTTGGGAAAGATTGAGGGCAGGAGGAAAAAGAGTCGGCAGAAAATGAGATGGTTGGATGGCATCACCAACTCAATGGACATGAGTTTGAGGAAGTTCCGGGAGTTGGTGATGGACCAGGAAGCCTGGCGTGCTGCAGTCCATGGGGTCTCAAAGAGTTGGACATGACTGAGCAAATGGAGTAGCTCCTCTTGGCCCTCCTGCACCCAGGCAGCCACCCCCCCCCCCAAAAAAAAAAACCTATCTCAGCAAAGTGAAAGTGGAGTCACTCAGTCGTGTCCAACTCTTAGAAACCTTGTGGACTGTAGCCCACCAGGCTCCTCCGTCCATGGGATTCTCCAGGTAAGAATACTGGAGTGGGTTGCCACTTCCTTCTCCAGGGGATCTTCCCAACCCAGGGATCGAACCCAGGTCTCTCCCATTGCAGGCAGACTCTAACCCCTGAGCCACCAGAGAAGCCCCTGGTTCATGACATTGTCCAGGAGACAGGGATCAAGACCATCCCCATGGAAAAGAAATGCAAAAAAGCAAACTGGCTGTCTAGGGAGGCCTTACAAATAGCTGTGAAAAGAAGAGAAGTGAAAAGCAAAGGAGAAAAGGAAAGATATAAGCATCTGAATGCAGAGTTCCAAAGAATAGCGAGAAGAGATAAAAAAGCCTTCCTCAGCGATCAATGCAAAGAAATAGAGGAAAACAACAGAATGGGAAAGACTAGAGATCTCTTCAGGAAAATTAGAGATACCAAGGGAACATTTCATGCAAAGATGGGCTCGATAAAGGACAGAAATGGTATGGACCTAACAGAAGCAGAAGATATTAAGAAGAGATGGCAAGAATACACAGAAGAACTGTACAAAAAAGAGCTTCACGACCCAGATAATCACGATGGTGTGATCACTGACCTAGAGCCAGACATCCTGGAATGCAAAGTCAAGTGGGCCTTAGAAAACATCACTACGAACAAAGCTAGTGGAGGTGATGGAATTCCAGTTGAGCTATTTCAAATCCTGAAAGATGATGCTGTGAAAGTGCTGTACTCAATATGCCAGCACACTTGGAAAACTCAGCAGTGGCCACAGGACAGGAAAAGGTCAGTTTTTGTTCCAATCCCAAAGAAAGGCAGTGCCAAAGAATGCTCAAACTACCGCACAATTGCACTCATCTCCCATGCTAGTACGGAGAAGGCAATGGCACCCCACTCCAGTACTCTTGCTTGGAAAATCCCATGGACAGAGGAGCCTGGTAGGCTGCAGTCCATGGGATCGTAAAGAGTCAGACACGACTGAGCGACTTCACTTTCACTTTTCACTTTCATGCATTGGAGAAGGAAATGGCAACTCACTCCAGTGTTCTTGCCTGGAGAATCCCAGGGACGGGGGAGCCTGGTGGGCTGCCGTCTATGGGGTCGCACAGAGTTGGACACGACTGAAGTGACTTAGCAGCAGGAGCAGCAGCAGCACATGCTAGTAAAGTAATGCTCAAAATTCTCCAAGCCAGGCTTCAGCAATACGTGAACCATGAACTTTCAGATGTTCAAGCTGGTTTTAGAAAAGGCAGAGGAACCAGAGATCAAATTGCCAACATCTGCTGGATCATCGAGAGTTCCAAGAAAACATTTATTTTTGCTTTCTTGACTATGTCAAAGCCTTTGACTGTGTGGATCACAATAAATTGTGGAAAATTCTGAAAGAGATTGGAATACCAGACCACCTGACCTGCCTCTTGAGAAACCTATATGCAGGTCAGGAAGCAACAGTTAGAACTAGACATGGAACAACAGACTGGTTCCAAAGAGGAAAAGGAGTACATCAAGGCTGTATATTGTCACCCTGCTTATTTAACTTCTATGCAGAGTACATCATGAGAAACGCTGGGCTGGAAGAAGCACAAGCTGGAATCAAGATTGCCAGGAGAAATATCAATAACCTCAGATATGCAGATGTCACCACCCTTATAGCAGAAAGTGAAGAGAAACTAAAAAGCCTCTTGATGAAAGTGAAAGTGGAGTGAAAAAGTTGGCTTAAAGCTCAACATTCAAGAAACAAAGATCATGGCATCTGGTCCCATCACTTCATGGCAGGTAGATGGGGAAACAGTAGAAACACTGTCAGACGTTATTTGGGGGGGCTCCAAAATCACTGCATATGGTGACCGCAGCCATGAAATTAAAAGACACTTACTCCTTGGAAGGAAAGTTATGACCAACCTAGATGGCATATTGAAAAGCAGAGACATTACTTTGCCAACAAAGGTCTGTCTAGCAAGGCTATGGTTTTTCCAGGGGTCATGTGTGAATGTGAGAGTTGGACTGTGAAGAAAGCTGAGCACTGAAGAGTTAATGTTTTTGAACTGTGGTGTTGGAGAAGACTCTTGAGAGTCCCTTGGACTGCAAGGAGATCCAACCAGTCCATCCTAAAGGAGATCAGCCCTGGGTGTTCTTTGGAAGGAGTGATGCTAAAGCTGAAACTCCAATACTTTGGCCACCTGATGCTAAGAGTTGACTCATTGGAAAAGACTCTGATGCTGGGAGAGATTGAGGGCAGGAGGAGGACGAGAGGGCTGGATGTCATCACCGACTCGATGGACATGAGTTTGAGTGCACTCCGGGAGCTGGTAATAGACAGGGAGGCCTGGCATGCTGCAATTCATGGGGTCGCAAAGAGTCGGACACAACTTAGTGACTGAACTGAACTGAGCAACTGAACTGAACGACTCCTCTGTGTTCTAAGGCCAAATCAGGGTTTTTCAAAGGATACCCCTCAAACCACCTCCAGGAGAATCACTTGGTGCCAAGTAAATACACTCTTCGATCCTATTTCAAACTTTCGACACAGAAGGGGGACAGAAATCTATTTCATTAGCAAGCTCTCCAGGTAGTCCTTGTGATCACTCAAAGTCAAGAACCTCTGGCTGATGCTCTTCTTACCCCTCGAAGTGGTTAACAATTTGTTTGAGATTCAAGAGCAAATCCAAAGCCAGCCTCAGCCAAGTCTTCAGACAATTAGTTCCTTCCAGGAGCTAAACTAAAAGCTCCTGGAAGAAGGAGCGGGCAATAGGAGCTGGTGCTTTGACTTGTAGGGGACGTACCCAAGCCCTGAGAGAGGGGCACTCACAGAAGGAGCCTGTGAGTTTCCTAAGAGAAGACAGAGCCCTGTCTGTCCAGCAGGCAGCACTGTGAATGAAGTATAGGCTGTGGGTGCCCAAGGAGGCTATTAATCCTGCACCCCAGGATCAGCAAAAATAGTCTCTTGCAGTAAAAAAAAAAAAAATCAAGAATTGCTGGATGGTGCCACTGTATCCATCCAAACCAGAACCGCCCAGCAGATGGCAGAAAACCTGATCTCACAGGCAACACTGAGTAGCAGAAAGGACCAGGAGAATCTCTGTGGCTGTAGCCACGGACCAAGAACCAGGCATCCTCACAATTTGAGAGGGGCCTTAAGTAGTCCCTGGTGACTCAGATGGTAAAGAATCTGCCTGCAGTGCAGGAGACTGGGTCCCATCCCTGGGTCGAGAAGATGCCCTGGAGAAGGGAATGGCTATCCACTCCAGTATTCTTGCCTCGATAATTTCAGGACAGAGGAGCCTGGCGGGCTACATATAGTCCATGGGGTGGCAAAGAATTGGACATGACTGAGCAACTAACACACACAGACTTAAATAGTTCAATGGCGTGGGGAAGGGAGCCCTAACAAAGACTGATCACCGCAATCTTACCAACCCTACTGTTATATGAGTAAGAAAAACAGTTTTAAAGGTATTTCGTGCCTTGCTGTGATATCGTAAAGCAAATTCTTGGCCGTACACCTGCAGATTCTAGTTCTGCTCCTCACAAGCTCTGAGAATCTGAGCAAGCCATTTAACCTTTAAGCTTTGGTTTCCTCATGTGTGAAATGAAGAGAAAGTAAGTTCCTATTCATCGGGCCTTTATGAGAATTAAATGAGTTGATAGATTCAAAAAGCTCAGTACAGTGTCTACCACCAAGAAAGAGCTCAATAAAAATAGCTATTATTATATAAATGAATAACATAGAGATAGGCATTTCTACTGAAATAGGAAATGGCAACCCACTCCAGTATTCTTGCCTGGAAAATTCCACAGACGGAGGAGCCTGGCCGGCTACAGTCCATGGGGTCGCAGAGTCGGACGCGACTGAGCACGCCCACTGTGCATTTCTACATACCCACTAACCTCTGCAGCACTGCATAACAGAGCTAGAAGGACGGTGAGAGCCAGCGCAGACTGTGCATTTCTACATACCCACTAACCTCTGCAGCACTGCATAACAGAACTAGAAGGACGGTGAGAGCCTTCAGCGCATCCCACAAACAGCAAACCCGCAGACTGTGAAGTGATATTCTCTCGGTTTTTAGCACCGCACTCGGCAGCAGCCCCACCCTGAGTCCCTGGCTAGAGTCCTGACCACCTCCCCCCATCACTCTGTACCACTTGCTCTCCCCCCCGGGACCCCCCCCCCGACCCCCATCTCTGCAGTCACCAGATGGTATTTTGCACCTGCTGTGGTTCAGAGTGGCTCCCTCAAAATACACCGTATCGATTACTTTGAATTGCAGTTACTTAAGAAACAGCCAGTGCAGGAGGGACACTTTGATCATCTGCGGTCCCGTTGAAAGCAAGAAATAAATCTCTCATGTGAAAAGTACATCTGAATTTAGAAAAACACCCTTATCGCCAGAGACAGGGAATTCGGGCAGAGAATTCGTGAATAAACCCTGTCACTTCTTTAATTGACGACGCCAGGCCTAAATTCTAGATTCTTCACTGATTAAGCACCTAAAACCTAAGTCTCTATGTTGTGCCAATTCTTCCCGGATGTACTGTTACCTTGTCTAAAACGTATAAAAGCTGCCTGCTTTGGGCCACTTCTTAGGTCTCATTTCTACCAGACCTCTATATGCTTGAATTAAAACTTGATTCTTTTTCTCCTCTTCATCTGTCTTGTGTCAATTTTATTACTAGTCCAGCCGCAAGAACTCAAGAGGAATTGAGGGCAAATTTCCCCCTTCCTGATACTCCCAAAGGACTGTTTCCCAAGGCCAGGCTCCCAGAGCGGGTGATGCTACCTTTGTTGGTATCTGATATGATTTCAAAACATCCCAGATGAATGGATAAAGAAGATGTGGCAACTATATAAATACAATAGAATATTACTCAAGCATTAAAAAGAATAAAGTAATTCCATTTGCAGCACCATGGATGGACCTGGAGATTATTATACTAAGCGAAGTAAGACAGACAGAGAAAAACAAATCTCACATGATATTGCTTATACGGGGAGTCTTTTTTTAAAAATTATATGAATGAACTCATTTATAAAACAAAAACAGACTCACAGACTTATAGAATGAATTTATGGTTACCAGAGAGTAAGGATGGAGAAGGAAATGGCAACCCACTCCAGTGTTCTTGACTGGAGAATCCCAGGGACGGGGGAGCCTGTTGGGCTGCCATCTATGGGGTCGCAGAGTCAGACACGACTAAAGTGACTTAGCAGCAGCAGCAGCAGAGGGTAAGGAAGGAGAAGGATAAATAGGGGTTTGGGATGGACATGTACAACACTGCTATATTTAAAATGGATAACCAACATATATATCTACTGTACAGCACAGGGAACTCTGTTTAATATTACATAACAACCTAAATGGGAAAATAATTTGAAAAAGAATAGATACAAGTATACATATAACTGGACTGCTTTGCTGTATACATAAAACTAACACAATATTGTTAATCAACTATGCTCCAATATAAAATAAAAAAATTTTTAAAAGATAGATGTTCAACCATACCATTAAATAACATTAATTGCATGAAGAAAAAGTGCATTTTTAATGTTCTTTCTATCCCTTTTGATTGTCAGAGAAAAAGTCTCCTTTGGGGCCCAGCACACCTCTGTCACCTGCTTGCTAACTTGTTAAACTGCCTTTTTAACCAAAGTGAAACAAGCCTTAGATTCAGAGCTTTTAGCAAGGGTTAAACATCAATAACCTAATATTGTATTATCTTCACTGTTTTTGTTTTTCTATTACTTATAAAGTTTTATAAAAAGAATGCATCTGAGTTATCATTCTATTGGATAGGACAACTGAACAGTACTTATAAAACATAACTGTCCTTGAGTAATAATTATCAAAGGTTTTAATTGTACAATATTGACAAATATAGAACAAAATACAGTTATCAAAGGACAACTGCTCTACAATACTGTGCTGGTTTCTGCCATATGTCAACACAAATCAGCCACAGGAATACGTGTGTCCCCTCCCCCGTGAACCCCTCTTCCACCTCCCACCCCATCCCACCCCTCTAAGTTGTCACAGAGCACTGGCTCGAACCCCCTGCGTCACACAACGAATTCTCACTTGTGTCTCTTTTACATATGGTAATGTACGCGCTCCCAGGCTACTCTCTCCTTCACCCACAAGTATCCACAAGTCTGTTCCTCTGTGTGCGTCTCCACGGCTGCCCTTATCTTGAGGGTCATACATGAAGAATGCAAGATTGGCAAATACCACTGAGACAGAAATCACTGCCTTCAAAGCAGAATGAAAGCAACATTTTGTTACCTGAGTACTTCAAGTCTATCATCTCTGTTTCAACTTCACCACACTAGGAGATAGTTAGGCTTGTTTTTCTATTCCACAGATGAGAAAACAGACTCAGAGAGTCCAAGTCACTTGCCAAGGTCACAGAGCTAACTTGAGAGTCAAGATTCAAAGTTTCCACCTGGACCAAGCTTCCTCCCCCACCCCTTGGTGCTTTTTCTGCTGCCAGATGAGTACCTCTTGGAAACCAATGCTGGTTTGATGAAAAATTAAATGTATATGGAAGTCTACTGACTACCTACTGCTAGGAGGGCCTGCCTGCCTGGTAACACAGACGCCCTGTCTCAGGCCCCTGGAATCCAGGCTTCCTCTATTCTGTAACAGAACACTCCTTCACAATTCCACTTTCCTGCTGCTGTGTTTTATTTTTGGTCACACCCCACAGCATGTAGGGCCTCGGTTCCCTGATCAGGGATGGAATCTGTGCCCCCTGCATTGGAAGGTGGAGTCTTAATCACTGGATCACTGGGAAGTCTCCATCCCATTTTACTTTATAATCAGACACACTCAACAAAGACTGTATACTCTAAGCAACAACTGAAAACGTCCGTGTATGTTCACTTAGGAACATACGTGCCCTAAGTAAACTCAGAGGCTGACAAAACTACGTAGCAAATTTGGGTAACAGAGGGGCTCAGATCTTTGGTGGGCATAATGATTAAATTGCCGTAGGACAAGTTAACAGGAGAAAAATAAATTTAACTTGATATGTACAGGTGCCTCATAAAAATATGAGACTCAAAGAGACGACTAATGCAGGCAGTGTTTATGCCTTGTAGGCAAAGAAACAACAAATACGTGAAGAACCGGCGTGACAAGGGGGTTTGGACTTTGGGAGGTAAATTAGTTAAGAAGTAAGAAGGTTTGCTTAGACAGCCTTCTTGGAGCTAAATTTCCTATTTCTTGTGCAAAGGATGCCCACTACCCTCCTGGTGCAGGGGAGTTGCTTTTCATGCAAGAGATTTATTTCCTGCTTTCAGGGGAACAAAGGAAAATCAAGTGTTCTTCTTATACTGGCAGTTTCTTAAGTAACATTGATTCAAAATAATCAATATGCCAAAGTGGCATTTTCTGCTTCCTTTTGGTATCATCAGGTTTTTTAATAATGGGCCAGTGAGCCCAGAGGGAGCTTGGAAGGCCTTGGGGAGGATGGCTGGAGATAGATGTGGAAATGAACGTAAGGCAAGCTCAAGAAGGGCCTTGAGTGACGACAGAGGGTGCTGGACTCGCTGACCCCTCAAAGCTGAGGCGTGACGCAGCGCAGGTGCATTTCATTTTACTTTAATTTCTATTTTTTTTAATATTTCACATTTTTTAATTTTTTACTATTCCACCACAGAATGATGTGAAATATCTATATCTGCATATCCCCCCCATCAGCTCTCTTTAATTATTTTGTTGCTGATTTCAATTTCTTTTTTAAACATTTTATTTTATATTGGAGTATAACTAATTAACAATGCCATGATAGTTTCAGGTGTACAGCAGAGCAACTCAGCCATACATATACACATGTGTCCATTTCCCCCCCAATCTCCCCTCCCATCCAGGCTGCCACCTGACACTGAGGTACATTTTAAACTAGCCTTTTGAAAAATAAGTGTTTGCTTTGTTTTTCCTGAGAAGCAATATTTCCTTTGGAAAGGAAAGTAAGAGCTATTAAATTGACACCCTCTGTGCTGCTCACATCTACCTGGACACTCACAGAACGCGGCACGAGCTTTTATCTTAGGGAGCACTGAATGGTGCGTCTCACTGCCGGTGGGCTTCCATTGCCCAGAGCAAGAAGAGAGATTAGAACCTGCTGGGCATTTCAAATATACCTTTTTTCCTTCCCCAAAATAGATTTGATTCAAAAATCATTCTGCTGGTTGAAAACACAGCTTAAAGATAAGGAACAAATAGTTTAGAGTGTCAGACCAATAGCAGAATTGAATATCAGCTTGAAGACTTTTGTGTCCATCATCAAGAAAGCCAAACCCCCAGGGTGTCCTTCTTGTGTAGTTTACGGGTTTTGCCCACTGAGCCCATTAGCTTTTACAACTTGACACTGTGCCAGAGAAATAAGGTCTGGAGACAAGCCTCCAACCCACTGACACCGCCTCAGAACATCTCTCACCTGAGTTACCCCAACGGAGTCGGCTCACCTCCCTATGGCCTGAGTAACATCTCTTAAGTGGTTTCTCAAGACCTTCAAACCACTGCCCTCAAATTTGGCCTTGAAGGACCAGTGCTAAGCAACACCCACTCCACCTCCCCAGCTATATTTTCTTTTCTCATAACTCCTTCCTAAGGGGATTAGTCTCACTGAACTCTCATCATCACAGTCGCTCACCTTGCGGGGGTGGGGGTGGGGTACCTCCTGCTTGGTTGGTCTGTGCCCAGAGCTGGGGATGCTGTGTGTGTGTGTGCGCGCACGCGTGCATGCTTAGTCACTTCAGTCGTGTATGACTCTTTGCAACCCCATGGACTGTAGCCCACCAGACTCCTCTGTCCATGGAATTTTCCAGGCAAGAATACTGGAGTGGGTTGTTATGCCTTCCTCCAGGGGATCTTCCCAACCCAGGGATCAAACCTGCGTGTTTTGTCTTCTACATTGGCAGTAGAGTTCTCTACCCATGGTGCCACCTGGGAAGCCCACTGGGGATGTTGAGAGGAATATAACAAGCTCCTGCCCTCATACCCCTTATAGTCTAGTTCACAGATATTTTACTGAACCCCAGAACAACAGGTTTCTGTAAGGACAGGTTTCTTCACACATAAGATCATCTCCATCTTCTGGTGAGTTACAGTCTTTAGAAGTAGAGCCCAAAAAGTAAAAATATAGAACTGGCATTTAACCTAAATGATTTGATACTCTAGTACAGGGCCATTGGTGGAAAAACTGGATCTCTTCCTAAAAGACTAAAAACTTTGTGGATACAGATTGGTGAGGAAAATGAAGTGTGGCAGAGGGAAAAATGAACAAAGGTGATAACGAGGAGGAACCAAGACTGCCCCAACGTGCCCCCAAAGGCAAATCAGAGGAAAACGAGCCGGGCTGAAGGAGTTTCCTTCATGTCTTGCTTTACCTCTTCTCTTGTCTTAGCCTCTGTCCATTTTTTTTTCCTAAAAACTAGCCTGCTCTTCTACCATATGATCTCACAATCCCACTTCTGGACATATAACTGGAGAAAAACGTGGTCCAAAGGGATACATGCACCCAAATGTTCATCGCAGCACTGCTTACAATAGCCAAGACATGGAAGCAACCTATATGTCTATTGACAGAGAAATGGATAAAGAAGATGTGGTACATATATAAATGGAACATTACTCAGTCACAAAAAAAATAATGAAATAGTGCCATTTGCAGCAACATGGATGACCTGGAGATTCTTGTACTAAACAAAGGAAGTCAGACAAAATAAAACAAATATCATATTATAGTGCTTTTATGGTAATCTAAAAAAAGATACAAATGATCTTATTTACAAAACAGAAACAGACTCATGGACTTAGAGAATAAAATTGTGGTTGCCAGGAGGGGAAGGGTGGGGGAAGGGATCGTTAGGGAGTTTGGGATCGATAGGTTCACACTGCTGCTGCTGCTAAGTCGCTTCAGTCGTGTCCAACTCTGTGCAACCCCATAGACGGCAGCCCAACAGGCTCCCCTGTCCCTGGGACTCTCCAGACAAGAACACTGGAGTGGGTTGCCATTTCCTTCTCCAATGCATGAAAGTGAAAAGTGAATGTGAAGTCACTCAGTTGTGTCCGACTCTTAGCAACCCCACAGACTACAGCCTACCAGGCTCCTCCGTCCATGGGATTTTCCAGGCAAGAGTACTGGAGTGGGGTGCCATTGCCTTAAAATGGATAACCAAGAAGGACCTACTGTATAGCACAGGGAACTCTGCTCCTTATCATGTAACAACCTAAATGGGAAAAGATTTTGACAAAGAATAGATACATGTATGGGCTTCCCTGGTGGCTCAGAAGGTCAAGAATCCATCTGCAATGTGGGAAACATGGGTTCGATCCCTGGGTTGGGTGGATCCTTTGGAGGAGGGGATGGCAGCCCACTCCAGTATTCTTGCCTGGAGAATCCCAGGGACAGAGGAACCTGACGGGGCTATAGTCCACCAGGTCACAAAAAGTCAGACACGACTGAACAGCTAAGGACAGCACAGCACAGACACATGTATAACTGAGTCACTCTGCTGTATAACTGAAACCACCACAACATTGTTTTGTTTTGTTTTCTTAACATTCTTGATTTTATTTTATTTTTTTAATATTTTATTTTTTTACTTCACAACATTGTATTGGTTTTGCCATACATTGACATGAATCCGCCATGAGTGTACATGTGTTCCCTGTCCTGAACCCCCCCACCTCCCTCCCCATCCCATCCCTCTGGGTCATCCCAGTGCACTAGCCCCGAGCACCCTGTATCATGCATCGAACCTGGACTGGTGATTCGTTTCACATACAGCTAACCCCAACACAAAATGTTTTCAGTGTTAACAAAAATTAAAAAAAAAAAAACTTTCTAAAATGAAAAAAAATACAAAAAATAAAATAGATAACCAAGGGCCTACCGTATAGCACAGGGAAATGGGCTCCTTATTATATAACAACGTAAATGGGAAAAGAATTTGAAAAAAGAATAGATACATGTATGTGTATAACTAAATCACTTTGCTGTATGCCTAAAACTAACACATTGCTAATCAACTATGAAAGTGAAAAGTGAAAGTGAAGCCGCTTAATCATGTCTGACTCTTTGCGACCCATGGACTGTAACCTATCAGGCTCCTCCGACCACGGATACTCCAGTTTAAAATAAAAAGTTATTTAAAAAAAAAAATCTGCTCTTCACCACATTCCAGCCTTATGCTGAGCTAAGTTGCTTCAGTTGTGTCCGACTCTTTGCGACGCCATGGACTGTAGCCCACCAGGCTGCTCTGTCCATGGGAGTCTCCAGACAATACTGGAGAGGGTTGCCATTTTCTACTCCAGGGGATCTTCCTGATCCAGGGATCAAACCCACATCTCTTCTGTTTCCAGCACTGGCAGGTTCTTTACCACTAGCGCCACCTGGGAAGCCCAATCATGGACACGGCCCCTCCTCCAGGGTTGCCTGCAAGTAGCTGATTCCGAAGCTCAGGCCAATGGACTTATCACACACCGAGTGACCAGGGGCCCCTGATGTCTGCTGCCCGGTTATGGCTGCACCCTGGGTCCCATCATCCTGCTGCTCTCCCCACTGCTGGAAACCTCCCCCACACTTCTCACTTTGAAGAAACACTTCCTGGCTTATCTTGCTTTTGTTAGTCCCCTATGTTTCCCAAAAATAATATACATTTTTTAATTTACCCCAGTACACTTTTTTTCTTTTTACACTTTTTAAAATCACTTTAATTGAAGGTTAATTACTTTATAATATTGTAGTGGTTTTTGCCATAGATTGACATGAATCAGCCATGGGTGTACATGTGTCCCCCATCCTGAACCCTCCTCCCTCTTCCCTCCCCATCCCATCCCTCAGGGTCATCCCAGTGCACTGGCCCTGAGCACCCTGTCTCAAGCATCGAACCTGGACTGGCAATCTATTTCACATATGGTAATATACATGTTTCAATGCTATTCTCTCAAATCATCCCACCGTCGCCTTCTCCCACAGAGTCCAAAAGTCTGTTCTTTACATCTATGTCTCTTTGGCTGTCTCGCATATGGGGTCATTACTACCATCTTTCCAAATTCCATATATATGCATTAATATTCTGTTTTTCTTTCTGACTTACTTAACTCTGTATAATAGGCTTCAGTTTCATCCATCTCATTAGAACTGATTCAAATGCATTCTTTTTAACAACTGAGTAATATTCCATTGTGCATAGGTACCACAGCTTTCTTATCCATTCGTCTGTCACTGGACATCTAGGTAGCTTCCATGGCCTAGCCCCTGGTCTTTGCCACAGCACACAGACTTTCTCCAGTTGCAGCGCACACAGCCTCCTCTTGTCGGGATCCACGGGCCCTGGAGCATGAGGGCTCAGTGGTTGCTTGGGCTCTCTAGTCACAGCCCATGAGCTCTCTAGTTGTGGCATACAGGCTTAGCTTCAGCACGTGGACTTAGCTGCTCCACAGCATGTGGGATCTTAGCTTCCCAACCAGGGATAGAACTCACATCCCCTGCATTGGAAAGCATATTCTCAACCACTGGACCACCAGGGGAGTCCCTACCCCAGGACCTTCTAATTCTTGCCTCCGGCTCCTAATTATCCTGGGATGACTCAGTCTTCGGTGTGAGTGGCCCCATGGTCCTCCTCTGCACCCCACTCCAGGGTATGACATCTCTGTAATTAGTCTCCTCCTTCTCTCCGTCCTCGCCTCTGATTCAGCTTTGGCAATGTATACACTTTGTAATTAGAAAGGGCTCAGATGTTGCCAGGAATGCAAACAGATTTAGTGCTAGAGTCTAGAGTTTTATGCAGTTCTGGGCTCCACTCCAGACCCTAGAGTAACAGCGAAAGAAAAGGGGAGAGGAAGGGACCCTGTAATGAGCTTGTAATACATGTCAGGAGCTTTCTCACACACAAGTTCATTTCATCCTCTTGAGGACCTAAGGGGTGGATCTGGGTAACAAGAGTTTAGAGAGGCCAAGAGGATTGCCCAAGGTCACAAACCCAGAGAGAGACAGTCAGATTCACACCCAGGGCTATACTTGGCAGCCGCGGCTCTGGTCTTTGGGCTTCTCCACATTTTTACAGAATGTCACAGATTATCTCAGTCTGACACCCGACAAGCCTGGCTACTTGGGTGATAGAATTCCTTGACATGGCTCTTTCCGCTGTTTGACTCTCCTGCTGAAATGACTCCAACCTATTTGACCTATTTGGTAAGGAGAGATTTCAAATGATGTCAACACCTTAAAGAACTCTGTTTAAGCCACCCCACGCAGCATCCCTGCCCTCACTCACCCTTGGAGCTGACTGCCTGGATTGTCAGCACCTTGAAGGCAGGGTCCACTTTGTATTTGTCTCCCAGTGCCAGGCTGCAGAACACTGCACACAAGGCAGTGTAGCCCGCTAGGCTCCTCTGACCATGGGATTCTCCAGGCAAGGAAACTGGCGTGGTTTGCCATTTCCTTCACCAGGGGATCTTCCCGACCGAGGGATCAAACCCGGGTCTCCTGCACTACAGGCAGATTCTTTACTGTCTGAGCCACCAGGGAAGCCCCACTTAATAAATACTGTGCTGCAAAAGAAAAACAAAGAGAAGACTGGGTTTCCACTGATGCCCCTGAGCATCGGTCAAAACCCAAATAAATGATTCATCACAGCATCCTTTCATCTGCCTGTGGACACCAAAATGAACTAGGAGGGCTATGTCCTGAACTCCTGAGTGAGACAGAAGGGAGGAGGAAGGGAGGAGGGAGCCATACTGGCTGGCAGGTAGTGCTTTTTCTTAAAAGATGCGTCTTCCTTGTCCTCCTGTTCCTAAACTGCCTTATTATTTAGAGGGTTGTCATACACCCTCTATGGGGAAAGATGAATTTTAAGAAGACCTGGCAGGGATATTTTCATGGGCTCCTCAACAGCTACTAGAATCATCCCAGAAACAGATGGCACATCATGGCAACATGCCGTGTGAAGGACAACTCCTGCTCCAGCATCATCCGGGATCCACCCCCAGAGCTGCCGGCTGCTACCACTGGGAGCTGTGAAGCTAAAGATGCCACGTCTTTCTGTGTTCCCTGAATGTGCTACTGTCTTTAGCACATTGATCTTTGGAAACTTTCACCTCTGAAATCAACTAACCCAGTGTTGTTTTCTTTTCAGAAGGGAAAAAAAAATACTTTCCTCTTCATCATAAACCACACAGTCATGATTCACCCTAGAGATCTAAGGGGGAGAAAGGTAATCTGCAAGCTGGTATGCACGTATGTACAGGCTTCCCAGGTGGTGCCACGGTAAAGAACCCACCTGCCAGTTCAGGAGGAACAGGAGACGTGGGTTCGATGCCTGGGAGGAGGAAATGGCAACCTACTCCGGTATTCTTGCCTGGAAAATCCCATGGACAGAGGAGCCAGGAAGGCAACAGTCCACAAGGTCACAGAGAGTTGGACACAACTGATTGACTGAGCATGCTTGCATGCGTGCATGTCCATATTTATAGAAGTGTAGATAAGAATATTTTTTCAAAATGGGAGAGGTCTCTGCTGGGGAATTTGAAACCAGCTGCATAGACACCAGTCAGTTTCAACTACTTCAGAAATGTTGCCATTGCTTCATCAGGGCTCAGGGACCCTGGCTTGACTGGGAAGAACCCAGACAAGCTTGACCATCAGGAAGAGCCCTGAGTCAGACCAAATATGGGTCAAATGAGATGATTGGCAAGAGACAACCTGGAAAAATTTCATCACCATAAAACCCGAGACTGCCAGCCACATGGCAGAGCAGTTCTCCTGGGTTCCCTCACCCTGATGCTCTCCAGCCAGGAGCCTCTTCCCAATAATGTTTCTTGCTTTGTCAGCACATGTGTCTCCTCAAACAATTCATTTCTGAGTGTTAAACAAGAATCCTCTCTCCAGCCCTGGAAAGGGTCCCCCTTGGTGCAAAATATGGCTATATGCATGGAGAACCTTTGGGAAATATTAACCAAATATTAACAGTAGTGACCTCTGGGAAAGGGGATCATGGGCACTGTATCCAGACAATAAGGCTTTCTGGAAGAAGAGGAGATAAGGGGGCAGCAGCAACAGGGAACCTGTGAGCTTCTTTCTGAAGCATGTGAATTACTCCAGAACACGAAAATTCGGGTCCATACTTCAGCCTTAGGTCAACTTGGTTGGCAGATGTTTGGCAAGTTTATTTAACTCCTCTCAACCTCAGTGTTTCCCACCTTACAGGGTGATGGTGAGGAGAAGAAGAACTTAGGGCTTCCCAGGTGGCACTAGTGGTAAAAAAAACAAAAACAAAAACAAAAACTGTAGGAGACATAAGAGACATGGGTTCAATCCCTGGGTCAAGAAGATCCCCTGGAGGAAGGCATGGCAACCCACTCCAGTATTCTTGCCTAGAAAACTCCATGGACAGAGGAGACTGTCTGATGGGCTACAGTCCATGGGGTCGTCAAGAGTCAGACACAACTGAAGCAACTTAGCACAGCACAGAAGAAAGGTGAGTGGATACATAAACACAGCTGATGTGTGTAAATGTCCATAAATATTACATGATCTACTATCGTAACTCTCAACACATCACAAATGTGAGTTAGCTTTTCCTTTAAACAAACATCCCTACTCAAAACTAAAAAATGTTAGAAATTTAAAAGACACAAAGGCAAAACCTTCTGTCCGGTAGAACTTTCTGGGCTGCCTGTTACAGTAGCCACCGGCCACCTCTGACTATTGAGAACAGGAGATGTGGTTAGGGTGACTGTGCTTGCATGCAGTCACTCAGATTTGTCTGACTCTTTGTGGTCCTATGGACTGTAGCCCACCAGGCTCCTCTGTCCATGGGATTTGCTAGGCAAGAATACTGGAGTGGGCTGCCGTGCCCTTCTCTAGGGGACCTTCCCAACCCTGGGGTTGAACCACATTTCCTGCATAGGCAGGCAGACTCTTTACCACTGGGCCACCAGGGAAGCCCCTCTGCCTTTGTACACCTTTTCTTTCTTGCAGCTCAGCAGAGCTGCATTCTATTGCTAGATGAGATGCTGCTGTGTGGCTTTTAGAGCTGATGGTTGGAATCTAAATATTTAATATTTACTGCAGTTGCACAGACTCCAATGCAAGTCAAGAACAATGCAGTGTGACATTCTCCTGCTGTACTAAAGAACCTTCAGAAGGTATCCTTAACACTCAGTGCAGGGACTTCCCTGGTGGTCCAATGGTTAAGAATCCACCTGCCAATACAGGGAACACGGGTTCCATCCCTGATCCGGGAAGATCACACACACCGCAGGGCAGTAAGCCCACAAGCCACAACTGCGGAAGCCTACGTGCAGCAACGACTGAAGCCCACACATCCTTGAGCCTGTGCTCCACAACAAGAGCAGCCACGGCAGCGCAAAGCCCACGCATCTGCAACAAAGAGCAGCCCCATTCACCGCAACCAGGGACAGGCCGCACGTAGCAATGAAGACCTAGCCAAATAAATGAACAGACGCTAGGTGTGGCTATGATGCCAGGCAAAAAACCAAAAGGCAATCAGCAGACTGTAATCTATACGAAATGCTGTGTATCCCAAATTGAGAGGTGGTTGCAGGGCAACTTAACCATCATGGCTGTTATTTTCATAGGCATTGCATTGCTACCGATCTGGGGGATGTGCCTGGCTCAGGATCTGCTGAGTGATATTGAAGCTGTCAGAACTAACTGGTACAGCATCTGCAATATCTGCTTCAAGACACTGGACAGGCGCAGACTTCCTGACCATCCGTGTGCCCAACTGACATCCATGCTGCACAGAACGTAATCAAGAAGCATCTTGCAATCCCACCTGATGGAGCTGCCAAGAATGTAGCTTTGTAGGGATAAGACTAGGAAGTGCTGCTCACTGATAGAACCATTTAAAAAATAACCAGTTTAAAAAAAAAATTGAATTGCTTTTTATAAAGCCAGTTAGGTCTTCAAATTTATTCAAGTTGAATTTTTGTTATTTAACAGTGCCCTGTATAGAAACAAAGCAGATTAAGGGCAACAGGATCCTGGAGCAGTGAGAATGGGCTGTTTCAGACAGAGAAATAAAGGAAGACCTCATGATAAATTGACATGTGAGTAAAGAATTGAAGGAAGTAAAGCCACGAGCCGTGTAGATACAGTCAGCACTCTCCTATCTGCAGGGTCCACACCCACGGATGCAGAATCCACAGATATGGGACGGTTGGCTGTACTACACCATTTTATAGAACAAGGGACTTGAGCATCCTCAGAATTTGGTATCCAGGGAGGATCCTGGAACCAATCCCCTGAAGATACTGAGGAACAACTGTAGTTGCAGAAAGTAGTTCAAGTAAAGAGGGCAAGTGCAAAGTCAGGAGCCATGAGAGATACAGAGCAGAGGTGTGATGCGATTTGACAAATTTTAACAGGATCACTCTGGTCAGTGCTGTGTTGAAAATAGACTGGGGGTGTAGACAGGGGGTGGGCAGACACCCCACTGTGTGGGGTGCAGGAAGGGAGGGAAGGGAGCAGGGAAGCCACAGGGAAAGGCTGGTCTTGCCATAACCCAAACCAGCAAGAGCAGTAGTTTAGGCTGAGATGGTTATGACGGAAGTGGTAGGAACTGTCAGACCTGGCTCTGTGTTGGAGGTACAGCCATATGGATTTGTAGATGGATTAGATGCTGGGGGTGACCACAAGAGAGGAGTCAGATGACTCCGAGACTTGGCACCCAAGCAGTGGGAAGGATAGAGTAGCCATGAACTGAGATGAAAAAATCTCCGGGAGGAGCAGCTTTGACTGAAGATGGAACAGGACCAGGAGATTACAGGGAGGCAATATGGCATGCTGGTGATGGGGTTCAGGGGCAGACTGTCCTGAAAGATGCCACTTTGGCATACTGATTATTTTGAATTGATGTACTTAAGAAACAACTGCTGTGAAAAGGACACTCTGACCCTCTTTAGTTCCCCTGAAAGCAGGAAATAGACCTCCCACATGAAAGGCACCCTGCTTATGCCAGAAGGAAGAGAGACATGCCTATCACCAGAGATGGGGAGTTCAAGGCTGAGAAGGCTGTGCCAACAAACCTTGTTACTTCTTCACTAATTTACTACCCAATCCCAAACCCCTTTGTCTTGTCAATTCTTCACAAATTTAGTGTCTCTGTCTAAAAGGCATGAAAGCTGCCTGTTTGGGTCATTTCTTTGAGTCCTTGTTTATTTTTTAATGGTTTCCATGTACATACAAAATTAAACTTGTTTTTCTCCTGTTAATTTGTCTTGCATGCATGTGTGCTAAATCGCTTCAGTCATGTCTGATGTTTTGCAATCCCATGGACTGTAGCCTGCCCGGCTCCTCTGTCCATGGGATTCTCCAGGCAAGAATACTGGAGTAGGTTGCCATGCCCTCCTCCAGGGGATCTTCCCGACTCAGGGATCGAACCTGCAACTTTTATGTCTCCTTCATTGGCTGGTGGGTTCTTTACAACTAGCGCCACCTGGGAAGCCCCATAAAAAACATACTATTTTAACCATATTTAACTGTACACTTGCTTCCTCATCAGCAAGCGGGCTTAAAATTAATAGCCTTTAGCCCAGAGGAACATGCCAAGCCCTCATCCCCATGGTGAATGTCCAGAAACTTCTACTGGGCCTCTGCTTCATTACCTGGCTTATCTACAGCCCCACCTGGGCACTGAAACGCAGGTCCCTCAATGGTTCTTCTCACCTCTTACTGCTTGTGGTACTGATTCAACACTAACAGGCTTGAAAACAAACAAGGACCATCACAGCCTGCAAAGTATTTACTCTGCTCCCAGAACCTGAGCACCTAACACCTGTTCAGAAGCACTACTTGCTCCCACTCCACGCAGGGAGGTCTCCAGGAGACAGAAGAATATGCTTTGCTATCAATCGCCCACATCCTCATCATCACCACCAATATTCTGGTCCCCTGAGCATTCTGGCCTAGAGCATTGTTATCAACCTTTTTTTACCTATGCTCCCCCTCCTTCATAGGCTTCCCCAGTGGCTTAATGGATAAAGAATCTGCCTGCCAATGCAGGAGACACAGGAGATGTGGGTTCGATTCCTAGGTCAGGAAGATCCCCTGGAGGAGGACATTGCAACCCACTCCAGTATTCTTGCCTAGCAAATCCCACGGACAGAGGAGCCTGGCAGGCTACAGTCCAAGGGGGTCACAAAGGGTCGGACATGACTGAGTGTGTTAGGAGCACTTTCACTTTCACTTCCCCCACCTTCAACAAATTCCACAGCCATTCATTTCCTAGCCCTCATTCTTCCCCCGTGGGTGTGATGGCTCCATTAAGAGTCACATTATTTTCTGAAAAATTTTCCCCTGAGATATGTTGAGTTTAGCTCTGTAATATACGTGGGGGGAGAAAAAGAAAAAAGTATTATATTCAATATAGAAAAAAAAAATTTTTAAGTTTCTTGGTTTTATTTTTTAAATTTTACTTATTCATTTATTTTGGGCTGTGCTGGGTCTTTGCTGCTGCCTACAGGCTTTCTCTAGCCGCGGGGAGCAGGCGCGCCTCTCTAGCTGCAGTGAACAGGCTTCCCGTTGCTGTGGCTTCCCTTGTTGCGGAGCACGGGCTCTAGGCCCACCAGCTTCAGTAGTCGTGGCTCATGTGCTTATTTGCTCCATGGCATGTGGACCTTCCCTGACTAGGGATCAAACCCATGTCCCCTGCTTTGGCAGTGGACTCTCAACCACTGAACCACCAGGGAAGTCGAGAAAATATATCTGCTGATACCAAATATTCTGTTTCAAACTGTAAATATAAATGCAAAAGCACAGGAGGTTCAGCCAGTCCTAAAGGGCCATTTCACGTCTTTAGAATCACTATGGCTTATGTCCCCTCCACCAGATCAGGCCCCAAGCACGCAGCAAGACTAACCTGGGTCAAACCAAAGTTGGCCACATAGCTTTAATAATTATAATTAAGGGACTTCCCTGGTGGTCCCTTGGTTAAGATTCCGAGTTGCAATGCAGAGGACCCAGCTTCGATCCGTGTTCGGGGAACTAAGATCCCACAGGCCAAGAAGCTTGTGGCTTAGCCCACAAGCCACAACTCCTGAGTCCACAGCTCAGGAGATGCAATTTCATAGTCCACACACTGCAATGGAAGATCTCACATGATAAAGACCCCACGTGTGGCAACTAAGACCCAATGCGGCCAAAGAAATTAATATTTTTTAAAATAAAAATTATAACTAAGATCTCCAGCCACCCTCCTTGGGCAATATCACCTCAACCAGGTTACTGCTTCCCCACCAGCGTCCCCACTCACCCCTTATGGGGTACTCAGCTCCTGAGGTCTAGGTCCACTCACCGACAGCACAAGCCCTTCTAATCATTAAGGTCATATGTTCTGCATTTCACTTAAGAAAATCGTTTTTTAGGTTTCTGATACAAACACCATACTCCATTTTGACAAATATGTTCGCTTCCCCTAACAGATCTCCAAACACACCCCCTACGCACACACATGCCTCCTGGATGAAGACCAAAATCTGTCAATAGGGAAGACAAAGCAATTAGGAACATTTTAATGCCAAAAGTAATGTTTTCTTTGAGTAGACCTGGGTGCCTTGATTAAAGCATCGCCTTTTAAGATTTTATTGTGTTAATGAAATTTCTCTTCAAATACAGAAATGCAAAGAGAAAATAATATACCATAATGAAAAAACATGAATTCATGGCCCAGACACATCTAATCTTAACTTTGACCTTGTGGACTTCTTGCTTTCAAAACAAAGAAAGTTGTTTGGATAAATTGAAGCTCTCCCATGTAGACCTTTCCCATACTGTAACATCTCTCTCTCTTCCTCCCAGAGATTCACAGGTTTTTATTATTGTTCAGTCACTAAGTCATGGCTCTGCAAAAGTCAGACTCTTGCAACCTCATGGGCTGCAGCACGCCAGGCTTCCCTGTCCTTCACTATCTCCCTGAGTTTGCTCAAACTCACATCCATTGAGTTGGTGATTCCATCCAACCACCCCATTCTCTGTGCCCCCTTCTCCTCCTGCCCTCAATCTTTACCAGCATCAGGGTCTTTTCCAAAGAGTCAACTCTTCACATTAGGAGGCCAAAGTATTTAGACATAAATGACAATGTATCTGTTCATATAACAATGTAACAATGTATCTTCCTACATAACAATGTATCTGTTCAATATGTTTTGCATGATTTTTAAACTTTATATAAGTGGTGTCCTATGGTAAATATCCTGGTTTTTTAGCCCAACATTATATTTTAGAGAGTTAGCCATAACATATATGTAATTCTAATTAATTTAACTGAGGTATAGTATTCCTTCATACCTTTCTCTGTAATGATCCATCTCTTTAAGGTGATTTAGGTTTTTTGTTATTAAAAACAATGATCATGGCACACACTACTGTATTTAAAATGGATAAGCAATAAGGACCTACTGTACAGCACATGGAACTCTGCTCAGTGTTATGGGCAGCCTGGATGGGAGGGGAGTCTGGGGGAGAATGGATGCATGTGCCTGCATGGCTGAGTCCCTTCACAGTCCACTTGAAACTATCACAACATTGTTAATTGGCTATGTTGCTGTTTAGTTGCTAAGTCGCGTCTGACTCTTTGAGACCCCATGTACTGTAGCCCTTCAGGCTTCTCTGTCCATGGGATTTTCCAGACAAGAATACTGGAGTGGGTTGCTGTTTCCTTCTCCAGTCCGCTATACCCCAGTACAAAATAATAGTTTATTAAAAAAAAAAAAAAAAAACACAATGATCATGGAACTTCCCTGGTGGTCCAGTGGTTAAGACTGTGCCTTCCAGTGTTGGGAGTTACATGTTTGATCCCTAGTAGTCAGGGAGCTCAGATCAGATCAAATCAGATCAGTTCAGTCACTCAGTCGTGTCCAACTCTTTGTGACCCCATGAATCGCAGCATGCCAGGCCTCCCTGTCCATCACCAACTCCCGGAGTTCACTCAGACTCATGTCCATCGAGTCAGTGATGCCATCCAGCCATCTCATCCTCTGTCATCCCCTTCTCCTCAATCCCTCCCAGCATCAGAGTCTTTTCCAAAGAGTCAACTCTTCACATGAGGTGGCCAAAGTACTGGAGCTTCAGCTTTAGCATCATTCCTTCCAAAGAAATCCCAGGGCTGATCTCCTTCAGAATGGACTGGTTGGTTCTCCTTGCAGTCCAAGGGACTCTCAAGAGTCTTCTCCAACACCACAGTTCAAAAGCATCAATTCTTCGGCGCTCAGCCTTCTTCACAGTCCAACTCTCTCATCCATACATGACCACAGGAAAAAACATAGCCTTGACTAGACGGACCTTTGTTGGCAAAGTAATGTCTCTACTTTTGAAGCTAGGACCCCACATATTGCTATTGCTATTGCTAAGTCACTTCAGTCGTGTCCGACTCTGTGTGACCCCATAGATGGCAGCCCACCAGGCTCCCCTGTCCCTGGGAATCTCCAGGCAAGAGGACTGGAGTGAGTTGCCATTCCCTTCTCCAATGCATGAAAGTGAAAAGTGAAAGTGAAGTCGCTCAGTCATGTCCGACTCTTAGTGACCCCATGGACTGCAGCCTACCAGGCTCCTCCGTCCATGGGATTTTCCAGGCAAGAATACTGGAGTGGGGTACCATCACCTTCTCCAGGAGCCCACATACTATGTGGTCAAAAAACCAAAACATAAAATTAAGTAATATTGTAATGAATTCAACAAAAACTTCAAAAATCGTCCACGTCAAAAAGAATCTTAAAAAAAAAATGATCACAGCATTCCTTTGCATTAACTGATACTGACTCTCTGGGAAGAAGTGTGATACTTTGATATGGCCATTCTTGCTCTGTCATGGATCAGAGGCAGGGCATATGGCCTTTCCAGTTCGCTTTCATCTAAGACCAGCATCTGTGGGCTGAAGGTTGCATGGCTGACAGGCTGAGAAGAAGAGGGGCAAAGTCCCACAGCCCCGGGGTTGGGTGTCAACTTCCCCCCAGCAGGTGACATGCTGTGTAAACATCGGTCATCATTGTTATTTCCATCTACCCGGACGTGTGCCTAGCTAGACACTCCCAGCTGTCACCCCACAGTGCCAGTCCTGAATGGCACAACGCTCATTTTAGCGCAATTTCATTCCAGCAGCAAGTTGCATGGGCCCATCTTGCTCAACAGGCAGAAAACTTCCTTGGATATATAAGCAGAGGACAATTCACACTGTTGCTGAATGTTCTTCCTCCCTATCTCTGATGTTTATCCAGGGCATGTGCATCAAATGCATATTTCCCTACAGAGTCCTCTCCACCCTCTGACTGCAGGATCAAATCCAAATTCTCCAACATAGCATCAAAGGCCCTGCAGTCAACGTCAGCCCCTCATCTCATCTTTAGCCACATCCCACATCCTGCCCCTCAGTCTGTGCCTCCCCCCAGCCAACAGGGCCCTACACACCCATGCTATGCTATGCTAAGTCACTTCAGTCGTGTCCGACTCTGTGCGATCCCATAGACGGCAGCCCACCAGGCTCCCCTGTCCCTGGGATTCTCCAGGCAAGAACACTGGAGTGGATTGCCATTTCCTTCTCCAATGCATGAAAGGGAAAAGTGAAAGTGAAGTCGCTCAGTCGTGTCCGACTCTTAGCGACCCCATGGATTGCAGCCCAACAGGCTCCTCCATCCATGGGATTTTCCAAGCAAAAGTACTGGAATGGGGTGCCATTGCCTTCTCTGCCTACACACCCAAGGGGTGTCCAATTAGCCTAGCAACCCCAATCCAAGCATCACTTCCTCTCCAAGGCTTTGGGGAAGCCCATCCAGACATAGCAGATCACTCCCACATCTGTGTTCCCGTCATCTTTGGAACCTATGGAACTCTGTAATGCAATAGCACTTAACAACGTCTTTTTTTTTTGTCATGCCAGTATCTTGTTAAAATTCATGAAATGTACTTTTCATTTTCCTACTCTATTTTTATAACCATTTTTTAACTGAAGTTAATTTACAATGTTGTGTTAGTTTCAGGTGTATACAAAGTGATTTATAGATAGGTTTTACATATATATGTAAGATTATATATAGAGAGAGAGACACACATGGGCTTCCCTGGTGGCTCAGATGGTAAAGAAGCTATCTGCCATGCATGTATTCTTTTTCAGATTCTTTCCATTTTAAGTTATTACAGGTATTGAATATAGTTCCCTGTGCTATACGGTAAGTCTTTGTTGGTTATCTATTTTATATATATATATATGCATATGTACATATGCATATATATATATAGTGTGTATTAATTCATCCCAAACTCCTAATTTATCTACTCCCCCTCTCCTCAACGGCTGCTATCCCCTTTGATAACCACAAGCTTGTTTTCTATGTCTGTGAGTCTATTTCTGTTTTGTAAATAACTTCATTTGCTTTATTTTACTAGATTCCACACGGAAGCGATATCATGTGACACTTGTCGTCCCCTGTCTCACCTCACTTAATATGACTATCTCTAGGTCCATCCGTGTTACAGCATGTTATTTTAAGATGCTTTGTACACAGCGTTCATCTCCTCTAGACCGTGAGCACTGCATCACAGGGGTCCTAATTTATGTTATGCTTCATTTTATACTCATGCCTGGCCCTGAACATAGAGTGAGTAAATGTTTCACAAACACATCAAATGTGATTTTTTTCCATGATTCATTTCTAGCAGGAAGAGAAGAATTTTAGTATCTTGGCCTGTGTGTGAACTATTGATTTATTTTTGAAAAAAAAAAAAAAGACTCTCAGCAGCAGATCTTTAATAAATTATTATGAACATAAAGTCTAAAGCACTTAAACAGTTTCCCTTGTATGGATGTTTTCCTTGCCTGCAGACTTTTTTAAAGAGGTATACACATTTTGTTCTAGATGTAACAGAATAGAACAGAACCCTAATATACTTTGGCCGCCTCATGCAAAGAGCCGATTCATTGGGAAAGACCCTGATGATGGGAAAGATTGAAGGCCAAAGGAGAAGAGGGTAGCAGAGAGTGAGATGGTTAGATAGCATTACCAGTTCAATGGACATGAATTTGAGCAAACTCTGGAAGATATTGGAGGACAGAGGAGTCTGGCAGGCTAATGTACACGGGGTTGCAAAGAGTCAGACACGATTTAGCAACTGAACAACAACAACAGAGACGAAGCCCTCCCCCAGGTCCACTGATCCCCAGGCCCTTCAATCCCGATGCCGACAGAAGGTGTACCTATATAAGAGTGCCAGCATCCATAAAACAACTACAGCAACAACAGCAAGCAAATTTCAAGGACTTGCATGTCAGGCCCTGAGTGGTGCTTTATCTGCACTTCAGCATTTAACCAGCCCACTGCCTTACAGCTCGTAATGGCTCACTACAGGGTGCTCACATTAAACCGGCTGTGTGTATGACGGTGTTTCCACAGCAGGTGAGTATTTGAATCAGTGGACTCAATAGAACTGTCCTCCTCAGAATGGGTGGGCACCATCCAGTCCAGTCCACTGAGAGCCTGGCTGGAACGAAAGATGGAGGAACAGGGAAGACATTCATTTCCTGCCTGCCTACTTGAGCTGGGACATCAGACTTCTGACCTTGGACTAGGATTTACGCCATCGGCTCTCCCGGTTCACAGGACTTCAAACTCGGGCTGGAATTACACCACCCACTTTCCTGGGTCTCCAGCCTGAAGACAGTGGCAGATCACAGGACTTCTCAACCTCTGCAGTTATGTGAGCCAGTTCCTCATAGTAAATCTTCTCTCTCCATTGATAGATAGATAGGTAAGATGGGCAGATACATGATAAATAGGAGAGATAGATAGATAGATGTCTATGTGTTAGTCACTCAGTCGTGTCCGACTCTTTGTGATCCCCTGGACTGGAACCCACCAGGCTCCTATACCCAACAGGATTCTCCAGGCAAGAATATCGGAGCAGGTTTCCATGCCCTCCTCCAGGGAATCTTCCTGACCCAGGGATCGAACTCACGTCTCTTATGTCTCCTGCATTGGCAGGTGGGTTCTTTACCACTAGCACCACCTGGGAAGCCCAGATAGATAGATAGACAGATAGCTATAGATAAATATGGCTTCCCTGATAGCTGAGCTGGTAAAGAATCCTCCTGCAATGCAGGAGACCCCGGTTTGATTCCTGGGTCGGGAAGATCCCCTGGAGAAGGGATACATTACCCACTCCAGTAATTTTGGACTTCCCTGGTGGCTCAGCTGGTAAACATTCTGCCTGCAATGTGGGATACCTGGGTTTGATCCCTGGCTTGGGAAGATCACCCAGAGGAGAGCATGGCAACCCACTCCAGTATTCTTGCTGGAGAATCCCCATGGACAGAGGAGCCTGGTGGGCTACAGTCCATGGGGGTGCAAAGAGTTGGACACGGACTAAGCCACAGCACATAGATAAATACAGATGAGGTAGAGACAATATAGCATCCACCTGTTTGCATACATATAAAGAGAGCATATATAGATGTATATAATATTGAGAATACTGGAAAATATATATTATATATATATAATACTGGCAAATATATATATATATATACAGGGCATGGCAACCCACTCTAGTATTCTTGCTTGGAAAACCCGTGGACAGAGGAACCTGGTGGACTGCAGTCCATAGGGTCACAAAGAGTCAGATACAACTGAGTGACTGAGCACACATATGTGCTCGAGTGCGCACACACACACACACACACACACTGGACCACCCTCCACTCCAGAGGGCCCTACATATCCAAGGAATATATATATTCTACCCAAAGACGTTGTTCCTACTTATCTAAACAGGAAATGAAGCTCATGAGACCCAGAGATGCAGGTTGCCAGCCCAAGGTCGTGCCTTTGCGAGGCAGAGTTAAGGCAGAGCGACACGTGCCCTGCTCTGTCCCTCGCCCAACACGTCATGAACCAGGGCCTCCTGCCTCCCCATCCTACCGTTCCCGCTTCACCAGGAAATGTCTTCTCTCCCCACCTCCCCTAGTACAAGACCCTAATTGAAACTGCCCTTGACTGACCCCAGCTGACTTTGCCTCAGTTCGATTCTCTCCTGTGCTGGCCACCCACTCCAGCATCTCAGTGCCTCAGCCAGGGTCCTGTAAGAAAGCAAGCCCCCTGATGATCAACTGCAAACACAAACGTAGGTTTACAACCCCACATTTACACTGTAGAAGTAGGGGGAAATTTTGCGGGTCCTTATTGGAGAAGGAATGGCACCCCAGTCCAGTACTCTTGCCTCGCAAATCCCATGGACGGAGGAGCCTGGTAGGCTGCAGTCCATGGGGTCCCTAGGAGTCGGACACGACTTCACTTTCACTTTTCACTTTTCACTTTCATGCATTGGAGAGGGAAATGGCAACCCACTCCAGTGTTCTTGCCTGGAGAATCCCAGGGACGGGGGAGCCTGGTGGGCTGCCATCTCTGGGGTCGCACAGAGTCAGACATGACTGAAGCGACTTAGCAGCAGCAGCAGCAGCATGGCTATTATTCAGGTTTGATAAACCTAAACATGCTGGAATATGGAGGAAAACAAAGAAAAATTTTTTTAGCTTGCTCTCTCTGAGATAGCAATAAGCACATTCAGAGCAGTTAAATCCTCTCCAGTGATCTATTTTGTGATGATTTTACAAGCACCCCACTTGATAATTAATCCTCAGGTTAACATAAAGGGGCAGATATGAAAGTTGAGTGCTTCCTAGAATGAGGAGCTTTGAGAAGATGAGAGTTGCTTTCATTTTGTGTTGGCAAAATGTCCCTGTGCTTTTCTCACATATTTGGAGGTCTTCAAAGGTCTTAAAATTTGTAGAATGCGTAGGGTGGATCCACTCTGAGATCTGCCTCTTGCTTTGACCTGGTAAGTGAAGCCACCGTCTGCTCTGCCTCAAGAAAGAGAAGGAAGTACAGACAGTCTGGGTTTTCCTATGGGGGTTCCCTGGCTCTGCTATTATTAATTTTTAAGTCTCCAGCTTGGAAAATGTCAGGGCAAAGCAAAGTGAATCCTGCTTCTTTGGAAATGAGAGGTTAACTATATGCATCAAGATCAACGGGTACATTTCTCAAATAATGTTTGATGAGGTACTGCTCCGTGGTGGGGTGCCAGGCGGGCACAGCAAATAACCGCTCTGCAAGTTCACCTCCTGTATCCCTTACAGGGGCTCCTTCCCATCCTGCTGCATTCTCAGGCTCACCTTTCCTGACTCCCCCATCACTTCCAAGAGCTGGACAGGGCACGATACCGAGCAAACGCAAATGCCTAAGAGACAGATGTCTCACTGAGTAAAAGTGAGCACTATGTTTTACCAGATAGAGAACAAATCAGTGACCTGATTTGCTTTTCCACTTTAGAGAAGAAAAGCAGGGGAGGGAGGGGAATAGCGTACTGTGTAAATGCAGCCACAGCCTGAAAATGACAGGTTGGAACATTCCAGGCCAGCTCACTGCATCAGGAACAGCCTCCACCCTACCCGGCCTCTGGAGCCTGCCAGAAGGTGCCTGCAAGACCGTGCAGCTTTGTTTGAAGGTAGGAGTCACACAGCGGTCCCTAAGGCCCATCTCAGAAAAAGCAGCTCCTGTCCATAGCAAGAAACTTTCTGTGATTTTTAAAAATAGAAAAAGAAAATCAGTTAATTCTGTGACCTTGTGAAACAAAAGGAAATGTTACCTACTCTCCCCTTTTCTTCTCATCCTTTCTTAAAGGGAAGAATTTTGTCAAATATTTTAAAGCCATAGGAGGGCTAACTCAATGACCATTGTATTCAAAGTTCAGAGAGGCCAAAGGTCATTTCCGTGATGAACCTCGGCCCTCACAACAGAAGAAGTCAAGATATCAAATTAACAAAGACTTAGAGAAAGAAAATGAATTAAGACAGTCTAGAATTTTGGTAGTTAAACTTTCCATTAAATGCAAAAGTGAAATAAAGGTATTTTGAGTCATTCAAGGCCTTAGAAGGTTTCTAACACAAAGACTCACTTTGAAAATACTTTTTAAGAGGAATAGTGCGGCAAAAAGAGAAAATAAATTCTAGAAGAGTGCTATATACAAGGAAGAAAAAGTAAATATACCAACAAATTTTATTTTCTAAATAACTGACGACCCAAATACATACATATTTATGTATGTATGTATACGTGTATACCTTGAACTAAAGATCGATGCTATCATAGGGGTGGACAGGGAGGGCCAGACCAGAGTGAAGTGAGACTATGACAATGTATTGCTTTGTTTGTAAAGATAAATGCAGCTTTAATGATCAGAGGTAACCACAAGGAAACTAAAACTACAACTTTAAAAATCTGTAAAATAGAATTCAACATATGTATTAGAAAGCAGGATGGGAGGGAAAAAAAGATAAAAGGTATGCAAAACCAAAACAGAAAACAAGATAAAGCAACAAATCCTAATATAATAATAACTACAATTGAAGTTAGACAATGTGATTGAAATATCCTCAGGTTGCATTTTGAAAACTATCCAGCAAAAGATAAGATATTTGTTGCCTATAACAGATTTATTCAAAACAAAAGTTCATGGAGAAATCACGTAGAAGAAATATTTTGCACCACTTGGCAAAAAGGACAAGAAAAATTTTATCTGAGCTATTGCAATAGAGGAGAGAGACTCCACTGTTGAACTGAGCTCAACTCCAAAGGCAGCAAAGACAGCTGAAGCGTTACAGCCAGAAAGAAGAGCGAAGGAGTCAATAGATGGAAAATCACTAGGAAGAACCTAGCAAGACAATAAGGGTGGGGAAATTTTTGCAAAACTGGCTTAATAGGATTCTGCTAAAGGCAGGTGAAGGACTTGGATATCAAGGATGCAGGATGAAGAATTTGATCAGACATGAAGGATGGGGAGGTTCTCCCTAAACTCACTTATAAAGATTTTTAGCTGAAACTGGACTCTGAAGGCCAAGGTCAAACTCTAGACTATTAGGAGGAGGCTGGATGGCATCACTGACTCGATGGACGTGAGTCTCAGTGAATTCCGGAAGTTGGTGATGGACAGGGAGGCCTGGTGTGCTGCGATTCATGGGGTCGCAAAGAGTTGGACACGACTGAGCGACTGATCTGATCTGATCTGAACAAAAATTTGGTCAAAGTGGGAGTCTGCCAGATGAAAATAAAGAAATGGAAAAATAAGAACCCCCCAAAACCTTAATATCAGACTAAATAGAATGTAAGGTAAAAAGAATCATAAGGAAAAAAGACCTATGATGTATACTGGTAGAAGCAACACTAGATCAAGAAACTATAATAATCATGAACATAACGCTCTAAATAACACAGTATCAATGTACATGAAGCATAAAAGATAAACCACAGGGAGAAGTAAATAAATCAATGATTATATCTGGAGATTTTCTAATACTTCCTTCTCAGAAAAAGATAAAGCAAAGAAAAAGTCATGTTGAAGAACTATATGTGTGTATATGTTTGTTGATATATATGAAATATTAGCAAAAATTTACAATGTACAGGCCACAACAGAAGTTTCATACAGATTTAGTTTCTGGCTATAAAGCAATAAAATTAGAAATCAACATCGTATGTCTGAAAACTAATAAAGAAGAAATAAAAATGGAAAGTTGAAGACACTTGGAACTGGTTAAAAAGAGAGCACTACAGGAAGCATTCATTGCCAAAACCGACAACAAACATCACGCTTTTTGAGAACATCTGACATGTGTCATTTGAGAACAGGAAAAAGTGCACATTTTACCACAACTGTACAACATAGTACTGGAGGTCTCCACCAATTCAACTACGCAAGAAAAAGAAGTAAAGAAAAAATAGAAAACATTGGAGATGAAAGGGCACAACAATTATTATTCGTGAATGATAAGATCATTCGTGTAGATTATTCATATAGATGTAACAATTCAAGGTTTATGGATAAAAGATCAACATATTAAAATAAGTAGCATTTCCCTTTATTAGCAATAACTAACAAGAAAATACAATATGAAATGAGATAATCTACACAATAGCTGCTGCTGCTGCTACCGCAGCTAAGTCGCTTCAGTCGTGTCCGACTCTGTGCGACCCC
The DNA here is from genome assembly GCF_002263795.3 of Bos taurus. Taxonomy (NCBI): domain Eukaryota; kingdom Metazoa; phylum Chordata; class Mammalia; order Artiodactyla; family Bovidae; genus Bos; species Bos taurus. The sequence goes on from NC_037348.1 coordinate 15,978,095, forward strand.
GGAGACGGCAGCCCACCAGGTTCCCCGTCCCTGGGATTCTCCAGGCAAGAACACTGGAGTGGGTTGCCATTTCCTTCTCCAATGCAGGAAAGTGAAAAGTGAAAGTGAAGTCGCTCAGTCGTGTCCGACTCTTCATGACCTCATGGACTGCAGCCTACCAGGCTCTTCCGTCCATGGGATTTTCCAGGCAAGAGTACTGGAGTGGGGTGCCATTGCCTTCTCCTATAAAAATCTAAAAAACTCTCAAGGAGTTATTCTAAAAATGAGTCTATAAGGCCTGTATGGGAAAACCTAAAATTTGACCCCAAAAATTTTAAAAGTCCTGAATATATGGAGAGATTTATCATACTCCTATAATGACATTACAACAGCATATATAAATGGGGCATTTTATTAGAATCACAACGTGTTGGTGAGTTAATTTGGAGAAAACTGACTTCTTTATAAAGTCAGAAGCACTGAAATGCATATAAACATGTATGGATATATGTGTTCATGTGCTCAGTTGCGTCTGATTCTATGACCCCAAGGACTATAGTCTGCCAGGCTCCTCTGTTCATGGAATTTTCCAGGCAAGAATACTGGAGCAAGTTGCCATTTCCTCCTCCAGAGGATCTTTCCAACCAAGTGATCAAACCTGCGTCTCCTGCATTGGCAGGCAGATTCTGCCAACTCTACACACACACACAGTCACACAAGGGTTTCCTTGGTGGCTCAGATGGTAAGGAACCCTCTGTGATACAGGAGACTCAGCTTTGATCCCTGGGTGGATCCCTGGAGAAGGTAATGTCTACCCACTCCAGTATTCTTGCCTGGAGAATTCCATAGACAGAAGAGCCTGGCGGGCTACATTCCATTGGGTCACAAAGAGTCAGGCACAACCGAGAGACTAACACTTTCAACACTTCCTAAAAATAGCACTAATTGAAAAGCAAGAAACAAAACAAAACTACGGTGTAAAGTCATCCATGTTTGGTGCATATAAATATATATATATAAAACAATACATTTCAAAAACATACATAAATGGACTTAAACACGTTGGAGTAAATCCCTCTGGGAAGAGGTAAATAAGGATGGAGCTAGGAAAAAATGTAAATGACTAAATAAACACGAAACACAGAGCACCTTTCCAAGGACCAATCACAACAGTGTGCCATAAATTAAATATGGTCCAAAAACCGAAGAGAGGTGAGAAAAAGGCATTTTCAGATAAAAAGGAAAGCTAACGTAACTCTTGCCTGGAAAATCCCATGGACAGAGGAGCCTGGTAGGCTGCAGTCCATGGGGTCGCTAAGAGTCGGACACGACTGAGCGACTTCCCTTTCACTTTTCATTTTCATGCATTGGAGAAGGAAATGGCAACCCACTCCAGTGTTCTTGCCTGGAGAATCCCAGGGACGGGGGAGCCTGGTGGGCTGCCATCTATGGGGTCGCACAGAGTTGGACATGACTAAAGTGACTTAGCAGCAGCAGCAGCAACATAGGGAAAACAGTGCAGATAAACCAGAGCTTAGTATCAGAATCTATCAAATCATGGGAACAAAAAGCAAGACAACCTGGAATATATGATGGGTCAGAGAAATAAGGTGCTTCTATGGTGGTAAACTGACTCGATGGACGTGAGTCTCGGTGAACCCCGGGAGTTGGTGATGGACAGGGAGGCCTGGCGTGCTGCGATTCATGGGGTCGCAAAGAGTCAGACACGACTGAGCGACTGATCTGATCTGATCTGATGGTGGTAAAGAACCTGCCTGCAGTGCAGGAGACCTGGGTTCCATCCCTGGGTCAGGAAGATCCCCTGGAGAAGGAAATGGCAATCCATTCCAATATTCATGCCTGGAGAATACAGACAGAAGAGCCTGGTGGACCACAGTCCGTGGGGACACAAAGAGTCAGACAGGACTGAGTGACTTTCACTTTCATAGAAGTAAAAGCTTTCAAAACAAATTTAGTTTTTCAAAAAGTCTTTAAATAACTTTCACTATTCAGGCCACACATTCATGTTCAAAGGAATTTGGCTTCCAAATTCTCTGGGTTCAAGAAGTTAACGCACACACTGAGTTGACAGACTTCTTCCTGGTATCTCTCTTGGCCTCTGTAAAAGGTAGGTTGTAAATCTTTAATAAATTTGTCTCTGATGGGTCTCTATAGTTATTCATTTTAAAATGAGGCAAGTATAGGAAAACTTACTGACAAAATAACTAAATGAAAGCTAATATGTAGTCTTAATAAAATATGTTAAGCTTTCTCTGAGCCACTTGGGAAGCCCCTTTCAACCCCAAATGTATTAGTAATTTGTATTTGAATATTTTATGAGTATAAAATGACTTAATTACTATTGTTTATTATGGTATTAAAGCTTTAAAATTAAACCAAAATATACTAAATCAAACTGAGTTTAACTTTCAAAACTGTGGTTCAGTTCTTCTTAAAAGCTCTAACACACCAGTCTGAAAAGAAATATAGTCAGTGTTTTGCCAAATGAAAATTCACAAATTCCAAGTGCTACTTGAAAGTGAAAGTGAAAGTCACTCAGTCGTGTCCGGCTTTTTGCAACCCCTTGGACTATACAGTCCATGGAATTCTCCAGGCCAGAATATTGGACTGGGTAGCCTTTCCCTTCTCCGGGGGATCTTCCCAAATCAGAGATCGAATCCAGGTCTCCCACATTGCAAGCAGATTCTTTACCAGCTGAGTCACAAGGGAAGTCCAAGAATACTGGAGTGGGTAACCTATCCCTTCTCCAGTGGGTCTTCCTGACCCAGGAATTGAACTGGGGTCTCCTGCATTGCAGGTGGGCTCTTTACCAACTGAGTTATCAGGGAAGCCCCTAAGTGCTACTTCCTAGAAGATAAAAACAGAAAATTATTGAACTAGTTATAATTTACATTCAGTAAAACTTAGACAAAATCCACTTATCTTTGCGGTAAGAAGAAATTTGTATTTGTTGCCACAGAAAAAAAATTGAAAAAAAAAAAAAACGATTTCAGGATTATCACTATTTTTCTAGGTATCAAACCAATGTCTGTTAACAGATGGTACCCTACAAGCCACATGAAAATTTACTTTAAATAAATACTGTGAGGTATTTTTAAATACTGGATTACATATGAGAATGAGATGCCTTCTAGAAAACAAACCCAAGGTCACTGATTTCATAAGCCGAAGCACTTTTTCAGCACCTTGGACAGTGACCTTTACCTGCGGTTTTCCGATGATCCTGGGGCATGCTCTACTCTGCTGTCAGGTAAAGAACTATTGATTAAATGTGAGACTCTGAAATTCATCTCTTATGGAGAAACATTTAAGAGCATTATAGAATTCATTTTACCCATGCAATAAATCTACTGAGAAATGATAAGGAAGAACCCACTTGCAAATATGGAGAAATATTTCCTCAAGCAGTCACATCAGATATATTATTAACCTCCAACAATATGCCACAAAACGTAATGCTGGTAGATTTTTCAATGCAGTGTTCATGCATCCAGGGATGGATGCTTGGGAAATGTTAGTGCCTGTCAGTTTTTCTTAAAAGCATGTTGTGTGCGTGACTCAGGCCTTCTCCAGCACTCATTAGAAGAACAGAATGTGTTCAAGCAATCATCTTTCTAGTGCAAAAAAAAAAAAAAACAGTGTAGTTTTAAAAGATAAACAAGCTCCTCCAAATAAATCTCTTCTGTGTATTCGACTGGTATGTCATGCTTCCAAGTTAATTGCCTAAAAAAGACTTGAATCTCCTCTCATTTTTTAAGGTTTATTAAGCATCTAGATTGGAGAAGGCAATGGCAACCCACTCCAGTACTCTTGCCTGGAAAATCCCATGGACGGAGGGGCCTGGTGGGCTGCAGTCCATGGGGTCGAAAAGAGTCAGACATGACTGAGCAACTTCACTTTCACTTTTCACTTTCACGCATTGGAGAAGGAAATGGCAACCCACTCCAGTGTTCTTGCCTGGAGAATCCCAGGGACAGGGGAGTCTGGTGGGCTGCCGTCTCTGGGGTCGCACAGAGTCGGACACGACTGAAGCGACTTAGCAGCAGCAGCAGCAGCAAGCATCTAGAATCTTTTCACGTTTCTACAGCTTGTTCAGTAACTCCAGGGGTAGGTATGATTACCTCCTCTTAAAAATCAGAAAACCAAGCCTCAAAGAGGTCAAATGCCTTAAAGGACACACAACAAGCAAATTGTGGAGCTGGTCTTTGAAATTAGCTTTGACCAATTCCATGTTTATAGTTATGCTTTTCCTATCGTTCATAATGCTGCCCCACTAAAAAGTTTTACATATACTATTTGCTCTGTGGCTTATCTCACTTACAGACAAACATAAAGAAATAAATTTAAATTCCATCATTAGTCTTATTTACATAAAAGAAAACACATTTATGACAGTGATCTGACAAATAGGTCTCCTAAGGATCTGTTGTTACCAGCTTTGGATGTAAAAGAAATCAGTCCTTGCCTTTGTCATTCCCCGTCTCACTAATAAATAGCCAGACTGGCCACAGCCTAATTTTTTTAGAAGAAAATAAGTGGGTAATTCCATACTAACACCCACACCTTTGTTCAAAGAAGGAAAAATACCACAGTGTAATAATCCCTTATAAACAATCTTCTTCTTTATGATGATAAACAGAGAAGGAGCAGAAGTCCAAACACAGCCTCAGACAGGCAGCAGTCCATCAAAAGAGGGGTCTAGTCCCACCCCACTGGGGTGTCAGGATACACTGATAATAAAGCACCAGTCAGCCTCATGTTTGATGGACTAGTGCTGAGTGTGTGATTCAGAGACAGGCCACAGCCACGTGACCTCGGGCAAGTTACTTTACCCCTGAGCTTTAAGTTTCTTCACCTGGAAAAAAAGAGATAATGAGAACTATGTTGCAGCGTATTCTGAGAGTTCAATGAATCCCTGAGTCCAGGGTAAGCTGAACAAATGCTAGCCATTATCATCACCCTAATCATCATATTTCTTTTCCGGTTCAGCAGTTTGACCTTCGAAAGTGCTCAGTACAATTTTCCTCAGGAAACCTCAAAGGACACTGACTTGTGGGCATGAAGGGCAGAAATGTCCGTGTTCCATTCTACTTATTCTCGTGTGTTTTTCTGGAGAAAATCAGAATATTTTCTCAAATAGTTATGAGCTTTGGACCAACAAGAGCAAGATGCTTACCGTCAATGGACTAGAGAGAGTTGCATAGCTTAAAGGCTAAGCATTCCCCCCTGTTTAAGTGAAAGAAAGGAAAATATCATCCATATCATGGATGCAAAAGAACTACCTGCAAAAATTCAAGATTGCAAACAGATACACATCCACAAATGTGCTGCACATCTTTATAAATTAGAAATCAAAGTAATTTTTTCTCAAACATCTTTTAGTTGATATTCAACTTAATGGACAGAACATATGTTTCAGAAGGAAGCTCCAGTGACAGGATAAAATGATTCCCAATATCATACCTCTTTAAAAATGAAAGAAACCTTTAGAGATATTTGCCTGTTAAGCATTTTTATTGGAATACAGTTGATTTATAAATACTTATCTTAACTGAAGTAGATGCATAACAATTTTATTATACTAACATTAATCAACCAAGAATATATGCAGATTCTGTCATGTACATTTATGCCAAAGAGTCTGAGAAATCTCAAAACACTGTGGTAACATTTTGACTTAGAGTTCTTAAGCAAACATTTGAGGAGACAAAGGGCAGTTGCTTCTGACTGTTTGAATTCTGAATACAGTAGTGAAGGTCAGATACAAAGTTGGATGCCAATGATAAAATGAAGCATATGGCTTTGAAGTAACAGATAAGTCGTGAGTAGGCACTTTCAAGCTCACAAAAGAAGAAGCAGCTGACTAGCAGTGGAAAAAAACAAGGTAAAGAAGAAATAAATTGTGGAATAGAAAGTACTGGGTGATGAATCAGAAGGCAGTATAGCTTCCAATAGCAGGACCTTGGGAAAGATGCTAAGAAAAAGGGACAATTTAAAGAGCATAACCAGAGCCAAGAAGTAACTGGTATCTGTCTGTGAACTCTCACAACATCAGACATCCACTTGTGATGCCCAAATGAGGCATTCATAGGTAGCGTTTATTGGAAAGGTACTGTGTGCTAAGCATTTTACAAGCATTCTCTAATCCTAGGAGGTAGGAACCAATATCATTCCCATTTTTCAGATGAGAAAACTAAAGCTCTGAGAAATTAAGTGACTTGACTAAGGACGTGCCGCAAATCAGTGGTACCCAGATATGACCCCGGAAATGAAACTCGAGTCCATGCTTTTAACTTCAAAATTATATTTCTGGATCAACAATGGAGTACATTTCTTGAAAGTTAAAAAATTCATACAGTTCAACCTAATGAAATGAAGGAGAACAGGAGTGTGATGGGAGAGGGTTGAGAGGGAGAGGATAGATGTATACTTATGGCTGAAACCAACGCAACATTGTTAAGCAATTATCCTCCAGTTAAAATTTTTAAATAATAATAAATTTTAAAAGAAAGAATTCCACCTGCAACCTCTCTTCCTTTGATAATAAAATCTCATTATATTATGACTGATTCAAGTTCTCACCAAGTCATACCTTGGTTAGAATGGACATCACAGGAGAGTCTCAGAGCCTTGCAAATGAGAATTTCATAGCATCAGGAACCTTCTTAAGCTAGGTAGTGTTTTCTCCTGTTCCTCTTTATACATACAAAAGAACACTACTTCTTACTAAAGTTTAAAAAATTTTTTTATTTCAGCTCATTGTCTTTAAATAATGACTTACCCAATTAACCAACTAGGTAACAGTGAACAAATGGAATACTCAGTTTGATGACCATCGTGAAGCTGTCACTTCCTTGAGTAAAGGAGTTATCAGATGTCACTCCTTTCATGTGAGAGTCATGATTGAACCTGTGTTGGATTATCTGTAAATTAATGTAGAAAACTTCGCAGCATTTGGTCTTTTAGAAGGAGAAACACTTTAGTTCAAGCTAGACTGTATGTCTCTGCAATCTATATCTAGATATGATAGATAGACACATATATATAGATATATAAATACATACATACAAGGGCTCAGTCACTTCAGTCATGTCTGATTTTTTGTGACCCCAAGAACCATAGCCCACCAGGCTCCTCTGTCCATGGGATTGTCCCTGCAAGAATATTGGAGTGGGTTGTCATGCCCTCCTCCAGGGGATCTTCCCAACCCAGGAATAGAACCCACATCTCCTATGTCTCCTGCATTGGAGGCAGATTCTTGACCACTGAGCCACCAGGGAAGACCCAGATACATACATACCATACAGTTAAATAGTGGTAATCAGGAAATTTAAGATATGGGTGAATAAAGGAAGAGATTGGCTGGAAGACTAGAAGGACATGACCATTGCTTTTTAAAATTTGTTTTCATTTCTTTTTACTTATCCAGCAGACTGGAGCCACCACAGACTCCACCACAGACTGGAGTCAACACAAGGGGAAGGACTAGAAGAAAGAATTTCTAGAGGAAGATAATTCCTCAGTGTAAGTATTTTTAAGAGCTTAATTCTAAAAATAAAGAGAGAAAATGGACCCTTGGAAATCTGTGCTTTTTCTTCTTTGATTTTGAAATACTTAGACATCTCAGATGTAAGGTAATCTATCTGTGTCTATCTTTCTAGAACCACATTATCACTGGCCTTCTGATTTAAATCGTATCCAAATGAAAAACTTGCTGACACTGCAAAATAAATTCAAGTGGGAGAAACAGGCCTTGTATGAAACAGAATAGGAATGTTTTTCCTATGATTAATTCAAAGCAAGGATCAATTCAACAGGGAGTGCTTTCCTTTTTAGAAACCTCGCAAGGCCCGGTGTGTGACCGTCCCTCTACCTGCCACTGTGATGGGGGCCTGCAGTGAATGAAGGGCTTGCTTGTGGTGTTTGGCACTGGTGCACAGTAAGTGCTCAACTAATATTTGTTGAATGCACAAACAACTGATTAACCAAATAAAACGTGCCTCAAAAACCTAAACAACTAGAAGCTCCGATTTCAAGAGTCTGAAATGAGATCCTAAATGTAAGTATCAATCCAGTGATGATGATACTCTTCAGCCCCAGGTTGTGAACGCGATCACCCCAGAGGCCAATCAGCTGTGGCCATTCTGAGCCACCACTCTGTGCCCTGTGCCCAGCCAGCCATCCTGCCAATGCATGCCACTGACCGCAGGGGCATCCAGGATGGGTCACTGTGGAGTCAGAGCTGGACAGATAATTCCAAGGGCATGTTTTTGTGGCAGAGGTCATGAGGACCTCTTTGGGTCCCTCATTTCATTTGAAGTTTCTTGTCCATACCATCTTTTGAAATCCCATTCATAAAGGAAAAAAAAAAAAAATCCACAACTCTGCCAGATATTAGTAACCACAAATCAAGCTCAAAAGCACATAGAAATGTCAAGTTTGGAAACTGCTATGGAGAATTATCATTCATATGTATGTCCATGGGCTCAAAGAGTCGTCCGATCAATTCACAGTTACTCTGAACAGCCTCTATGGAGCACCTCTGTGCCAGGCACGATGACAAGGCTGAAGAGACTGCAGACCCTGTCCTCGTGAAGTACATATTCTAGGGGAGAGATAGACACTGCAAATATATAATCCTATAGAAGCAAAGGAGAAGGTGCCGGGAGCCAGTGAGGCATTCCACTCGTGACAAAGGTCATGAGGAAGGAGGCTCGGCATACGCAAAGGCGGGATCGAGCCTCAGGAGTCCCCCTGGATATTCTCGAGCATCTACCCCCAAAAAACCAGAGTCTGCCTACTTTATTGCTTTGTGCTCTCACCTCTGACTTTACTGGGGGCTGTCCCCCACCACCATCTCGCTCTCTCTGTCAAAGAGTTAACTTACAGCTCCAATTAATAAAGTTCCTGGGCAATTAGGAGTGTTTAAATCCAAACACCTCAGATAGCTCTCTACCTCGCCTGACAAGCTTACCCAGTCTCCTACAGCTATGCATACGATTGTTTACAGTCTCCCAGCCTCGAGAGGCACGGGAAGCTTAAGATATTCAAATAGCTTAGAGCCTCTCAAAGAGTTAGAAACTGTCAGAATAAAGTAGTAAAGGATTTCATTGATGAGCCAATGCTTGCTGCCAAGTTTCCACATCCCCTGAATTGTATCCTTGAATATGTATTAATATAGTTGGTATGTAGAAAAAATAAGTAGTGGCCTTGGTGTTAGCAACTTTAGACCCTTAAGGCAATAATTCTTTCCTTTGTTGTAAACTCATGACACCTCTGCCCTATAGGAATGCAATTTTATCTAACACCTTTGGAAGATGGCACCAAACCTTAAAATAATTACTCTTAGAGAAAATAAGTCTTACAGTTGATAAACCTTTGTCAAGAGTCATAAAATGTTAATAGGCCTTCTGGCCAGAAGATGATGTAAATCACCTAAACCATTTGTATACGATAAATTTGCAGGAAAGAAACCCTAGTTTTTGATAAGGATCAAAGACTGCTGACTTTGAAGCCCCTATTATCCTCTATGTGTAACTTAGGGTATAAAAGCCCCTGTTGAAAATAAAGCTCCGGGCCTTGCTCACCAAAGCTTGGTCTCCCCATGTCATTTTTCTCCTTAATTTCCAGCTGAGTCTCCATCTGGAGCGCGGAGGTCCTCTGCGACCATTTATTTGCCTGGGCTTCTAAGACCCACTCGAGAAGGTGTCTAAGGTGGGGTACCTTCTGCTATTCGAGAGGGCGCCTGCGGCCTCCGTGGTCAGAGCTAACCTGGTGTCACAGGTTATATTGATTTTCCACGTAAACCAAGCTACTCAGCCTCTTTTCTCCACTGAATTTTCCTACTGAGCTATCCTCATTCTATTACTCTTTATATCTTTGATAAATATTTAAATAAATAGGTTGCCGACACCGTCTCCCCTTCGAATACCCTGGATCAGCCGCGGTGGACCCCGGCAAGAAGGGACTTCCTTCTCCTGGTGGTCCAGTGGTTGAGACTTCATCTTCTAATACAGGGGGTGCGGGTTCAGTCCCTGATCAGGGAGTTCCACATGCCTCAGGGCCGAAAACCAAAACATAAAACAGAAGCAACATTGTAACAAATTCAATAAAGACTTTTTTTAAAAGGCAAAGGAGATCATTTACAAATCATTTGGAAATGGAGATCAAAAAGGAGGAAAAAAAAAGAGATCAAAGCAAATCATTTGGAATATCTAACATGAGGACTTTACTGAGTTGGAGGAGATGGCCTTTGGGTAGGCTTTGGGTAAGGCTGAAGACTAACAAATAGCTATGATCACCATGTGATCCTGATCATACAAATCGAGATTACTTAGATAAGTTGGAGAAAGTCAGCCTTCACTTGAATTACCCAGACACCATGATTTTATTTTCTGTTGTGAACTACTGAAACATCAAGTGGGAAAAATCAGAGCAATTGACCAAACTATCAGCCAGAAAACATTTTTTGCCTTAATTATATAGACTCTTCAATAAAAGCAGTCTGATAACAACTGCATAAACAGCTCTTGGGTTCTCCACCTCAGTTAGTGCCTTTACATCCAGTTTTATGACCCAGCGTAAGATTTATGACTTGTTCTAGGTCAAAACTCGGGGGTAAATTTCTTCAAAACTCTTTGCACAACATGGTAGATTCCATCATAGGTTATTGCCTCACTAGTAGGATGTCAATGAGCCTTCCCCGCAGACTAAGCTCCACTGTTGGATCAGTTCCATTGTACTTCACAGCCGTTTTGCTATATAATTCCGTGGGCATTCATCAAGATGACAAAGGAAATGAATACTCCAGTCCCAAAGCTGTGTGGATGTCAGTGAGCAAACAGATCCAAGAAGTAAACAAGCCAGATCCACATTCACTTGTGATTAGCAGGAAAACAGAGGGGGAGGAAACTGACTATTTGCCAAGGACAGGATGGAACACAAATTGAATTTTCCTCCTGGCCTTTGAAAATGTTGACATTTTCATCTGCTCATCATTTCTGCGTGTCTTACATTCACAACTTGCTTCACACCCCAAATAACTGCCTGGGGCCAAAAAAAACTGCAATTGCATCAGGACTTATTTAACTGCTGGTCTTGTAAAGAAGTTACTGTGTCTACTGTCATCTTTTGTGAAGAGTCTAGAACACCTGACATTCACAACATTGTGAACTCATAATGCTTAAGAGAAATCTAAAGACTGCTGCTAAGTCGCTTCAGTCGTGTCCGACTCTGTGCGACCCCATAGACGGCAGCCCACCAGGCTCCGCCATCCCTGGGATTCTCCAGGCAAGAACACTGGCGTGGGTTGCCATTGCCTTCTCCAATGCATGAAAGTGAAAAGTGAAAGTGAAGTCACTCAGTCGTGTCCAACTCTTTGCGACCCCATGGACTGCAGCCTACCAGGCTCCCCTGTCCATGGGACCTTCCAGGCAAGAGTACTGGAGTGGGTTGCCATTGCCCTCTCCAAATCATGGCTCATTTATCTCTGTAGCCCCAGTACTTAACACAGAGCAGAGCAGTCTCAAAATCCCATTAACAAGAGGCCCACTAAAACCCTTGAGCAGGAAAGCAAAGTAGGAGGCAAACTGTGGTCTCCAGAGTCAGACAGATGTGATTTTGAATCTTGACCTCTGTTTCCTAGCCACATGGCCCTGGAAAAAAATGACTTATATTTTTTAAACCTTAGATTCCTCATCTATCAAGTGGAGATAAGCATCTCCAACATCACAGGGAGAAGGTAGAAAGCAAATTAGATGAGGCACATAAACATCAGCACTTACTAGGAAATAAGGAAATGTGTGCACTCCTTCCTTTACTAAAACGACCCAATGGATCAACTTGTAGCATGTCAATGGTGTGGAATTTCTCTTTTATCTTTACTAGTGGGGCAAGGTAATATGATGGAGTAGACTGTGTTCCATTTGATAGGACAAATAATTTCTTGGCAAGTTACTTTTTTCCAGACTTGCTTTATCCTTGCCAGAACAGCACACTATATATTCATGTCTGAAAAGTGATCCCAGATGGTGACAGAGATATAGGGCTGATAAAGAGGATGCGATCCAGCCATAGTCTCAGAGACCCTCCCCATCATCATTATCACCTTCTCTGATGCAATGAACGCAGAGAACTCCATAGTCATCCACCTGCCCTTGGCATCTCTTCTATGAATTACAGATGGAAAAGGTCTCCCAGAGGGAGACGACTGGGTCTGAAATCACCCTCACTCTGCTCAGGGTCTTTGACTCAAGCTGACTCCTACATTTGGGATGCCAGTTGGCTCAGATGTTTCAATGCTAAGAGACTGGTCCATCCAGTGACCTGAATCATCTAATGAGTTACATAGAAATGTCACAAATCTGGAGAATTATCTTAGAAGAAGCTTTTCTTCCACTATCCCTACAATCAGCTTCCTTTTGCCACCTGAATGAAAACACTCTCCACGGGCTGCTCCCTAAGGTATAAACTGCCTAAGCTAGCCAGCACTCTTAGGCATGAATAGTGAAAGTGAAAGTCGCTCAGTCATATCCAACTCTGCGACCCCATGGACTATACAGACCATGGAATTTTCCAGGCCAGAATACTGGAGTGGGTAGCCTTTCCCTTCTCCAGGGGATCTTCCCAACCCAGGGATTGAACCCAGGTCTCCTGCATTGCAGGTGGATTCTTTACCAGCTGAGCCACAAGGGAAGCCCAAAAATACTGGGTGGGTAGCCTATCCCTTCTCCAGCAGATCTTCCCAGCCCAGGAATCTCCTGCATTGCAGGTGGATTCTTTACTAACTGAGCTATCAGGGAAGCACTTTTAGGCATGCTGGATCCCATTTAGTGTTGAATATTATTTAATAAGCAAGGAGATCAAACCACTCAATCCTAAAGGAAATCAACCCTGAATATTCATCAGAAGGACTGATGCTGAAATTGAAGTTCTAACACTTTGACCACCTGATGCAAAGAACCGAATCGTTGGGAAAGACCCTGAAGCTGGGAAAGAATGGAGGGCAAGAAGAGAAGGGGGAGACAGAGGATGAGATGGTTGGATGGTTGCACCGATTCAATGGACATGACTTTGAGCAAACTCCAGAATATAGTGAAGGACAGGAAAGCCTGGTGTGATGCAGTCCATGGGGGTCACAAAGAGTCAGACCCAACTTAATGACTGAACAACATTATTTAATGAGAAGATAAAGGAAATTAGGATGTGGTGGTGAAGGGGGCTTATGCCATTAAGAGAATGTGATCTTTGGCTTAAAATTAAGTCATTTTCACCCAAAATTAAGTGATAGCACAGTATTCAACGTTCAGTTTCCCACTGGGAATGGAAATAAAATATAAAGAGTACCTACTACATGCCATCAGACAGTTAACACAACCATCATTGCGTAACTATAACACTGGTGTTTGCAAAGTTCAATTATTAACCCCAAAGAAACGTGAAGAACGCAAGTAACTTGCCTAAACCACAAAGATAGTGAAGCTGAGATTCAAAGCCAGGTTTCTCACCTCTCAAGTCTAACTTCCTTAATCACAGACTCTTCTATTGTTCAGTCTTTAGTCCAAATGTACCCTCTTCACAGAGACCCACAACCCACCACACCAACCAAAAAGTCTCCTTTCCCCAGAAAATAATTACTCCCGAGCACATTACCTTCTTTTTCCTTTCACAGAACTTATTACAATGTGGCAGCATCTTGGTATTGATTTGTTCACTTGTTGATTATCTGACTTCATTAGGAAAAAAATGACCCTTCAAAGGCAAGCTCTTACTCATCATCTCAGTATATTTGCCAGACATTAGTGATATATATAACCTTTATTATGAGCTACATACTGTCATCAGTGTGTGTGTGTGTGTGTGTGTGTTAGTCGCTCAGTCACGTCCGACTCTTTGTGACCCCATCAACTGTAGTCTGCCAGGCTCCTCTGTTCTTGGGATTTCCCAGACAAGAATATTGGAGTGGGTAGCCTTTCCCTTCTCCAGGAGATCTTTCCAACCCAGGGAGCGAACCCAGGTCTCCCACGTTGCAGGTAGAATCTTTACCGTCTGAGCCTCCAAGGAAGCCCATATTAATCCACTTAATCTTTTGAGGTGAAAATTCTTATTTTCCTCTTTATCTTATAGGTAGAAAACCAAGGTACAGAGAGGTTGAGCAGCTTGCACCGAGTCACACAGGTTAGCCATCTTGACTGACAGTCTCCAGAGTCTAAACTCTTAAGTGCTCTGCTCTCTGACTTCTATGTGTTACAGGAAGGATGGGAAACATCTTGGAGAGAGGCACGAAAGAGAGGCTCTGGAGAGCTTATTTATATCACCTGCCAGCATCCAGGCCCTTCTACCTGCTTATGCTTCCCATCCTTTCCCTCCATTCTGAAGACCCCACGTGCCAGAAGAAAAAAATGAAAAGACTCGCTGAGGATGAAAATGCTCTGTGAGGGGCTCGCTCAGGGGGACCAAGGGAGGCTGGCCACAGCATCTCCACCCTTGTGGCTCTTGTGCACAGCGTAACGCCTGGCACACAGGGCATCTGGAAAGGAACGGAGAAGGGGAACTCCCTCACTGGGAAGGGTTGAGAAGAGATTTCCTAAAAGAAAAAAAGAGGACATGCAGCTGTTTGCGCTCCGGACTCCTTCTGTCATATGAAGTGTAATTGACATATGATACAATTGCATCAATTTAATGCTGTGATACTAACGTAGCTTGATGCATTTTGACGTTTAACCACCACCAGAAATATGATATTTCTATCACCACCCCTCAAAGCTTTCTCACCACTGAAGACTTTTAAGCAAAAGAGTAACACAATCAGACTAGTGTATCAGAAAGACGATCCTGGGGCTTCCCTGGTGGTCCAATGGCTGAGACTCCACGCTCCCACTGCAGGGCGTCCAGGTTCCATCCCTGATCAGATCGGGGAACTAGATTCCACATGCTGCCACTAAGACACGATGAAGCCAAATAAATTTGTTAAATAAATAACTAAATACTTAAAAAAAAAAAAAAAGACAATCCTACAGTGGGTGCAGACAGCAGGTGGATTAAAAAGGCAATGGTATCATTAAAACCCAGTCATTTTAGCTTCTGATCCTTGGAGCAAGATAGATTCACTGATAGGCAGCTACTTGAAAACACTCCCTGGAAGTGTTAATTCACAGATTTTGCTAAAATGCCAAAAGAAAAGAGAGGGCCAAACGACAGAAGTGGTCTGTGTGGGTTAAGCACAGAGCTTTTCCTGAGAGCAAGAGATTGTTGCCCGATCAATAAAGCCGCAGCATTCCGTACGCATCACGAGGAGAGATGATGGCCATTTAAGCTGAGTCTGAGTGTTTTATGACTTTGGGCACAGCCTCAGAGTCCCATTCCAACCAACTGCTCTGAGAAAATTAGCTGCCAACTTGACACACGACCGGCAGACCAGGCGAGGGTAGTATTTGACATAAACTGCAGTCTAGCGCTCAGAGTGACTGCAGAGGCAGGAAGGCAGCCTGGCCAGGATGTTCAGGACCACACTGACACCAGCCTGGTACTCCCACCAGCTCAAAAGACCAAACACACCCAAACTGTCTGAGCTCAGACCTGAAGATGGGAAGTTCATCGCATGGACTGCTGACTATATACACGTGCTAAGTCACTTCAGTCATGACACTCTGACTCTTTGGGACTTCATGGACTGTAGCCCCCCAGGCTCCTCTGTCCATGGGATTTCCCAGGCAAGAATACTGGAGGGGGTTGCCATTTCCTTCTCAAGGGGATCTTCCCAACCTAGGGATATAGGCACATATCTATATGTGTTGGCAGGAGGGTCCTTTACCACTAAAGTTAACTACAGGGCTTTCCATAAAAACTTAATTAACCATATTAGCTGAGGACTATGGCGCTAATGCTAAAGAGGATCTCCTGCCAATGCAAGAGATAAGAGATGCCAGTTCAATCCCTGGGTTGAGAGGATCCCCTGGAGGAGGAAATGGCAACCCACTCCAGTATTCTTGCCTAAAGAATCCCATGGGCAGAGGAACCTGGAGGGCTACAGTCCATAGGGTTGAAAAGAGTCAGACACGACTGAAGAGACTTAACACATAATTATTTCCATTTTAGAAGGGATTAAACAGAGGCACGGAAAGTTCAAGCCATGTATCCAATGTCATACAGCAAAGCCAGGACCCAAACCCAGGAAACGCAGCTCCAGAACCCAAAGACTGATCCCTAAGCTTCCCCGCCTTTGCATAGCATAACAGTTTAAGAGCACAAGTCTCCACATTGGACTGAGATACAAATTCTGGTTCTGCTACTAGTTAGCTGCATGACTTTGAACTAAACCTCTCTCCATCACAGTTTTCTCATCTGCAAAAAAAAGGCAGAGTTGTGGAGGATTTAAATGTGCTGAAACTGCTGACACAGAGCGAGTCCACAGTGAAGACTAGATGGGATAGTATTAGTTCAGGAATTTACAAACCACATTCCAAGATGCATATTATTCAAGTTTCACTGACAACTACCTACCTCAAAAAACCTGAACACTAATGAATTGTGCTGGTTTTAATTAGAGCCTTATTATTGCATTAGATCAGTAAAACTTCCCCAGAAGCATGTATTCATTTGACAAATGTCAAATATTTATAGCCAAGTGCTGTTCTTGTTTCTGAAAATGCAATGATGAGCGCAAGGTCTCTTACATAAGAGACCTCACAGTCAGGGACAGTTACGTTTTTTAACAATTAAGTTTCAATTAAGTTTCTATAATGTTCCTTTTAGAGGAGGAAATGGAAACCAACTCCAGTATTCTTGCCTGGAGAATTCCATGGACAGAGGAGTCTGGGGGGCTACAGTTCATGGGGTCGCAAAGAGTCAGACACGACTGAAGTGACTTAGCATGTACGCACACACGGAATGTTCTTTTTAATTCTTAAAAAAATCTAACAAACCAACATGTTTACCTCTTAGAAGGCTATAAGAGCAATTAAAAAAAAAAACCAGGGTCAAGCATCTTTATCTTTTGTCTGGTATTAGACAAACCATGTCTATGGACACTTCAATCTCACGAGATATCTATTGAATTAATCAAGGGTTTTTAGTTTTGGTGGTCAAACTCTGAAAACATGGACCTAGGAGACTAATTTCTTTAATCTTTGATGATTTTTTTAAAGCTGAGCTAAAACAAATCACTGGGTAGTCTTTCTAGGTCCCCTTTAATAATCTGAAAGGAACTGAGGAATTTCTCTGGCAGTCCAGTGGTTTAGACTCCATGCTTCCAATGCACAGAGTATAGGTTCCATCCCTGGCCAGGCAACTAAGACCCCACATACTGTGCAGCACAGTGCAGCCAAAAGAATAAAATAATAACAATAAAGAAAATTCCAAAACTGAAAAGAAAAAAAGAGAATAAAGGAGCTTATTCTCCTTAGTCTTTTTAAAACATTTCTCCTATTAAAGTTTTATTTACACTTTTAATCGTCTCAATGAAAAGAATGAGCAGGTTAAGCAACAGGGAAACTCCAAGTTGGGATGTGATGAATGACCCTGCAGATGAATGAACGTCTGATGGCATCTTTCTCAAAACTCAGCTGAAACGTGACCTCTTCCACAGAGAACTTCCCTGATCATCCAAACGAACGCAGCCCCACCCCCAGGGTATATCCACAACCCTTTTGTTTCTACCTATCACTTATCACCCCCCGAAATGACCCCACTTGTTTATCTATTCCTCGGTTCTTGCCTGCCTTTCATATATTAGACGGCAAGCTCTGTGGCGCTGGGATTCCATCTGCCTCCCTCACTGCACCCCCAGCAGACAGAAGGCGATTTGTTCAGAGAATAGATGCAGGGCAAAGTGAGCGTGTTCCTTTGAAAGGGTCTCTCCTCTTAGCTGCAATAAGGAAAGAAAAGCACGTACAAATTCTTAAATTCTGGGGGTGGGAGGAATTGGGAGGTTGGTATTGATGTATAGACACTATTGACGCTACATATAAAATAGATAACTAACAAGAGCCTACTGTACAGCACAGGGAACTGGACTTAATGCTCTGTGGGACCTGAATGGGAAGGAAGTCCAAAAGGGAGGGGATATATGTATAGCTGATTCATTTTGCTGTACAGTAGAAACGAACACAACATTGTAAAGCAATTATATGCCAATAAAAACTAATTTTAAAAAAGTCCTGCATTGTCCTTAAATAGCCTATAAAGCAGGGCTGGGGTGGGGGTGGTCTTGCATCCATTCACTGAGCAGATACTTACTGAGAAACTACTATATACCAGGCACAGGGCTAAGTGCTGGGTAGGAGAGGGAAATACAGTCCAGGTTCTTAAGGAAGCCATTATGGAACAACCTCAAACCTGGAATGTCTGCAAAGTCTACACTGATGGGCTTATTTCAAAGAGACAGAGCATATGTACAGCCCTGGAAAATAGTAAGCACTCAAGTACTGTTGAGAAAGAAGAAGATGACCATGGCAATGATGGTGATTATTACTGCTTTGTATGCAGAAAGATAAAGGCACCTTCTGTAAACATCAGATGAGCAATAACTAGTTACTGGGATCCTTGAAAAATAGCAATAGTCTACCCCCAGGCTAACTAGGAGAACTCAGTATAGGTTCCTCCTGCAAATAAGAAGAATCACCACAGCCAAGACTATAATGATATATTTCACTTTCTTATCTAAAGCTGCAGCCACATCATCATTTATATTATTAATAATCTACCTGGGACATCCAGTTCTGGGGAAGATGGAATGCGTACACTCTGCTCTCTATCTCTCCCACTCATTACTGATAAAATCTCTGGACAAACTAGATAAAGCAACTATATGAGGATTCTAAAAAGTAAATAACAGTGGGCTTGCTGGGGAGGAAAATGAAAACTCAAAGAACCAATATAGCAGCAAATTTCCTGGTTTAATTTTTTAACTCCCAACTCTCCAGGTTAGACTTAGATTTAGGAGGACCAAATTCCAGAGCTGAATGGCAGCCACAAACAGGAAAAAAAAAAAAATCTCCAAAAGAAACTTTCTTTTTCTGGCCAGGAGACTGGAAATGTGGGGTGAGGGGGCTGGGAGACAGTCGTTGTGGGGACACCCCTGTCTCTTTTCCTCTTTTCCTCTCTGCTCCTGTCCCCAGCAAGCCCCACAATGAGCCTGCCCCTCTACAGAAGGTGAAGCACTGTCACCACACAGGTGCCCAAAACAGAGAGAATCCTGCTCTGTGGCCAGAAGGATGGGATTATTATTTTTTTTTATTGAAGTATAGTTGGTTTATGGGCTTCCCAGGTAGCTCAGTGGTAAAGAACCCTCCTGCCAGTGCAGGAGACATAAGAGATAATGGGTTCGATCCCTGAGTTGGGAAGACCCCCTAGAGGAGGGAACGGCAACCCACTCCAGTATTCTTGCCTGGAGAATCCCATGGACAGAGGAACCTGGCTGGTTACAGTCCATGGGACTGCAAAGAGTAGAACACGACTGAAGCAACTTAGTAAACATGCATAGTTGGTTCACAGTGTTGTACAAGATTCTGGTATATAGCAAAATTCAGATAGATATGGATGGATAAGTGTGTGCATATAGTCTTTTTCAGATTCTTGTCCATTATAGGTTATTACAAGATCCTGAATATAATTCCGTGTGTTATGCAGTAGGTCCTTGTTGATTATCTATTATATATGTGTGTGTGTGTGTAATCACTCAGTTGTGTCCAGCTCTTTTGCAACCCCGTGGACTGTAGCCCACCAGGCTCAGTAATGGCGCCCCAAAAGATGTCCATGTCTTAATCCACAAAACCTGTGAATATGAAGTAGAAGGGGGGCTTTCCTGGTGGTCTAGTGGTTGAGAATCCGCCTGCCAAAGCAGGGGTCACTGTTCCATCCCTGGCCCGGGAAGATTCCACATGCCATGGAGTAACAAAGCCCCGTGCACCAAAACTACTGAGCTTGTGCTCTAGAGCCCATGAGCCACAATTACTGAGCCCCCACACTGCAACTACTGAAGCCCACACACCTACAGCCTGTCTTTTGCAACTAGAGAAGCCACTGGAATGAGAAGCCCATGTACCACAGTGAAGAGCAGCCCCTGCTCACAGCAACTAGAGAAAGCCCAGGAACAACAACAAAGACCCAACACAGCCAAAGATAAATAAATCTTCTTTTTTAGTGAAGTAAAAGGACAGTAAATCCCTTACATGATAAAAGGGATTCCACAAATGTGATAAAGTTAAGATCTTGAGATGGGAGATTATCCTGGATTCTCTGGGTGTGTTCAGTGGACTCACAAGAGTCTTTATATAAGAAGAGCAGGAAGATCAGGGTCAGACAATGACGATAAAATCAGAGGTTGAAGATGGAGAAAGAGGCCACAGGCCAAGGAATATAGAAACTTCCAGAAGATGAAAAAGACAAGAAAATACATTCTCCCTGAAAGCCTCCAGGAGGAACGTGTAGCCCTGCCAACACCTTAGACTTCTGACCTCCATGACTAGAAGAAAATAAATGTGTGCTGTCTTAAGCCAATAAATTTGTGGTAATTTGTTACATCAGCAATAGGAAATGGATGCATCATTTCAAATTACTCAACAACAAAAAAGAAAAATCTCATTAACTCTCAAAGAAAATACAACAGATGCCAAATCTGAGTAAATTAGATTTGGAGATTATTAGACAAGGACTTTAAAATACCTACTGCAACAACGTTCCATGAAGGGAAGGCAAACACCCTTTGAGTGAATTAAAAAAGAGACATTTTCAGGAAAACAATAGAAACAACCAAAACAAACCAAATCAAATTTTACAACTGAAAACTATAATAAAACTGAAGTTTAAAATTCCCTAGATGGGTTCAACAGAAGAATAATGATTCAAGAAAGAGTTAATAAACTAAAAGATAGATTAATAGAAATTTTCTAATCTGAACAATACAGGAACAAAAATTGAAAGAAAAAAAAAAACAGGTTTCAGGGAGCAGTGTAATAATATCAAAAGTTCTAAAAATCTACATCATTTTTGTCTCAAAAGGAGAAGAGAAGGAAACTGGTGCAGGAAAAAAAAAAATATTTGAACAAGTAATGCCGGAATGCTTCTCCAATTTATAGGATATAAATTTACAGACTCAAGGAATTCAGTGGATCTCTAATAGGATTAAGCTCAAAGAAAACCAGGACCAGATACTCTGTAATCAAACTGCTGAAAACCAAGCAGAGAGGGAAAAAGAGAGAGGGAAGGAGGAAGGAAGGAACCAGAGGGAGGGAAAGAGAGAGGAAGGGAAGAAAGAGGGTTTTTATGATACATTATATTAAGAACATAACAATGGTTCTCAGCTGGGGTGATTTTCACCCCCACCCCCCCAAGGACATTTGTCAATGTCTGGTGACATTTTTATTTGTTGCACTGAGAGTGGGATGCCTTGGCATCTAGTAAGCCAAGGGGGCTGCTTAACACTCCACAATACACAGAACAGCCCCAAAACAAAGAATCATGCAGCTCAAACTGTCACCAGTGAATTCCAGAACCCTGGTATAAGAGAGCAATAATTCAAGTTACAGAAGATTTCTCATTAGAAAGCATGGAGACAGGAGACAGTGGAACAATATTGTTAAAGTGCTAGAAAAGTTCTTCACCTACAATTCCATATCCAGCGAAAATATCCTTCAAGGATAAAGGCAAAATTAAGACATTCTCAGATGAAGAAAAACAGAGAATTTGTTGCTAGCAGATTTGATCAAAAAAAAAAAAAAACTAAAGGAAACATTAGGTGGAAGGGAAATGGTGGCTCAGATGGTAAAGAATATTAATAATATCAGAAAGAAATTGGAAATGGTAAATATCTAGGTAAATATGATAGACTATTTTTCTCCTCTTAAATTCTTTAAAATACATATGACTATTGAAAACAAAAAACTATACATTGTCTGATGGTATTTCGATGCTCGGTCTTTTATTTCAGAATAGCGTTGTTGTAAGATAGCCCCCAGTATTCTCTGGCCCTAGTGAGTACACACCTTCTCCCAGTTATTCAAACAGAAATCCATGTATTACTATGAAGGGCTTTTGCAAATCAGTTCACCTTAGGACAGAGAGATTTCCCAGGTGCACCTGACCTAATCACATGAACTCTTTAAATCTGGCTCTTAAGTTCAGAGACAGCAAAAGTCAGAGATTCAGATCATAAGAAGTATTTGACAATGCTATTTTGACTTAAAGATGAAGGGGACATGAGACAAGAAATGCAAGTGACCTCTAGGAGCTGAGAGCAATCCCTAAGTGACAACTAGCAAGGAGATGGGGACCTCAGTCCTGGATATTATATTGATGTAGCTAAACATATTCAAACACATCCCTATTTACAGAAATTCATCAGGTTTCTATTTCTTGTTATTTTCAAAGAACCCCAAAAACATACAAATGCATTTGTCTTGATATATCGGTACTATTTTTTTTTTTTCTGGAAGACAGATTGCAAGAAGAGTGATTATTTTATCAAAAGCATGTACTATTTTTTAAATTTTTATACCTCAGTTCAGTTCAGTTGCTCAGTCGTGTCCGACTCTTTGCAACCCCATGAATCGCAGCACGCCAGGCCTCCCTGTCCGTCACAAACTACCGGAGTTCACTCAGACTCATATCCATCAAGTCAGTGATGCCATCCAGCCATCTCATCCTCTGTCGTCCCCTTCTCCTCTTGCCCCCAATCCCTCCCAGCATCAGAGTCTTTTCCAATGAGTCAGCTCTTCGCATGAGGTGGCCAAAGTACTGGAGTTTCAGCTTTAGCATCATTCCTTCCAAAGAAATCCCAGGCCTGATCTCCTTCAGAATGGACTGGTTGGATCTCCTTGCAGTCCAAGGGACTCTCAAGAGTCTTCTCCAACACCACAGTTCAAAAGCATCAATTCTTCAGCACTCAGCCTTCTTCACAGTCCAACTCTCACATCCATACATGACCAGAGGAAAAACCATAGCCTTGACTAGACGAACCTTTGTTGGCAAAGTAATGTCTCTGCTTTTGAATATGCTATCTAGGTTGGTCATAACTTTCCTTCCAAGGAGTAAGCGTCTTTTAATTTCATGGCTGCAGTCACCATCTGCAGTGATTTTGGAGCCCAGAAAAATAAAGTCTGACACTATTTCCCCATCTATTTCCCATGAAGTGATGGGACCGGATGCCATGATCTTCGTTTTCTGAATGTTGAGCTTTAAGCCAACTTTTTCACTCTCCACTTTCACCTTCATCAAGAGGCTTTTTAGTTCCTCTTCACTTTCTGCCATAAGGGTGGTGTCATCTGCATATCTGAGGTTATTGATATTTCTCCCGGCAATCTTAATTCCAGCTTATGTTTCTTCCAGTCCAGCGTTTCTCATGATGTACTCTGCATGTAAGTTAAATAAGCAGGGTGACAATATACAGCCTTGACGTACTCTCTTTCCTATTTGGAACCAGTCTGTTGTTCCATGTCCAGTTCTAACTGTTGCTTCCTGACCTGCATACAAATTTCTCAAGAGGCAGATCAGGTGGTCTGGTATTCCCATCTCTTTCAGAATTTTCCACAGTTTATTGTGATCCACACAGTCAAAGGCTTTGGCATAGTCAATAAAGCAGAAATAGATGTTTTTTCTGGAACTCTCTTGCTTTTTCCATGATCCAGCAGATGTTGGCAATTTGATCTCTGGTTCCTCTGCCTTTTCTAAAACCAGCTTGAACATCAGGAAGTTCACGGTTCACATATTGCTGAGGCCTGGCTTGGAGAATTTTAAGCATTACCTTACTAGCGTGTGAGATGAGCGCAATTGTGCGGTAGTTTGAGCATTCTTTGGCATTGCCTTTCTTTGGGATTGGAATGAAAACTGACCTTTTCCAGTCCTGTGGCCACTGCTGAGTTTTCCAAATTTGCTGGCATATTGAGTGCAGCACTTTCACAGCATCATCTTTCAGAATTTGAAATAGCTCAACTGGAATTCCATCATCTCCACTAGCTTTGTTCGTAGTGATGTTTTCTAAGGCCCACTTGACTTCACATTCCAGGATGTCTGGCTCTAGGTCAGTGATCACACCATTGTGATTATCTTGGTCGTGAAGATCTTTTTTGTACAGTTGTTCTGTGTATTCTTGCCATCTCTTCTTAATATCTTCTGCTTCTGTTAGGTCCATACCATTTGTGTCCTTTATCAAGCCCATCTTTGCATGAAATGTTCCCTTGGTATCTCTAATTTTCTTGAAGAGATCTCTAGTCTTTCCCATTCTGTTGTTTTCCTCTATTTCTTTGCATTGATCGCTGAAGAAGGCTTTCTTATCTCTTCTTGCTATTCTTTGGAACTCTGCATTCAGATGCTTATATCTTTCCTTTTCTCCTTTGCTTTTCGCTTCTCTTCTTTTCACAGCTATTTGTAAGGCCTACCCAGTTAATCTCCAAAAATGTTGAATTGATTTATACTCCCCAGACAGATTTCATTCCCTCACACCCTCACAGATAATACTAAGTATTATCAAATGTTAGAAATTTTGCCAATCGATAAGTTTTGTTTCATTTCCATGGCTACCTAAGCCATGGAATAATACAAATAATCCCTATTTGTATTGTCATCTGTGAATATCCTTCACTGATGAGACTACAAACAAAATTGTTTGTCTATTTTAATTTTTATGAGGTTTTTATAAAGAAAAATTCACTCATCTGTTACACATGATGCAAACACTTTACCCAAGTCTATTATTTACATTTTTACATTTTAAATGTGTCTTTCACCATGAATTTTGTTGATTTTGTGCTACCAAATGTATATTTTTCTTAGTGGCTTTCCTATGACTTGTTTAAGAAAATATTCTTCATCACAAGTTCATAAACAATATTTTCTGATATGTTACTCCAGAATTTAATTATTTTATACTTTTCCTTTTTTCACTCTTAATATTGTTAATAGCTTTCTCAGTTGATTATTTTCACACGAAAAACTCATTCATCCCAGTTCTACAGTTGATAAACTGTATAGGGAATGTATGAAGCTGTACACGCCTGCAGTCCCAGAACACAGCCCTCACCCCCAGGACTCTCCGTGCCTGTGTTCAGTCCGTCCCTGCTCCTATTCCAGTCCCCAGGAAACAACCGGTCTCTATAGCTTCTGCCTTTTCTAAAAATTTCACATAAATGGAATCACACAATACATAGTATTTTGTGTTTAGCGTCTTTCATTTAGCATAACCTTTGTGAGGCTAACCTAGCTTGTTGGATGTATCGGTAGCTAATCCATTTTGTTGCTGCATGGTATTCCACCGTGTGAATAAGCAGCTTTTTGTTCCCCCACTCACCAGATGGTGACCATTTAGATTGTTTCCAGTGTGGGGCTCCTCCTAGGTGATTATTTCATATGAAACTCATTCTGATTATAAGGTTTGAGGTAGGGGTCTGTTTTTTTTCCAAAATAGGTAACGGTCCTTCCACTAATATTTAATGAATAATATTAACCTCAGTAATTTGAATCACTACATTGATCACACATTAACATCCCATATGATCCTTGGAACTGTTTCTGGACTCCCTCTTCCAATCCACTCCCTCTTCCAGTCCATTGATGGTTTTGATCGTAGTAGCTTTATGTCACATTATAATATATAGTATGGTAGGTACCCTCTAGTTATTTTTCTTCTTTTTCAAAGTCTTATTAGCTATTTTCACATATTTAGTAGGTGATGTGAAATTTAGAATACATTTTTCAATCTTCCACCTCTCCAAAAAAAAGATAACACAATGATTCTTACCAGAATTGCATTAAATGTTTACACTGGTTTCAGAAACATTTTTATCTCTATCATGTCACTTGTCTATCCAAGAATATGGCATATTCCTTCATTTATTCCTTTGATAAAATTTATATTATTCTGTAAAAGTGTAGAGTTTTCTTCATATTGCTAATATATATTCTTAATCATTAGATATTTTATAGTCTTGTCATTAATTTTTACTCCATTTTACTTTCAAAATCATTTTTAATGGTGGAAAAGGGAAATTTATTTTTGCATAGTCATTGAATTTCCAGTTAAGTTATCTCATTAATTATAATAGTTTTCATTTAGGCTCTTAGATTTTATAGGCATAAAATGATTTCAGAAACTTTTAGCTCCTTCTCTTTCAATATATGTCATTTATTTTTATGACTATATTCTATCAATTAGAACCCTCAAATTTTTTGAATGATAGCAGTAACAAATATCCCTGCCTTATTCAAAACTTGAATAAAGATGTCTTATGCTACTTGGTATAGAGCTTGCTGTTCATTTTTAATAAATTTCTTTGTACTCTTTATGAAGTTTTCTTCTCTTCTTACTTGACTTGATGTTTTGTCAGAAATTGATCCTAGTGGAGTTGAGAAAGCACCTCATCTACTGAATGTGCTCAGAGATGCAAACCTAGGGGAGGAGGTAGATGAGGTCCAGATGGTGGAGGACACTGGATGCCCAGGCTAGTGAACCTGTTCATCCTTCAAGCAGAGTGGGCAAGGGCATGGACTCTCAATTCAGATCCCAGGTTCAAAACCCAGCTCTGCCACGTATCACCTCTCTAACCTGGGACAAGTTAATTAAGTCCTTCATGTCTCTGTTTCCTCCTCTCTAAAACGGGGCTGATGCGGTAGGAGGTGGGAAGGAAGTTCAAGAGGGAAGGGACATACATGTACCTATGGCTGACTCATGTTGATATATGGCAGGATCCAACACAATCTTGTAAGGCAATTATCCTTCAACTGGAAATAAATAAATTTTAAAAAGAATAAAATAGTATGTACACCATGGTGTTGTTGCAAGGAATACATGAGCTAGAATGTTCAAAATGCTTAGAACTCTGTCCAGCATATTGTCAGCAACAAAAGTGGTTGCTTTATTATTATCTTTGATCAGGGGAGAGTCCTGAAGAAAGCTATGTGTTCAGATCAT